>NC_084915.1:7360307-7711951 GCF_949316345.1 Pungitius pungitius | reverse complement strand
AATTCATGAGTGTATATTTACAATCTTCCCAATGTGTTATCTCTATTTGTCGGAGCTTAAGGAGAGGGACTCCATTCACTGCGTTTTCCACTATACTTATTGCTCTTTCAAATACTAGTACAACTATTATTACTACAAAAAAATATATATTTTGTATTCTTCTCAGCTTTTGTCGGCTTTCAGTTTCTGCCATTTCTGTATTTTCAGCAGTTTATTGAAATTTATATTGATCTTCTGCTATGTATGTATTTCAGCAATTCTTTGTATTTCATTCAAGCTTTTGTCATCCATGTATTTTCAGCAAATCTATTGAAATATATATTTGCAATTCTTTAAAATTCCTTTCAGCTTTTCGCATTTCTGTATTTTCAGCAATTTTCGGAAATTAATTTCAGCTTTTAACATTCCAACGCATTTTCTGCAGGAAATTAATTTTCTAGTTCCCTTATTGTCATACATCTAATCTTTCGAATGCATTATAATCACTGTTAGACTACATTGTGCAATAAAACCCTTAATGGTAAATACATTTTTTTACCATGAAATATACTTGGGTTGCTTCACATGTTTGGGAAAACATTTTTTATGTATAATATTTATCTTTAAAACAAGGAGTATTATGGAAACATTGAAGGAGTAAGTGAGTCATTCAAAATGAGACTAAACAGGGATTACTAGGTCAGTAACCATGGCTCTCTTGTGTGAAATTTGGGATAGAGCCTAGAGATAACACCGATCAGGCAGTGCCTTAATTAGTGGCTATTACTTCATGTACCAAAATAGGAAACTGGAAGGATACCACTGAATACAGGGGTCGAAGCTTTTTAGCTCAGTGACGAGTAACAGTAGCTGTAAACTGTGTTTTGCTATGTGCAAAAAACCCACTGAAGATTAAGGATCATTACAACCATGTCACCGTGAGAGCTACAGTATTTTGGCTGAAGCTAAGGGAGTCTGATAAATTCATCCAAAACTGACGAGCAAAGTCAGTCACAACAGCTGGCAGTGCAATGCTGTCCTGATAGCCTTGAGCAGAATAGATCCCTGGGTGAATAAATCTAATGGAGGAGGGCCATGATGTCGGCTCTGTAAAAACTATGCAGACAGCTGGACCACCATTTTATGTTGTTTTAATAAACCAATTTGTTTGTTTTTTTATTCTCACCAAAAATACAGTACATCAATAAAAACGTGGGAACCCAGACAGGAGTCGCACAGACACAATGTGTATTCATACCCAAATATGAATTTCTGGATGTTCACCTGCCTGGTTTTTAGGAGCTATTTTGGATTTGTTACATAAGATGAAAATGTGTTTCTATAGCAACAACAATTTGATGAATGTTTCTGTGCCCATTGTGATCAACATTCTAAATTTGTTGTTCTGCCTCCACACAAAATTCTTTTTAAAAATCCAACATGATCAAAAGACCAGAAGCATTGTGAAATTCCTTTGCAATTTACATTTTTAATTAAAATATGCACACAGAGTTACAAGGCAACAGGACAGATTTGGGATTTTACAGACAGCCGAGGTGTCCTTGAGCAAGTATTTGTCTGCCTGGTCGTCTGTCCATCTGTCCATCACACGAGATAGTGATTGACTTAAAAGCTACAAGCCCATAAAGATGGCTCTTGCTGTGAGGATATTGAGTAACTTTTTGGGCAAAATATACAGTCTATAATATACATCTGTGCTGGATTGCAGCTTCCATGCCGTCATCTGAAACAGCCAACACAGAATGGCCAACACAAACGAGTGCAGCAGTGACCCCTTGGCAAGGGCAGCCACACATAAAATAAACCTGCCACAGGCGTCACTCAAGATGGAGCCTAAATCTCACTGCACTTGACCATCAGTAGGTTTCTCCATCAGTCGGACCATCAGTAAAGACTGGTTCCCCAGTGAATGTGAAGTCCCTTTATTATTCATGTATACACTTCCATGTATAAATATTACAATAATGTAAGACATAAATTCTTTCAAATCAAAGGCAGCTTTTGCCTGATCAAAACGAGATGTAGCGGGTGTAAGTAAAGGCAGGAAGACAGATGTGGTCTGTGGAGATGTAGTGTATTAAATCATGCTTTTCAGATGCAATGTTAGATTCACGTTCCTGTCTTTTCCAGCATGCATTTCCAAATTGGAGCGACAACCTGTTCCTTTCCATTTCTGTCGCGATACAATAAATGCTTTATCTTGCTCATCCTAGTCACAATAAGGATACAATTCCATCAGTTGTCTCTCAGACTTCTGCTCAAGCAGCATAGCACTGGACAATTGCTGAAGACCTCTTCTTCATATTCCTACTAGCTGTCGTGGGAACCAATCCTCTAGAGGTTAGAACTCATGACCTCGTTGTGGATGGGCCCAAGCCAGGGTATCGTCTACTCTGATCTGACTCACTCATATAAATGGGTCGAGCCTCCAAAGCATATCTCACACTGACTGGTATTGATGCAATCGTACTTGCATCATGGTTTTAACTAACAAAACACGTGTGATTAGCAACAGATTTAGTGGACTTTTACCCAAAACTCAGCTGAAAGAGCTGCTAGTTATATATACAACAGATGTTCCTCTATTTTATTCTGTAACTGCAGCAGTTTTGAGTGTACAAAAAGTGAGCATTTGCAGACGGGCTTGACTTGTTGACAAAGTTTCGTTGATGTGGCCTAATTATGTCACAACTTTGGAATCTATATATCCCCAAGGCCTAAAGACAGAGGGCCCTAGAGAACATATGATGCTGAATGCCAAAGCCTAAAATTACCATTCCTATGTACAGCTTTGAGAGAGAATTGACCTCCGAAAAACAATTTAAGTTTAAGCTCAATATTGTTTTTAAAGCAAATACATACACTGTAAACGATTCAATAAAATTGACTTTTAAATCTAGGCAGGATTGACCAAATCCCCATAATCTAGTTAAAATATGCTTAAGCAGCTTTCACTCTACAAAAGCCATTTTTATTATTCAAATCCAGTACTCAATCGTGAAACACACTTACTGGATCAATATGCTGCTCTCTGCAAGTCCAGCTCTAGTGTCTGGATCCCTGTCCGACCCATTGTGTGTTAACCTTTGTTTCCCTCGCTCCTCTCCTCATGTGCAACATCCCCGATTGGTGCACAGCTGCAGACAATCTGGCTCATTAACAACGGCAGTATGTCAATCCTGGTCTGCAGGCCTCGATTTTCAGTGCGTATCGTCTTCTGCTTGTACTTGCTGGACTGTTTGTGGACTAAATCACTCTCCTCTCCCGGTGTACAGCAACTGTTCTATCTGCCGGCCTCTGATGTCAAGCGATAGGACATCACACTGTCGATCTACCCGCCTGCGGTGTCAGGTCACGGGACATCACACCGTCGATCTGCCTGCCTCCGGTGTTGAGCCACGGGACATCACACCTTCGAGGCTCTACGGGCTCTACACTTTTCTGTCTCCATGTTCCTGCTCCCTGTTTCCGGTGGTGTTCCGCAAGGGTCGGTCCTCGGCCCCATCCTCTTTATCATTTACATGCTCCCCCTTAGTCGTGTCATCAGCAAACACGACGCACAGCTGACATCAAGACTGTCCCAAACCCTTTTGCCTCAATGTCATGTCTCACCGCCTGTCTTGTGGAGATAAAGGCATAGATGAGCAACAACTTTTTCTTGCAAAACCGAAGGCCTCTGTTTTGGTACTCTACTCCAGGTTCAGTCATTCTCCATAACCCATCTCACCTTTGACAGGCAGGTCATACCCCTCTCCTCCGCAGTTGCCAATCTGGGAGTTAGGTTTGACCCTCACTTGACCTCCAATGACCATTTAAGTTCCAAATTCCAGCCCTGTCAGATGCTGAGAAGCTTGTCCACACATTTATCTCCTCAAAACTGAACTACTGAAATTCACTCAATCAATTTTACCGTAAAGTAAATAATATGATAAAAGGTAGTTGTTTTACTGCAGTGTCTTGGTGTCTCACAGCTGGGTTGCCACACACTTTTGGCCATGGAGAAAATGTAGCCTGGTGGAGAGGTGGATGGACATAGTACAGCTATACTCTGCACACTTGACGGTAGCCAAAAGTGTACTGCTCTGTTTCTTCCGACCTACATGCAATTCTTTTAAAGCACAACTAACCAGCAGACCTTAAGGCCCTTAATGCAGCCATGCCTGTGTTGCAAAGTGCTCGGGAGATGAGTGGAATCCATTGGTTCACAACCTATCCAACATACTGTATAATATAACTCTCATGAATTTATAGTTTAGCTGATCAACAATTAACACGATTTCTATAGTTGTAATTAAACCTTGTTATTTGATGGCATTTATAGAAATACATGGTGATACAAAGCAAATACTTTTCAACAAACGGATTTTGCTAGAGTAAACAGACTTGACACTATTGTTAATAATGGGATTTGACTCAAATCATACAGATTTATATGGCCCTCACTCACCAGTCTCCTTTAGGACTGCAGACTGAAAACCATGTGTGGTCAGAGCAGACTTCACAGTTTGGCTCTGGGCTTTCACTAATCCTGACAAAGCTTTTATTTGTCTGCTTCTGCGATTTGAACTGCAGGCCCATCGCCTTTATTTAGTTTTCAATTTCCAAGAATTAGTACAGAGCCATATACAGAGAAACTGGGTCAAAATGTGTTTATGCAAGGGAAATTTTAGGGAGAGAGAGCGAGTGTGTCACATTCCAGAAGGAATATTTCATATTTCATCACAGGCATAACAGAAGAGAGATTAAAAAGCTTTATTCAAACTAGCATGATCAGGCAGAACATTTAAGCCAAATAAGCAACATCAAAAAACTTGACAATTAACTAGACTTGAAAAAAAGCAAGACCATTTCTCCCATACTGTCTTTGATCTACTAAGTGAGATGGAACTGGATTGGTTTTGATGCAATTCCCAAAGCATACTGTACAATTTTACTGGCAAATTAGCAGAGGAAAAAAACTGAGTGGTGTATACAATTAAGAAAAAACACACTTTTACTATACCAAGCACAAGGAACTCCTGCGCCATTTGATCACAGTGAAGACAGATAGATATCAAAAACGTCTACTGTATAAAAAACATAGTATAAAGCAGTTCAATTTACAGTAAATGCATTTACCGGTTTTTAGTAGAACATGAAACCCAAAGGCTGAGCTCATATCCAGCAACATGTTCTCAATTCATGGTATTTCATCATTGGGGTACTGTCATTTTTGTAATTTGTAATGTACGTCATGCCTTTATTTCATTCATGAACAGTCACATATATCTTTTACAATGCAGAAGGCACGCAAGGAGCTCATCGTATGTGCAATTCATTAAAGTATTCCCATTCATAAACACTGTTGGATTCAACCGGTTCAGGCGTTGATTGCACACATAACATGTACTCCACAGCAAGAGATCCCTCATTAAGTGACATCTTTAGTCTGACAGATAGCTGTGTTTATGTCTGGGATGGCTGGTGCACCACCAGCACCAGGCATCAGTGGGAGAGGGTAAAAGAGAGAGAGAGAGAGGGAGGTTAGATTTCACTTACTCAGAAATGTTCTCTCTCAGCTGCATTACCAAGTGAGTGCTGCGATCACATTTAGATGTGGTACATATTTCAAAGTGCTGTGATCTGCTTAATGCTTCTTATGCATTGGCTATATTTTTTTGCTAGCAAACTTGCAGAGTCAGCTCTAGAATACTGTGACTATAATTAGCACTTTGCTCCCCTTCACTCAATCCTGTCTCCCTACCTCACCCAATTAGACTATTGTTCAGCATTGTAATAAGTGGTCCTCATGAGCACCTTGTCTCTGAGAAATGAAAGTCCTGGGCTTCACAGAAGTGCAACAGCACTACCCTTTGAGGTCAACAAAAGTACTCTAGTTTCAATTTGTAACTCATATAGGCAAAACTACATCATATGCACTAAACTACAAATATGCAACACAAAATGCCCTTGAAGAAGCTCACAAAAGCAGCAGTAAAATGTAGTTACATAAAATATCTATAAAAACATGAATATTCATAAAACAATACCTCGAAAGGACCTAATACCCTCTTGTACCATGGTAAAGATCATACATTTTTATATTTGTAATCTTTTCAATAAACAGAGTATTTATCAATACAAAATATTTCGTATTTTCTTACATTTCTCGCACTGTGTGCATTGAATTATTGCAGTAAATATTTTGGAGAGATCTATTGGTGGGAATTTGTGTGTGATGTCATACAGCGGACACACCTCCTGCATTCAACCTCAAACACTGTAATTTATGACTCCCGGATACTGCTAGAAAACAATGTGTCCAATTTAGATATACCAACACATACGTCAATAAGGTATGAACTGACCACCTGATGTTAGTGAGGTTATCAAAAGTCATTTGCCTCTCTGACCTCATTATAATTTCAATACAACTAAATTATCTACAATCAAATAAAGTTAGAATCATGGATCTCATTTTTTTTTGCTTTCTTTCATTCTTTTTTTGTCATTTCACACATTCATCACTGTTGTGTAGAACAAACATTGTAAAAAAAAAAAAAAGAGTCAGATCATTGAATATTTTATCAGCAAGTTACTAATTGACTCGGAATCTTGCTGAACAGAAAGACTCTTAATACGGTAGAAAATACTATTCAGAAAAGATCAACACAGAGTGAAAATCCTGAATCAGTTACCAGCTACAGTTCAGCATTTATCAGCTTTACGGAAGAATCATATTCACCCTGGTTTTCATACGTGTAATTGTGAATAGGCGTGTTTTGAGCTCTTGCTTAGAAAAGGTTGCATGTTTGCCACTTACGTATATGTTGACCTACTAATGGTTTCTAGAACTACAGCACACAGAGTAAACCCTGGAGAGAAGGCAAATATGTCCACTGAGGAGATTCAACGCTTTAAGGAGGGAATTATTTACTAGACGAGGCAACGTCTGAGGACAATGTCAAAATAGCCTGCCATAAATGATTTCAATCCTATGTCCAAATATTTCAAATATTGTAGAATCATGCAGATCCATGCTTAAGAGACAAAAGAAGGTAGAAAGCTGAGGTGGTTTGTGGTCGATGTTTCTATTTACTAGAGAGAAAGAACAAGTTGGAGCAGAGGGACTGAAGGTGGACAGATGTTTCACATATTCTTTGTGAGTCACAGGGAAGCATTCCAGTCAGAGACTCTCACGAAGATTTGGTTATATCATGGCCGTTCTCTTCTGGGCACCTGCTGAGAGATGGAATATAGAATTAGCCCACACTTTAAGTCAGCCTGCATATAAACGTATAGAAAGATCTCACTCATGCAACAATGGATTGTGACTGGTTACTGCCACCTTTTAGGGTTTTAGGGATTTAGGGTTAAATAAACAACTTTTTAAAAGATATTTTCTTTCAAATCAGTGCTGTTTGAGGATTCCATTTTTTACGATGGAAATCAGACGGACATACACAGCTCGAATAAAATATAACAAACGTATTAATTGTAATAGGAAATCAAAGGGTGTAATTAAAGCATGCACAGGCAGGTATCACATGGGTAATTTGGTATTTGGTGGGCCAATACTAAAACTTAAAAAAGGGAAATGGATTCCATATTATTATTGTAGGCCATAACACTGAGCTCATGAGCAAGGATGCAGAGATAGTTGACACGGCCTTGGCTTTCAGGTATGTTACATGCAGAGAACCTATTTGGGACAAATCATTCTCTCCCTTTTTTTCTATCTATGCCGTCACTTTGCCCTCAATCTCTGTCAGGCCAGGCAGATGTGTACAACACAGGTCTGACCAGCAGCCAATTTTATTCTAATCTCAGCTCGCAGTAAGCTGCTTTTAGCACTCGAGAGACTGGCCAATTTAAATTGTACTGCCCCACACTGAGTGTTGTTATTGTGAGGGACAGAGCCTGACCTGGGAAAAATGGAAATGTCTGATTCTGCTCTATTTAATCAGGACACTGTGTTGACCAAAAGATTGCACCAAATATTTGCATCAGTAACTGTGAGAGTTTATCAAACCAGAATGAATACCAAATAGGGAAGGATTGAAAATGTCTACACAATCATTGTGGCTCTACAGAATGTAGTTAGTAACCAGCATACCTCCAGTTGTAGAATGGACTTCCTGTCATTTTGAGTACTTAAGAACAGAAGAAAGGGACAAGTTCAGTGGTAGGTGTGAACACTCAAACTTAGAATACATACAAATAATCGCTCTCTTCTCTCTTTATATGTATGCAGCCGTGCATTTATGCATATTCATATTGTTTAATCTTTCAGTGGATGACTTGTTGCTGTTTAGTCTGCGGGTCCAGCTGCACAAAGGCAAACAACATCTGGATCGGTTTCACAGCGCTGCTGGAGACACCACAGACCCCCAGCACGGTGCATCTCGGTACAGCGGTTTATCTCTTGTCTTTGAAGACAACTCTATATCTGGGTGTCTTTGAAGTACTCCCCCCTCTTACACGGGCCATAGTTATGCTGTGATGGTGTGTAATGCCTCTGCAACAAATGACCTACATACTAAATAAGACATTGAACAACGGTACATTTTTTGTTTGCACTAAAAATATGCTGATAATAATCGGCATGCCTATTTTTTTGGAATTTATTTGTAGTGCAGTAAAATTTCTTGGAATAATTCAGTACTTTATAATTTTCCCGTTGTTGTTCTTGTTTGCATCATATTTAATTTGCACTTTGACTACACAAAAAAACACTTCCATTACAAATGTGTTTATAAAGTAATTAAAATGAGATCCACCTTCCCAAAGTGACACATTAAAGTGATGAACATTAATTCATCAATGATCATAATCCAATGGCATTTGTATTCTTAGTTAGTGTGTTTTTGGTGCTTTATGCATTTTAAGGCATGTGTGATGACAGTTACAGTGATGGAAGAAGCACTCAGATCTGTACTTAAGTAAAAGTTCTGCAAAAAAGACTAGAGACAAAAAGAAGACAAAAAAAAGTACTGAATTTAAATCTCAGTAAAGGACAGACACATTAGCCCACAACACAATAAAGGTAGATCTGCAGAGAACTGTAACTATTATACTGTTGAAGACATTACATTATCAATACTGATCAAGGTGGAATTAGTTTACGAATTATAGTATAGATTAAGCTTTATGTTTCTATGTTAAAAATATGTATTACTGTCTGTAAAAATTAAAACAACAAGTAGATAATCAATTGATACTTTACATAATATTCTGTAATTTTTGCAGGTGTATGTATGTATAAAACAACAACATAGTAAAAATCATACTATAGCAAACGCAATTCCTTGAACCTGAAAACATTATTATCAGTATTAAGAGTTGCATCTACACATACAAGAAATGATCTGTCACCCTTTCAGTGTAAACAAAATCATGACATGTAACTATTTACATAAAGGTAGGTCCCTGAACACACCAATTTGTTGTGTCAGCAACACCTTTTCTGTGTTCCTCTGTTGTCTGCAAGCATCCTGCTACTAATTAATTCATACATACCTCCAGTGTGGACGCTCTGGAGTCTGTGTTCTCACTTGGCCCTATGCTCCTGGGTATACTGGACACAAAATACCCAGCTCCTTTGGGAATTATGGGCTGTCTCATGACCACTTTGCCTTTCCTGGTCTCAGCAAGGAACAAACTGTACCAGTAGGCATCGCTGGAGATCAGGGTGGAATCTGCAATGGTGGAGCTTCTCTGGCTGATTACGCTGTTCCTGCTGACCACACTGTTTCTGTTGGCGGGGGGCATCTTGAAGGCCTTTGGCTTTGGTTTTTGACACTTCAACACAATAATAACTAAGATGGTTATCAGTAGCAGAAATGACACAGCCCCTAAACCAATAACTAAGTACAGGTTTAGGTCTGTGAAGACGTCGTACTCTAGCGGCAGCTCCGTGGTCTCTGAAAAGGACCTGACGTGTTCCACCGTTGATATCTTGATAGTGACAGTGGCTGAGAGAGCGGGCTGGCCGTTGTCTTTGGCGACGATCACCAGCCGCTGCTGTCTTGGGTCTCTGTAACTGAACATCCTTGATGTCCGGATCTCCCCGTTGTACTGATCCAGACTGAATAGGCTCGGGTCGCTGATCTGCAGGAGCTGATACGTGACCCTAGCGTTCTGCTCAGAGTCTGCATCAATGGCAATCACTTTGGCGATCAGGTGCCCCTTATCTGTAGACCTTGGTATGACCTCCTCTACCACAGAGCCCTGCGCCCGCCAAGGTGACACTATGACGGGGGTGTTGTCGTTTTGGTCCAGGATGATGATGTGAACTGTCACATTGCTGCTCAGCGGGGGAACACCAGAGTCTCGAGCTTCGATGTGGAAGAGGAAATCCCTCTCCCTCTCATAGTCAAAGGTCTTCAGGGCATAGAGATCACCATTCTCAGGGTTGATGGAAAACAGCATTGACATTGACGTGTTAACAATCTCCTTCTCCATTATGAAATAGACTAAGTACTGGTTCTCACTGAGATCGGGGTCAAACGCACTGAGAGATGTTAATAACGCCCCAGGTAGATTATTCTCCACGACATGGATCGTGTAGAAGGACTGGGAGAATGTGGGTGTGTTATCGTTGATATCCAGAACCTCCAAGGTGATGGTTTCGTTTTCAGATAAGGGCGGCGAGCCTTTGTCGGTCACCCTCAGCGTGATGTCGTACTTGCTTATTACCTCTCTGTCCAGTGGCTTCGAAACCAGCAGCTCAAAGTAACCCTCAGAAGATTTGTTCAGGAGGAACGGTAAAGATTCCTGCTTATTCAAGGCGAGCTCCACTTGCCCGTTGGCTCCAGAGTCTCTGTCGCTGACGCTGATCACGGCTATCAGTGTCCCCACAGAGACGTCCTCCGTTAGAGAACTTTTCACAGACTTTATGGTCACCTCGGGGTAGTTATCATTCAGATCTGTGACGAAAACCGTGACTTTACAATTTCCTGTCTTGGGATTCAGGCCTCTGTCCTGAGCCTGTATGTGCATCTCAAATCTCTGGTCCTCCTCATAGTCGATCACCCCCTTCACCTTGATCTCACCTGTGTTTGGATCCAGTGAGAAGAGCTCTTGAGTCTTCTCCGAGGTGTACAGCGTGTATGAGTACATTAGCTGAGCGTTTGTGCCTTCATCCAGGTCTGTTGCGTTTAATGTCATGACCACCGTGCCCGCGGCGGTGTTCTCCGAGACGTTAACCGCAAACACCGGCTCACTGAACAGGGGGGCGTTGTCGTTGATATCCAGGACGTTGATGACGATGCTGGCTGTGCCGGAGCGGGGAGGCACCCCTCCATCCACAGCGGTTAAAATCAAATTATGAACCGTGTGCTCCTCTCGGTCCAAATGACCATTCAGCACCAGATCGACATATTTGGAGCCGTCGCTGCCGGTTTGTATGTCGATGTTGAAGTACTGGCTTTCGCTGAGATAGTAGGTCTTGATTGAGTTCGCCCCCACGTCCGCATCCACGGCGTTAGTCAATGAAAATCGCTCACCGGGAGGGGTTGCCTCCGATATGTCCAAGTGCATTGTCCTTCTGCGGAACACCGGCGCGTTGTCGTTGATGTCCATGATTTCCAACTCGATGTTAAAAATGCGAATGGGGTTTTCCAGTATGACATCCATTTTCAGAAAGCACGAGGTCGCTTTAGTCATGCATATGCTCTCCCGGTCTATCTTCTCGCGTATCACCAGCTCCCCTGTTTCTTTGTTGATGTCGATGTAATTTTTGCTGTGAATGACATCAAGCTTCGCGTTGCGCCGCACAAAACTGCGAACATCCAGAGCCAAATCCGTGGCCAGGTTGGCAACAAAGGAGCCTACTTCCATCTCCTCCGGAATCGAGTACCGGTTGATGGAAAGCGCACATCCCCACAGAGCAAAAAATGTAAAGACAGCCGCGACAAAATGTGTCCGTAAAGGTGGAATGACGCACACCATCGTTGAGGTGTCTTTTGAATTTCAAAAGTTAAACGGATCCGTCCTAGCGATCAGGTCGTCTGGCTGCAGAGGAGAGCCGGTGACATTCTTGCCTCCACCAGTATTAGCTGTAGCTGCAGCAGCAGGCCGTGCGCCGTACAGTAGAGGTGGAGGAGTGGGGCTCTCGCGGCAATGCTCCGCAGGGGCGTAGGCAGCATTTGTGTGGGCTGCTGAGGCAGTGACGACTGGGTGGCTATGGAAGGGGGAGGTTGTAGACTAGGTTTAAAGTTAATACTATTGAAAATAAATTTAAACTCGCAATATGAAAAATACATATAGATATAGAGGTTTTTCAAAGGAGAAATGATTCCATTAATTTATTGAATCAAACAAATTCATATATTTGATTGATTCATTTGAAAGGCTGTTTGTGAAGATAAATTATATTTACTTGAAAGGTGAACCAGGATGATGACAGTCTTTAATACTTTGAAGGTTACAGTCAAAATATTACCAAAAGTAGAATACAAGGAAATATTAAAGTAATATTGTATTTACCCTCATTACATTTATGTAGTGTATTTGCACAATATGTGAATACAATACAACCATATTAATGCATTTATATGACCGTTGATTTGGATTACATAGTTTTAATATATACAAACGTATATATATATATATATATATATATATATATATATATATATATAATACAGTTTATGAGATGTTTATTTGCAAGTCATAGTCAAATTGGTAAATGGTAAATGGGCTGTACTGTATAGTGCTTTTCTATTCTTTCGATGACTCAAAGCAATTTAACACTTTGTGTCATCATTCACCCATTCACACCCATTTACACACTAATTACAGGAGTTAACATACACAGCGGCACCTGCGCATCAGTAACACATTCACATCATTCACACACTGTAGTCACAGCAACAGGAGCAATGGAGTTAATTGTTGTGCCCAAGGACACATCGATGACAAACTACAATACATTACAATTACAATAAATAGAAAAGGAATGGTCAGACAACCTTTTCACTTGTACTTGAAGCAATAATGTAACAGTTCGAGGGTAAAAAAAACCCGAACTGTTACATTACTGGACGATAATGTACAGCCTCTCGTACCTTATTGCTTAAATAAGCCACTGTTAGACTTCAAGTTACCTTTTAGGTTTGTTTAAGAAAATAAATACTGTTAATTAACTTGGCACTACCTCTTCTAAACCATCCCATTTCCAGAAATGTGTATGTAAATTAATCTCGTAAACTAATTTCAACTAATTGAATCTTCCTTGTTTAACCAGCTAAGCAGTTTCCAATCACAGTTAGCTGCTTTATGCTGGTTTCATCTCTGCATTGGACAATACTGACCCATGCGTGGGTATAGTGCCGTAGCACAATCAACTTTTACTTTTCATTCTTACTTGTGCTTGCCGCTATTTTTAAAATGTCCGTATTCCCAAACGGATGGCAGTGTGTACTGTCATGCCCAGAATTAAGATTAGGATGGTCTTTTGCATTCCTCTCCTACAGCTACACCCGGTGGCAATACAGAGAATTATAGAAATATGTGATCCTGACCCATCACTCTCAGCTATCTATTATCTACTTTCAGAGTAATGCATTTAGCTAATCTAAGTGTCCAGAGCATCCCCATTGCCCTTGCTTCTCTGTTTTAAAAATCAAATATTTGTGTTGTTCAGTGGTATATTTATAAAATCATAAGGAACATGACAATTTATTCCTGATAAAAAATTACAAAGCTATAGAAAAAATAATTTAATGATAACTTAAATTTGGTATATGGAAGTTGCCAGATACAGTACCTCTTTCAGAGGTAAATATCAAATATAGAAATTTAACCAGTTCACACAGTTCATGTCATACGACAGCAAGGAAAAGGGGCTTAACCAAATAGACATATACCTCATATCCAAGGCCGTTTTTAAATCAGTATTTTATTTTCCTTATTAGAGTGACAATGTATTGAGGGGATAGACACCTGTAGTAATAACAGACGGTAAATCTAGAGAACAAGGCAGTAACACCTCCCCGTTGCCCTCATTAAGTTTCTGGTCCCTCCAAGCGAGACCCGGATTTGAATCCTATGCGAAAACTGATGACTGAGGAACAGCATTCAGCAAAATTCCACGATGCACATTTGATATGGCTTCTTTCCCCTTTGGAGTTCAAATAACCAATAATCAACTATTTGTTAATACAAACATGTGTTTTACGTTTGAATGTTTTTTCTAAATGAATTGATTGCTTTTGAGGTGTGTGTCAATGTCACCATGATATCATAATGATAATTATTGTCCCTCAATCTTTGCAGTGTGCATTTACTGTGCCAGCCTAGAACTGAATAGGAGTTTTGATATATTAAATAATAAACAAGACATATTCTCCTTTTTTCACAAACTCATCTGAATCTACTCAAGCAAGACATTAACCATTATACCGTATTATACCCGTGGCACTCTTTTAAAAAAAATTTAACACAGTCCACTGAGGCGGTCAGGCCCAAGCCACAGATTAATCCATTTGTCCACAATTGCTCAGTCAAAGGCAACAGATCTGCAAGATAAGCCAGAGTTGTAATTAAAACCCGGGTATTCATTGCCTGGAATGTCAAGAGAAGGTTAAATGACAAAGGGACTTAAGTCACAGCAGCTTCCTCTTGCCTAGACATCATGCGCTGGTCTCCACATTGTAGAGGGAGAGTCCTGACCAGGCCTGAGCTCTTGCACCTGATCGTATCCTCGTAAAACAAATGAATGCAGTAATATGCCTGTAGTAATGTACACTTTGTAATTAAATTAAATTAAGAGTAAGATAACATTCAAAACATTTATTGAAATATATCAGTGAATTCCAAAAAGCAGATCATGTATTTTCTTTAAAAGAGGTATCTCTGATGGAAGGGAACCCTCTAGTGGAGAAAAAAGAGATACTCTTCTGCCCAACCCGCTATGTATTGTCGGAAGCGATAAGAGACAGATGCATTGAAACAAAGCAACACAGAATGGCCTCTGACCATATTTTACATGATACAGAAGCTGAACAAATGCTATGTGTCGCTGCTTATTGCACATGGGACATATTATGATTGCTAAGTCTGGCTGATTTCGGTACCGGTGGTAATACAGTTAAAGATACATTTTGGCTTTTGTATCTGTATTTATTGGCAGGATGTGATTGTGGGCAGATCTGAATTTATATTTCAAATTCTAGTAGTCTCCAACCAACCGCTGACCAGGATGTACATATGTGTCTTCCTCAGAAGGTTTATCGTTACGACTCCATGTTCAGAGAGTTTGCAATACATTTGAAACTGAATCTTGGCACTCAGCTTTTATAATTGAATACAGTTCACAGAGGCAGTCTGCCTCAAGATGAACCCATTGGTCCTTAATGGATCAGTTAGAGGCAATGGATATTGAGGATTACCACCAGAGTTGTAGTTAAAACCCTGGTATTCATTGCCCAGTCAAGAAAAAAGGTCAAATGGCACAGGGCCTTAAGGAACAAAAGTTACCTCTTCCATAGGCTTCATTCATGGGTGCCCATGTGGTAGAGCATCTGCCTGCTTGAAAAAAAATGGGTGGTGGTCTTGATAGTTGATGCCAAAAATATGAATGAATGTGTCACACCACTTAACCCCCTCTGGTGAAAGATCTCAATGTAAGCATCTTACAACTTTATTGTATTCATATATTCATGCAGAAACAAATTCTACTCAAAAATAACTTATTTAGGGCCGGATAAACACATCAGTTCAGCAGCTTCAATGAAATAAATGAAAACATGTCTGATATCTAAACAACAACTGCAGATAAAGAAGGATTTTAGAGTTATACAACTGTGTTGTTGAATGAATGATACGTTACACTTGAGGTTATTTCAGAGCAAGATAAACACATGGTTCAGCATTTTAAAATGACAAGAATGAAAATATATCTTTCACTAAACAGATGCAGAGCTGAAGACAAATTTGTTGATATACAAATATACTCTACATAGAATACATACACAGAGTTATTCACACTCAGTGATGAACGCAAATCTATAATGGATATCACCAGTGACTGAAATACATCAGCAGTTGTTTGTGATCAAACAATCTGAGTACTATAACAGGTGTGTGTGATTTGCAGTTACTCAAGACCTGTGTTGTTGCCCTCCTGAGTGTCAACTGATTGCTGTGGTAGGTCAATGTGACGGTCCACTGCACAGGCCGAGGGAGTACCATCACAGCGGCGATGCTGTTACTTGCAAAACAATCCATCAACAATAATTTCTTTGAAAGCAAATGCATTTGCCATTAAATCTCTTTTTTTATTGTATAACGTCTAACCAATAGACTTGACATGCACATGACATGTGTCTTAATGCAGCAGACATAATAGGAAGAAAGTTGATGTACTGTGGCAGCGCTTCATTATAAACAACATTTATAGCGTTAGTGGAATAGAATGCCAATGAAGCTGGCTGCTAGTTATTCAGTTCACTTTGGACCCACAGCATGCGTCGCTGTGAGACAAAGAGGTGTGTCTATTAAAAAAGGGAATGGAACATGCACGAACCTTGTGTAATAGACTGTCAGCTGCTAAAATTATTTTTACAGGATAAACAATCACACCAGCAGTCTCCAAACAAACCAAATCACAATTACTTCAGCTCCCTTTGGCTGGAAAATAAAATAAATGATCTGCTAGTTTGCCCGTTTAAAGCTTTTACAACCCCAATTCAACCATGACTCAAAATAGACATTATTTATACTTTATTACAGTATGTACACAAATAGAAAATATACTTGTGGTGAGGAGTTATATGGAATTTCACTAGAACTATAAACAGAAACAGTCCAGATAGTGTATCCTTAGAAAATGTTATTACTTACAATGAGACTATCATCGTTGTCAAAAGATTGTTCATAGTTTGAGATGAATCTCTTTTTCTTTCCGAAGGTAGAGAACGTGTTGTACACATCCAGTTCTCCTCTGGGCGCCAGCTTCAGAGTGCTGTGGTCAGACGTGTTGCCTGGTATGTACACATTGTGCTGGTAGTCTGGTGCTTCAGAGTGAGGCTGAGTGTACTTGGGGGTCCATGAGTAGTGAGGCACTGCTCCCTCTTGAAGAGACATCTTGCAGTCTGTAAAGATGCGCATAAACAGTTTGTATCGGGAAATTGTTATTTACATACGGTATAAGCTTGATCTGAATATGTTTGTATTGAAGGCATTTTTAAAACGTCTTCTGGAGGGGATGCATTAAAATGCCCCTCACACATACAGTTTTGGGGCCTAGTAGCATCTGCTTTGCAGTTTACCATTTAGTATTTCAGAGTATATCCTCAGGCACAAATGCAAGAAGAATCCCCCGACCCACCACCCTCTTTTATCTGGAGCATAATGAGCCCAAATTTCACAGTTACCACCTACCATTCATGTGGTTTCCCCAGGTCCAGTACTGGGGTGCCACAGAGCAGGAAAACCCACGGGCGTCATACTTTTGTTGGTGAGCGAGAGTGCCATCCATATCTGCTGAACTATACCTGAGGGGATAAGGAGACGGCTTAAGCATACATTTAAGTGTGTGTGTGTGTGTGTTGTAACTGCTGCAACTATAATGTTCTCACCTCTTGTAAGCTGAGTTGCGTTGGTTCTTGGTCAAGGTCCAGTCCTTGTTTGCATACTGCACAGAAACATAAAAACACAGTTTAGCGGGCACCTCTAGTAGAACAATTGCACTGCTCCGTCTTTTGTTCATGTTCATAGTCAACCGTAAACTGTTAATTGTGTTTTTGCCACACTGTGCGTATTACATAAAACTCTCTTCGATGCGGCTTTACACGAGCTAAGAAGATGTCAAATCCTTGTGTTTCTTCGAGCGCACCCTATTACGTTACCTCATTTGGAGTTGCAGCTCTGTTATTGGCCAGTTCATTACGGTCCAGCGCGCTCCAGCCAGAGGTGAGGTAATCTGTGCTCTTGGCGTTGTTCTGCTGAACCGACATTACCGGACTGCAAGGCTTCAGAAACATGATGTCGCTCTTGGATGACTCCGGCGTCAGACACATTTTGTAGCAGTAGACCTGAGGCAGAGCGCCGTTGCTGTTCGCCTCGGCGCAGGCGGACGCGCCGGTGGACATCCAGACATTCAAGTTGGACTTTTTGAACACCTCCTCGGAGCTGGGGGTTTCCGCACGCGAGCAGCAGCAGCAGCCGCAGCCGCGACTCCCGCAACTCCAGCTGATCGAGGGGAGGTCAGACTCGGCGCCGGGCGGTCTGCCCTTCCGTCTCCGCACTGAAACCAGGACAACGATAGCCACCAGAAATGTGAAGGAGATTGCGCCCAGAGACACGATTAAGTACAGGGTGAAGTTTGAGCTGTGATGTGGGCTGAGTGACAGGTCGCCCAAATCGGGCTGCGAAGCGGGCAGGCTGTCAACTACTGACAGGATGATGGAAACAGTGGCCGAGAGGGGCGGCTGACCATTGTCCTTCACGAGAATGACCAATCTGTGCCTCGTGGCGTCTTTCTCCCCAAACTGGCGCATGGTCCTGATTTCGCCCGTGTACAGAGCGATGCTGAACAAGCTCGGGTCGCTCACTTGCAGCAGCTGATAGAACAGGCGTGAGTTCTGACCCTCGTCCGCGTCTGCCGCGCCGATCTTAGCGACGAGGTAACCGGCGTCCACGGATCTGGGCACCGCTCCGCCGGGCGCGCTGCCGTTTCGCAGAGCAGGCGACACGATGACGGGCGCGTTGTCGTTCTGGTCCAAAATGAAGACGTTGACGGACACGTTGCCGCTTAGAGGCGGGAACCCGGCGTCTTGAGCTCGGACGGTGATCTGGAAGTTTTTAAGTTGTTCGTGGTCAAAGGAACGCAGTGCGTAAATGTTCCCGTTGTCCGAGTTTACGGACACGTAGGTGGACACGGGCATCCCCTGGATGTCACCCTCGAGTATGGTGTAAGAGAGGTATGCGTTTTGACCAAAATCCGGGTCCAGTGCACTCACCGAGCAGATGGAGGCCCCTGGAGCATTGTTCTCGGTCAGGTACACCGTGTAGGAGGGCTGCTTGAAGCGGGGCACGTTATCGTTCACGTCAGACACTTGGACCAGGATGGTCTTTCGGGTGAATAAAGGCGGGGAGCCCATATCTCGGGCGGTGAGGGTGATGTTGTACTCCGCTGCTGCCTCCCTGTCCAGAAAATCCGAAGTTACTAATGTGTAGTAGTTCTTAAAAGATGAGTGGAGCTGGAATGGGACCTGGTTGGGAATCTCGCAGTCCACATTGCCGTTTTCACCCGAGTCCTTGTCAATCACGCTGATGACGGCTATTACCGTTCCCGGGGTTGCGTCCTCCTGCACAGGTGTGGACACCGACGTCAGGATCACCTCTGGGAGGTTGTCGTTCGTATCCCAAACGTTCACCAGCACTTTGCAGTGAACTGCCACTGCGGATGGGCCTTTGTCTTTTGCCTGGACGTAAATTTCATGCATCCTAGCCTTTTCGTAATCTATCACCCCTTTGACTTTGATTTCCCCCGTGCGCGAGTCCACGCTGAAAAGTTGGCGCACTTTAATGGGCGCGTGGCCACTGAACGAATAGGTGATGTCTGCATTGGGACCCTCGTCTAAATCGGACGCGTTGAGCTTGATGACAACTGTGCCTTTGGGCGCGTTTTCTGCGAGCTTCACTCTGTAAAACGACTTATCAAACACGGGTGCGTTATCGTTCGCGTCCAAAACGGTGATGTCGATTTGCGCAGTGCCGGATCTCTCCGGTGCGCCTCCATCCACCGCCGTCAGGACCATCTGATGCGCACTTTGTTGCTCTCGATCCAGCGGGTTTTGAAGGACGAGTTCCGCAAATTTACTTCCGTCGCTGCGTGTCTGTATGTCCAAAAGGAAATGCTCGTTCACACTCAGCAAATAGGTGCGCAGCGAGTTGGATCCGACGTCAAAGTCCTGCGCGCTCTCAAGTGGGAATCGGGACCCTGGCGCAGCAGATTCCGATATGTCCAGATTGAATTCGGTCCACGGGAAACTGGGAGAGTTGTCGTTCACGTCCAAAATGTCCATCTCTACCCTGTACAGCTCCAGAGGATTTTCGATGACCACTTGTAAGTGAAACGAGCAGGACAAACTCTGCTCGCACAGTTCCTCGCGATCAATTCTCTCGTTGACGAATAAAACTCCATTTTCTAAATTTACCTCCACGTATTGCTTCTTGGCACCTGAGACTATCCGGAATCTTCGTGCAGAGAGCCTGTCCAAATCCAAGCCCAGGTCCTCTGCAATGTTGCCAACAAAAGCTCCGTGCTCCAGTTCCTCCGGAATGGAGTAGCGGATCTGTCCCCGGACTGCCTCCAAGAAACAAGTAAACAACATGAAACGGCAAACTGCATGCCATTCCCCAAACGGCTTTTGTTTTTCCATCTGTAGGCTGAAACAGTGCAGCAAATCACACCACGGACTCTTGTCTGCTGTGTACTCATGCGAGATGATTATAGCAGAACTGTGCAAAATATGGTCTGGGGAAAAAAACTTGACATTAGTGGGACTGGACCAGCGCTTGTCTGTTTGAGAGAAACGAGAGGGAGAGAGAGAGAGGGGGGGGGGAGAGAGGAAGGGACGGGCGAGTGCTGCTGGCCTATCTCAGATTAGTGGGGGCTATGTGTGTCCGCGTGTGTGTGTTTATCATTGGCCGTACTGTTCCAATAGGAAGGGTGCGACATCTGTTCGGATGATCTCTGCTGCCTACTAGCCCGATCGAAATCATGCCCTGTCTCCAGGCTTTGACCGCAGGTCAAACGTACTCGATTCAATTTTTTGATTGAAGTTTTTCTTTTTTCTCGATCTGATGAATTCAGCATAATCGGATATATCCTGCTATTAAATCGTATTGTATACAAACACACCTTACTGTAATACATTTACTTACAAAACCATTACAACTTTACAGCTCTATATTAAATTAAAGTTTGGAATATTGTCGGAGGAGAAAGCACAGATTTGGTTCTACAATAACCATGAAAATAAAACAGCATGAGAATCCTTTATTTATGTTATTAGGGAGAATTTCAGATGAACTTCAAACCACCTTTAAAGACGGAAGATGCAAGAAAAGAAAAATGACATTCATAGGAAAATATTAGGTACTGCATTAGAGTTCTTATTTAAAAAAGAAAAGAAAAGCACATCCATCTATTATAGAAACTATTACCATAACCGTACTATAAAATTATAATAAAGTCTCCGAGGTGACTCTATGTATAGTAAGGGTTTCAAGTGTGCAAATTGTCAAATTGTCCTCAGGAGGCAGCTCAAGTCCCCAGACATCAGAGTAGCCTGGTACGAATTCGTCATGTTTCAAATAGATTTCCAGCATCAACAGAACAGTTGTATCTGTTTACCACCCGCTTTCATGCATTCACCCGTTTGCTCTGACAAACCCGCAGTTCCCCTGGTTAATGGCTGAAAACACAATCTGTCTGCAGGAACCAAACTGCAGCAGATGGTGAGGTTTTTCATGGGCTCATGCTCTTTTTAATTAATGGAATGGAGATTAGAGGGCATTTTCCCTGGATCATTAGTGAACAGAGGAATTAAGACATTTTGTGAGGAATAATCCCAAGGCTATCCTCGCCATGCACATGTGGTTTTCTCTCAGTGGTCATACTGACCTGCTTTTCTCAGCCTAAGTGCATGGCATCACTTACGCACTGCAGAAACTAAGTAGCTGGGATAAGGGGACACCGCCACATTTAGGGATCAAAAACACAATAGAGATTATCTCTATGTCACTCCCACTCTCTCTTGCACCCACACCCACACACACACACACACGCACGCACATGGACAATCTGCCTCACTTTGTCCCTCGCTCCCTCCCGCTCCCTCTCACTCTCACTCAAGGGCAAAAGTAGAATATCAATCCCTTTGTCTTTAACTACTTTCCACTTTTAAAACCGTAGGATTAGGATAGGTTAGCCTATATTCCGTAGCTTTTAACACGTAAGCGGTTAACAGTGTTGTGCATTCCTCTCTAATGGCACTGTCTGCCATTTGAACATGTTCTGACCGCAACGAATTATTTTGAGTTTCATCTTAACATTTTGCGAAACAGTACAGATGGTCTGCACCACCTGGTAGAAAGAGCCAACAGCAGACTGACAGCGATGACTCCACACATGATTGACTGCCGCTGTAATGAGGGGAAACTCTCCAGTTTGTCTCGCCACACAGTACGCAAATACAACTCGTATATTAATGTCAGATGTATTTCAGGAACGTGTTCTAAACAAAGGCCGTAGACAGACACGTTACTTGTACTATTAGTCTTGGAAAGACTGCAAACACGATTTTTAGAGTGTGCACATACATTCATACGCGGGTCAGTCAGGGTCAAATTGATGGTTTGAGTTTATGTAACCTACTCAATTGAATAAATAACAGTTCCGTAACAAAAGGATTTGGGCTCGAATTTGTGTATTCTATCTGTAAACATAGATTTCATTAATAAATTAAACAAGTCAATAGTCTGCAAAAAATCCATTTGGATATTACCTCATGCGCATGGTTGATTTTGTTTATTATTAAAGTCTTTGTTGCACCACAAAAAAAATGGTGATGTGTTTTCCCTCAGAGCGCAGAGAAATCCCTTAGTGAAAGGAATTAGAGGAGATGAGAGGATCTAAAGTCCTCCGTCCTCATTTGATATTTTACAGAAATTGTTCCAGATTGAGTCATTTGATCTAGCATCATATCGCAAGTACACACGCAGGTGTTATGACCAACATCAAACTCAGATTGCATGTATGCAGCCTGTGAAGTAGCTTCCCGGTTGCATGTGCATCCCCTCTTCTCCGTGCCCAGTACAAATGTAGCAGCACATTGGCTTTTAATGAGGTTCTTACCTGACTTATTAGACTGTGTGTGTTTGCTGAAATTGGACATGGATGTCACAGGCACAAGGGGCAGCGAGTTGTTGTGGGAGTTGTCACATGGGAACCCTCTGACACTGATGGTTGGCTCAGGGGCCTTTGGTATCATCTCATCAGGACAGCACACAGCCCCAGGAAAGTGAAAGGGAGAACCAATAAAAAAAAATAAAAAAAAGTCTGCTAGTCTCTTTTTTCTACAAATTGATGTGCACACAGCTCACTAAACGGTTATAAAGATCTATCTAAACATTTACAGCTTTCCCGATTAGATTGATCGTCACAAAATTAACATTTGTAACTGCAGTATAGATGGTATTCTTCATTAATGACTTTCGAAAGATGTATACATCTTAACAAGATACGAGTAAGAAAATGGCTCTTAAATTGCAGACTCAAAAACTACGGAGCAATTCAGGTCACCGCCGGATTTGGAGAGACAAAACAATTATCCCACCAAAAAAGCAGATGTGTCTCGCGCTGTACAACCCACCAGCACTCTGCACCAAGAGCGAGGCTGCTCAGTCCGCACAGCATGATCTTTTCTCCCAAGAGGACACAAAGTTAGACAGCCAATTTGGGAAGCTTCTCCTCTGTTGCTATGATCATTACTTTTCCAGGAAGGAGAGATAGACAGAGATAGACTGCTTTTGACCTGCTGCTGAAGGCTTGGCATTTAGCAACGGCTTAACACATGTCCCTTTATTATCGTTTGACTTTTTTTAATGAGACTGTTATGTGGGAAATAATAGCATGATGTTTGAGAATAAAGACATATATTTATATGTTTTTAGTATGTTTTGCTATACAGAGACTGCAATTACTATACAGTGCACACACATTGGGTTGTGCCAAATGTGCTTAATCTCTATGTTACTGTCATTCACTGATTGAAGCTTTAATGTAATCTTTGGACAGCTTGTGAAGACAGAAGGAAAGTTGCTTTTATTTGGATTCAGCTTAGCCTGCAAGTACCTTTTTTCACAATATTTTGATATCTTAATGTTGATTATATAATCATATAAAAGTCTTCACATTCTAAAGACTGAAACCAACAAAGTGTTGGACTCTGCCTGACAAAAAAAATTGTTGGGCAATTAATTTTCTTTAAGGTCAACAAATTGTTTCAGCACTAGATTCACTAATGGTCTGGGACGTATATAGATCCTCCTCCACTAAAATGCCCTGCTCACCCAAGGCAAACCCACACAGGGTTTTCTAATTATTTCAGCTGAATTCATCAGCACGGTGTTTGTTCAGAGAGTATACTTGACTCACCTCTCCCTTCCTTTCCTGTTGGTATTGTGGCACCTGGACCAATTACAAATACTCTCAGTGCACCCACTCCTGACCTCAAGCAATCCCTCCCACGTTCAACCTTGGTGTTGGTTTGCACAATATTCAATAGACCTTTTTTACCGGAGAGATTTTTATATGTACAGGTTACATTCTAAATAATGAAATGAGCAACCGCTGTATTCCACTTAGCTGCTCCTGTATCAGCGTCCTTGCTGGTATTTTGCATGGCGGGTCCTCGTCATGCTGTCGTGGCTTTGAGAGCCTTCTTTATAGTTGTTCTTCCTCTAATCCTCTAATTTCTTCAGTGCAGGTAAAGTTCTCCATTCACAGGTAATACGCTATCAAATTGTAAGTAAAAAACACCCATTATGCAGGAATATCACATTATATGCCTGTTGCATTTACATCTGTATTTAAGTGGGATTTTACATTTGCAGCTCATCAAAATAAAGCTCATTTTAACAACTTTATAGGCCATAGGTAGCACTGCTACCTCACAGATGAAAGCAGTGAAAATAGGTTAAAGTTTAATATTTGCCTACAAAGTGGAAGTGTTAAGTAAAACTATATGGTGTCATTGAACTATGTCACCATATCATCTCTGGAGCAGCAATAGACTCCTAGTTTTTCCCGCAGTGGGGATGTTTGTGAATGTTTGTGAATCCAGTACTTGTTTCCCCAATGTTTTCCTTGAACCCAGGCGAGCCAGGCTTCACACATGGAACCCTTATTTTGTGCTGAAGCGAAACCTTACCCCGAGGTGCACTGAAGACTGGAAGGATATTAAGATTTACCCCCGAGACCGCACATAGCGACCCGGCATAACCTTCAGTTATTTTAATGGTGAGTACAGCGCTCATATATATTTGTATGCCCAACGGTACACTACAAGAAAAATAAGTTGTTCTTCTTTGTATTGATCGTGTGATGCTGTTGAGCCCTAAACAGCGTAGCTGTCCATGGTGTTGAAACATGACTGTAATAAGACGGTGTGGTTTGTTGGAAAAGTTGTCCGGTGATTCCTTCTTGTTCAGCTTGCTGATTAATCCTTTTAAACCTTTATGTGTGACCCTATTTGGAATTAAATTAATTTGTCAGTTAATTAGGTACACGTCGCTGAAACAATTGCAGTGATATACAATAGCAATGAAAACACCCAGTGTAATATACATCACTGAGAGTCATTTATTATATCCTCTTTGATATAAAGGGGTTGGGAATAATATCAGAAGACACATAATAGTACGTCACATAATAACTCAACAGCACCATAATGAGTTTGAGTTGAAGCATAGCTTCATGATAACTGATGAAGGTCAGATTGTTTTCGACTACATTAGTTTTAGCTATATTTAGGTGGGTCTAGTTTAAGGCCTGCTAATCACATTTCTTCTGGCTCAGACTGTGCAAAGGGTGCCCCTGGTGTTAATCTTAAATAATGGGTTTGGAACTTTGTGATTGTTGAGTCCTTAAAAATGTTGTACATAGCAACACTGAAGGTCACTAGAACATTAAGATAGTAGACATAGAGAATTGTATTGGGCCTGGTTTCAAACCCATAAAACCTATTCATTTCTGTTTCTGCTTTTCTTCATACTATTTGTAATCTGTGTACTGTCCTGGTTCTTCTAACATGCAGATTTGTCTCCCATTTTAAATTGAAGTTGAATTTAAATGCTCCATTTTCCGACGTACATTCACATACAGTAGTGTGATCTTTTCATTGTTGGCTTATTTGATCTCCCCTCTCAATATGAAGCCTAACCTACCTTTATGTCATCCCTTTGCAAATATCACTCTTATTATGTCAGACAATCAATAACTGTTCATTATTTAAAAGCAGCATCCCTTCATTTCTTGTTCATTCTGTTTGTCCTTATTCTCTCATCAACATAGATTTTCTTTCCATGTCTCTGAAGTGTGACTTTTCACTTCAACTTATCAGTTAGTGCTTCAAAGTACACTTGCAGAGACCATGTTAGCTGACAAAAGGTAATGCTAGCTTGGATTGCTAACACAGAGAAAAACCTTTTCATGCCTTTTACTGAAGCAAAAGGTGTCAAACATACGGCCCGCGGGCCGGATTCGGGCAGAGGTTCCAGCCCAGTGCTCTGGATGACTTTGCTAAGTGTGAAAATTACAGAAAGGCGTAAATTGCTATTTCTATAAGTAGCTGCCATTCCTAAAAAGTCCACTGGGGGGCGCACTGTGAGTGAGCGCATGCGTTAAACTATTTACTGGTCTTGCCCCCTTGAGATCAAATTGGGCAGTATGTTGCCCCCTACCTAAAATGAGTTTGACACCCCTGCTCTAATGCAATTGGTGATTATGATTATAACAAATGAGAGTTTCGGAATTTTTAATTTAGGCATCACACAGTCAATTTCTTCACTTGATTACTAAAGCACTAAGTCCTAATTGTTAACTCTTTAATGTGATGGCAACATTGGGTATTGGTGGAGTATAAAGTATTAACCCTATCTTTTCTATCTATCTTTTTTTAAATCATCAGCAAGGACTTCTAGCTAATCTAAAATAATAACCAAAGCAATGGGTTTTTGAACCTTGCATTCATCAATTAATCAGTCAGCCCTTGTGATAATAGAGAAAACATCTGTTGTCTAAAGAAAACATGCATTCTGTAAAATACCCTTGCATGCTGGTAAAAATGCTTCATTCATAAAGCTCAGAACACAGAGCTGATAGATCCTTTAAACTCTATAATCTTTAAATATTACCAGAACAGGTCATGTTCATGTTTGCAAACAAGCTTTGTTGTAAAAAATGCACAATGTATTTAAATATGTTGAGTTAGAAGACACACGGTAAATCAAACACAAAATAAAACAAGTAAAAAGAAAACCCATAACGTATTGTGCAATGTCAGTTGATTAAAAAAAAGATAACCATAACCATAACCTGTTCTCACTATACTGCAATACCTCTGCTGTGTCTCTTTATCCCAAAGCGAGAGCAGTGTGTATCTCACTGCGTGGGACTTATTTGCATGATCTATACTTAAGGTATCAAGAGGCCAGGGTCGTAATGATACAAAAAATGAAGAGCCCTCAATATGTTGTTGCGAGCTGCCTTTACAGTGCAAATCGGATGCAATTCTGTGGCAAACACTGGATGTGCTCAGATACTCTGACATGACGACTGGCTGCCGTCAAAAATAAACATACTCACCTCCGTAGACATCGGACAGGCCTTTTATTAACCTTGTAAATGTTAAAACGTGATAAAAAGTAATCAATATATTCACCCTAAACTCCAATGGGTTCTTCTTTCCTTACCTTTCTCTAATGAATTTGCTTTATAGTGCACTCGTGCTTGACCTTGTGAGTACAATAAAACCCAAAGTCAGCGGCTTACCTCAATTGAATGAAGGTAACTGGTTCATCAGAGTGTTTAACTAACTTTAATTGATCTTGAATCAGTCACATCTGGTTGATAACCATTTCACTTATCGTACATATCTCGACTAGATTGTCGTGTTTTCATGAGGATGACAGTTAGTAATTCCTCTCTCTAGAATATAATTGATACTGTATATTAACAATCATTAGAGTACATTTACCATACTGCTTAAAAACAGGGATCACTTATTTAAAGGAAAGGGTTAGGGTTAATCCCTTCTGGGATTGATTGTTTGTTGTCTTTCCTGCCAAATTTTGTCTCACTATTGCTTCATTATTCTTTCTAGTACAAAAGATGAGTGCTATAATATATCACTGCATGTGCCTTTCATGCTGTGCTGTAAGGGTAATATAACAGTTCATGGTTTTATAATGGGTGACTGCTCTTTTTACTCTGACGATCGTCCACCGTTGGATGTCAACTTGATTTATTGTGCTTTTTCTCATCGTATTGGAAAATCTGTAACCATTTGTATTCATGAAATCAAGTCAGTGTGACAGGTCGGTCATTTCTCTGATCATTTGTGAACGGGTCTCGGACCCATTTGTCGTCAAATAGCAGGTCACACACCCTTTATGTGGTTCTTTTTTTAAACTAGTGAACAGACACAATGCCTCATGCAAACAAGTCCCTCAGCTTTGCTAAATAATAATGGAAAATAATATGTTTTTCTACCAATATTGCGGTTCAGAATGCAATTTCCAAAAAGTATAAGTAAATAGAGTTCCCTATCATCCCTATTATTTACCATTGGAACAATGTTGCATGGAGGACGTTGGCAATTTTTAATTAAACAAATTGAAACAAACAGAAAAGAAGCAGATTGGAAAGTTTAGTTTAGCGGTTTCGCTAAACTAAACTTTCCAATCTGCTTCTTTCCCAGCAGGTCTCCTCCCCCACGTCTTCTCTGCTTGTCCTTTTGTTCCTCGCCTTGACGAAGAGATGAGCTCCAGACGTGATCTCACTTCTCTTGAAGGAGTGGGTGGAGCCCCCTGGTTGGAAGGTATACTGTCAAACAGAAGTCTTATGTAGTGAGCAACACAACATTTGACACAGTCATCACATAAACACCGCTTTGTTTAGGAAATTCAATGAATTAATGCAGTTGCATCTACCTGTGAGGTCACAGATTTCAACGACCTGAATAACCCTGCACTCACCCCTCCCTATTCCAAGCATAGTGGAGTACTTAAGGTGGCCCAAATGTAGTGTAAAAACATGGAGAGCCCTCTAAAGCCAGTGTTTGGTTTGTTTGTTAGAAGTAGGATGATGCAACAAAGTAGACTCCACAGGCTCATTTTAAGCTTATGAAAAACCCAAAGTCTTAATACACATGGTTGTGTACCATTTCATGAATACAACTTTATACATTTGTATGTACCGTATTCACAAAAAATAAACAACAAAGCACTGCAGAACAACAGGCTTAGCGAACATTACTACATGAAGAATACATCAAACTATTTTATTTCAAGTCAGTTGTATTAACAAATCATAAAAACCTCAACACCTGACTGTAACTCCCTGCCAGGTGGCCTCCTGTTGCAACTATGCTACGTGCTATACACAATACCCGACTTTGTCCCACTTCTTCTTGTCCCAAGACACAAAAGAGGTCCAGACAACGCACATGCTGTTCCTCATTGACACTAAAGTCCCCTCTCGCACTTGTGTGTTCATCTGTTCACACGGCAGAATGGCGAGCACCAAAGCTCGCGAGTGGCTTTAAAAAAAATCATCAAATAATCCCACCCGTATGTGTCTCACGGAGCGTAGAACGCGATGCGTGCACATAAAGCCTCTGGAGCCAGGTTTACGCCTCTTGTTGGTTACATCGTGTAGCATTAAAAACAAACTTTCTTTGTTGTTTCTTAATTTTAGCTTTAGTCTACTGTTGCAATAGTTTAAATTTCATTCAGCCGTATCGCTCAGCAATAGTTGCAACGCATGACATTTCATGACCTTTAGTGTTACTTTGGGTTTGAAAAGTATAATCATTAATTTTTTCACTGAATGAAAACATTTATAATTATTAAATAATAATAATAATTATATAAATTAAAAAAAAATATTTTTTATAATAAAAAAATCAAAAGAAATGTTAACTTAGTCAATATTTCCTCTGGAAATGCAACCCCCTTGGACCACGTTGTAAAGCTGTTGTTTAGCAGTATAGTGAATACTTATACAAAACATGGAGGCATCATCATCATTATGTACTACTCCGTTGGCCGGTCAGTTGCAGCCTGAGAGAGAGAGGACCCTGTGAACGAGACCCCTGTGTCTGTCTTCAGCTCATGCGCCAGTCACAGTTAATGGTTGTTGCACTGTGGCTTTTCCCTCTGCCTGACACTCCCTAGTACTCCGTCTACCCTCAATTGCTGTCACTTGTGTCCCAAAGGCTGTCATCTCCACTTTGTGCTCCATTGCCACCATGTCGTCTTCCCCACTGCTCTATTTTGCCCAGTTCAGTCAAGCTTGTGGCTGTTTGTCAGTAGAGGCTGATAGCCCAGTTATTCGGTTTAGCTGCCTGCCTCCCTGCTGCTCTGCCACTACATTTTGGCTCCAGTGAGATATTTCATTATCCATCAGTGTCTCAGCAAGACCGCATTCATGGAGCTCATTGTTTTGCTCAATTTTGAAAATCTTGAAAACATCTGTACAGTACATTCGGACATACACGGCCAAATGTGTTGATTGATAAAGTGTTTTTGTGAGTTTGTGATTTGTAAATGATGGAGGGTTCATTTCAGTTTCAATAAAAGCTCTTTAGCTCTGTATAATTCGAAGTGATGCAAGGCAAAATCATACCTGTAGAGGTCAGCATCCCTCTAATCTTTTTCTAATGGAATATGGATATCATGTGAGCCATCCTCTTCGATAGCTAAATCTATGAAAAGAGAAAATATTTCTTAACTATGACAATAAATATGGCACGTACAAAACGATCAAGCTGTCAACAGAAGAAGAAGAAGAAGAAATTGCCGCAATGCTAGATTGTTGATTTTAATTGCAATGCATGCTTTCTTAAATTGATATTGGTGAAAAAGAATCTTCTCACATAACATACTTCTCAGTTCAGAAAAGAACACTGTTTCAGCAAATCAAACATTTGCACCTATGATTCAGCAAACTTGTTTTGGGTTACTGCTGGTCAGCTTGCAGGGGTTTTGTTACTTTGGATAAATGGAAATGTTTATATGTATATATACCTACATAAAACCAAATAGTTATTTCTGTCAGCTCTTGTTATGTGGTTAAGTTATTTAAAGGCTTGACCATTCTTAGTCAGAACGTGCAAAGCTAAAAGGCCTCCTGGCAATTGGCATTCCTCAGTGTAATATTCCTGATTAGTCATTGACATGTGTCATAATATTGAAACACTAGTGTACACAAGGTGTAACCTCACCTTCTCTGTTCAGCTCAAAATGGATGAATATCTAAATCTGTTCAAAGCTACAGGTACAGCCTGTAGCATATGAACTGATTACCAGTGTTCACAGTTTATGTTGCAAATTAATGTTCACAACAACAACTTGCACATTTTCCTGTCTTATTCGGTGTATTCTTGATTCATTGGGTCAGACAAACATCACATCGGCCAATCCGAACATCCATTGTAGCTGTACACACAAAAAACTCCCTTTGACCGGTGTGTCTGATTGAAAAGGTCAGACAGAAGGATCGCCTCCGCTGCAGCCCTGTTCATAACCATACTGGTTAATAATAGAACCATATTGGTTCTGTGTAATGTAGCTGGAATATCAATCCACCTCTAGTTTGCAGCGTTGTGAACTTCTGTGTTGCTGCAATCACGAATCAAAACAGCATCCTCATTGGGTCATCAAACAGCCTCCCACCTCTGGGCCAACCCTGTGCCCCGGGAGAGTTATCATTGCCAGTTGTCAGCAGGACATTGGTTTTGAAGTGTTGGTGAATTCAATTATAAACTCCTTCAACACTATGTTATGAAGTGCATAGATACTGCATGATGTTCCAGCACAAACTGACAACGTGGATTTTTTTATTTTTATGAATAATGAAATGCGGATGCCCCACCCACATTTCCTCTGTACTATATATTTTCACTGCTGTCTGTTAGTAATATTAATATTTCTTTTTGTTAAATGACTGCGACAGTAACATTGATGCACATACACACGGGACACCTGCATTGAACAAATCTGCATTAATATGTTTTTTTTCCAAAAGGTACCAATATTAGGCTGACGATAGAAGACCTACCTCCCAACAACATTTGTTGTTAAACATTTATAAATCCCCTTCAAAATCTAATTAAATGCTTGACCAAGACAAAAGATATAGCTCTAGGATCACTATGTCTCTTAAAACACTAGTGTAACTGTCAGGAATTCAGCTTCCTGAACCGGGTTTCTGTTACATTTCCTTTCTAACCTGAAGTTGTTTTTTCTGAGTTCCCCCAAACACATCCTGACTGATTATCCAACCATCGACACCTGCTTCCGCCTGCACACCCGGTCCTGATTACCATCCCCTTCACCATTTAAGCCGTGACCAGACTACCAGTCCCTGCCGGATCGTTAGCGTACCACGTACGGTTTTTGGCTCCTGTAAATTAGATATCTCAGAGTTGAGAAAAGTCAGTGTGTTTGTTTGTTTGTTTCGTATCACTAACCCACTACCTGTTTCCCTGTCTGCAGCTCATCCCTTGGATCACCCTTTCCCCCTGCCTAGCCGCTGACCCCACTCCAGCCCCCCACTCATCCCCACTCAACCGGACCAGACCTTCCCCACACCTCTTCCACAATAAATACCCACCGTTCATTTTGATTCTTTTGTGGTCTGCTTTTGGGTTCCCGTCCTAGACGATTTGTGACAGAACGATCCGGCCAAGATGAACCCAGCGGACCTAGAATCCGTACGACATGCCATTTCCCAGCAGGAAGACACGTTGGGACAGCACAGTCTGGCCCTGCATGAGATAACGACAGCTCTTCGCAGTCTGACCACAAGTCTTACCACGGTCCAGGCTCAGCTCAGCGCTCCAGCAGTTTCCCCACCCCCGCCTGCCGTCCCAGAAGCCGCGTCACTCCGAGAGCCCAAGGTTCCAACACCGGACAAGTATGATGGGGATTTTGGAGGATGTCGTTCATTTCTCATGCAATGTGAATTGGTTTTTGACCTGCAGCCCTACTCCTATGCTTCTGACAAAGCTAAGATTGCCCTTGTAATTGAACTGCTGCGGGGAAGGGCCCTGGAGTGGGCGTCTGCCCTATGGGAACGACAGGACCCCTGCTTGGCCTCATACCGTGCCTTCTCAGCTGAGATGAGGGAACTCTTTGAACACCCCGTCCGAGGTAAGGACGCATCCAAGCGGTTGTGCTCTCTGCGCCAAGGTTCACGCAGCGTAGCCGAGTATGTTATTGAATTCAGAACACTGGCCGTGGAAGCTGGGTGGAATGAGGAGTCCCTACAGGCTGTGTTTCATCAAGGATTATCCGAACAGATAAAGGATGAACTAATCTCGTATCCTGAGCCAAGCGACTTGGACAAGTTGGTAGCCTTGTCTATTCGCATTGATAACAGGTGCCGAGAGAGGGGGGGGGGGAGACGTGAGAGGTTTTCCAACCATTCCCCGCGTCGCCAACCCTCTAAATCCGGAGATGGAGCGGAGTTGGGGAGCCGAGCTACATTCCAGTGGACGAAGGAGGAACAGCGGTCATCTGACTCCGAACCCATGCAGGTGGGACGTCATGGATTGTCTGTAGAGGAGCGCCAGCATAGACGTGAGTCGAACAGCTGTTTTTACTGTGGTAAGAGGAACCATTACATCTCCTCCTGCCCACAGAGGCCGTTAAACTCCCAGGCTCGCTAAGAGTGGGAGGATTCTTAGCGAGCCGATCTCAGTTTTCCAACTGTCCTGTAAGACCTCCAGTTCCTGTCACACTCACGAACTCTAATCATTCTGTTGAGATTAATGCTTTGATCGATTCAGGGGCGGATGACAGCTTCATGGACGCCAATCTGGTGGAACAGCTGGGGCTCTCCGAGGAAGGTCTCCCGGAGGCCATTGAAGCTACCACACTTAACGGTGACTTATTGGCACGGATAACAAAGAGAACCGGACCCGTTAACATGCGTATTTCTGGAAATCATTCTGAAGTCATATCTTGTTTCATCCTGCACTCTCCTCGCGCTCCTCTGGTCTTGGGTTACCCCTGGCTCCGGGAACACAACCCCACTATTGATTGGACCACCGGCAAGGTAACCAACTGGAGTACGAAGTGTCATAAGGACTGTCTGAGAACTGCTGTTTCCCCCTCTACTTCTAAACAGGATGGGGACTCGCCACCCCCAGACATGTCCATGGTTCCCGATGCCTACCACGACCTTCAGGAAGTGTTTAGCAAACAGAAGGCCCTGTCTCTGCCTCCACACCGACCTTACGATTGTGCTATCAGTCTCACACCTGGGGCTACCTTCCCTAAGGGCCGCCTCTACAGCATATCTAAACCAGAACGTGAAGCCATGGAAAGCTACATCAAGGATTCTCTCGCTGCCGGCCTCATTCGTCCCTCCTCCTCACCCCTGGGAGCTGGGTTCTTCTTCGTAAGTAAGAAAGACGGCTCACTGCGGCCTTGCATTGACTACCGTGGGCTTAATGACATTACCATCAAGAACAAGTACCCTCTGCCCTTGATGAGCTCTGCTTTTGACTCCCTGCAGGGTGCGACCATTTTCACAAAGCTGGACCTACGCAATGCTTACCACTTGGTCCGTATTAAAGAGGGTGACGAATGGCTGACAGGATTCAATACTCCGATGGGCCACTTCGAGTATCTGGTCATGCCGTTTGGACTTACTAATGCCCCGGCAGTTTTCCAGAGTATGGTTAACGACGTTCTGAGAGACATGATCGGTCGTTTTGTGTTCGTGTACTTAGATGACATTCTTGTGTTTTCCGAGGATCTACCTAACCATGTCCTGCACGTCAAACAGGTTCTGCAGAGGTTATTGGAGAACAGACTGTTTGTCAAGGCTGAGAAATGTGATTTTCACGCCCACACCACCTCCTTCCTTGGGTACATCATCTCTGAGGGCCAGTTGAAGATGGATCGTGAGAAGGTTAGGGCGGTGCTCGATTGGCCCCAGCCCGAGTCCCGGTTGCAACTCCAGAGATTTCTGGGGTTCGCAAATTTCTATAGACGATTCATCCGCGATTACAGCAGAGTGGCCGCTCCGCTCACTGCCCTGACTTCTACTTCCAGATCTTTCTGTTGGAACCCGGCGGCTAATGAGGCGTTCCTGGATCTGAAAGGGCGCTTCACTGATGCACCCATCCTCTCTCACCCAGATACATCTCGTCAGTTCGTTGTGGAAGTGGATGCCTCCGATGTGGGAGTCGGTGCCATTCTTTCTCAGCGAAGTTCCAGTGACCATAAGCTTCATCCTTGTGCCTTTTTCTCTCGCCGCCTCTCCCCGGCTGAAAGGAACTATGATGTGGGGAACCGCGAGTTGCTTGCTGCAAAACTCGCCTTGGAGGAGTGGCGCCACTGGCTTGAGGGGGCTGAACAGCCATTTGTGGTTTGGACCGACCACAAAAACCTAGCATATGTGCAATCTGCCAGACGTCTGAACTCGCGTCAAGCCAGGTGGGCCTTGTTTTTTGGACGCTTCAATTTTTCTCTCACCTTTCGACCTGGCTCAAGGAATGGAAAGGCTGACGCCCTTTCCCGGATGTTTTCCAAGGCGGTTAGCGAGGAGGCTACTCCGGAGACCATTCTGCCGCAGAAGCTCATCGTGGGTGTCATCACCTGGAGGATCGAGGACGAGGTGATGACTGCCCTGCGGACTCAGCCTGGGCCTGGAAATGGTCCGCCAGGTCGGCTGTTTGTACCCGACTCTGTCCGTCCTGCTGTGCTTCAATGGGCCCACGCCAGCAAGCTGGCTTGTCACCCGGGAGTGGCTAGGACCATGGCCTTACTGCGCAGACGCTTTTGGTGGCCGGCCATGGGAGACCAGACTCGGAGTTTCGTTGCTGCATGCCCGGTGTGCGCTCAAAATAAGGGTACCAACCGACCCAGCTCTGGACTCCTCCATCCTCTGCCCATCCCTCGGCGACCATGGTCGCATCTGGCTCTAGATTTCGTGTCCGGGCTGCCCTTATCTGAGGGAAACACAGTTATCCTGACGGTAGTGGACAGATTCAGCAAGTTCGCTCACTTTCTGCCCCTTCCCAAGCTGCCGACCGCCACTAAGACTGCCAACATCCTGGTCAAGGAAGTGTTTAGGAAGCACGGTCTACCTAGTGACATTGTTTCGGACCGTGGTCCTCAGTTCACCTCAGCCGTTTGGAAGGCCTTCTGCCGAGCCATTGGAGCTACGGTCAGTCTCACATCTGGATTCCATCCCCAGTCTAATGGTCAAGCCGAGAGGGCCAACCAGAAGATGGAGTCTACACTTCGCTGCCTCGTCTCCTCTGACCCTACCACCTGGTCCTCTCAGCTACCATGGGCTGAGTACGCCCTTAACACTCTCCCGACCACCGCCACAGGGATGTCACCCTTTCAGTGTCTCTACGGATATCAGCCACCCCTGTTTCCATCACAGGAGAAGGATCTCTCCGTTCCCTCAGTCCAAGCTCACATTCGCCGTTGCCATAGGACCTGGCATCGTGCCAGGAGGAACCTTCTTAAGGCCTCTGACTGTTACCAGCGTCAAGCCAATCGTCACAGAGTCCCTGCCCCTGCCTACGCGGTTGGGGATAAGGTCTGGTTGGCCACCCGGAATCTGCCCCTGTGGACTGAATCTAAGAAATTGTCCTCCAAGTTTACTGGTCCGTTTGTGGTGGAGCGGATCATAAACCCAGCTGTGGTCCGTCTGAAATTGCCCAAGACCCTCAGAGTCCATCCTGCCTTCCACGTCTCCTGCCTGAAGCCTGTTCTCCTCAGCCCCCTGTTGCCCCCTCCTCCTCGTCCGCCCCCCCCGCGGATGATCGACGGGGGCCCTGTCTACACCGTTCGCCGTATCATGGACGCCAGACGTCGTGGGCGGGGTTTCCAATACCTCGTGGATTGGGAGGGTTACGGTCCTGAGGCGAGACAATGGATACCTCGGCGCCAGATCGTTGATGCCGGTCTGCTCCGGGACTTCTATAGGCTCCATCCTGGTGCTCCGGGTGGTCCGCCCGGTGGCGTCCGTCGGAGGGGGGGTACTGTCAGGAATTCAGCTTCCTGAACCGGGTTTCTGTTACATTTCCTTTCTAACCTGAAGTTGTTTTTTCTGAGTTCCCCCAAACACATCCTGACTGATTATCCAACCATCGACACCTGCTTCCGCCTGCACACCCGGTCCTGATTACCATCCCCTTCACCATTTAAGCCGTGACCAGACTACCAGTCCCTGCCGGATCGTTAGCGTACCACGTACGGTTTTTGGCTCCTGTAAATTAGATATCTCAGAGTTGAGAAAAGTCAGTGTGTTTGTTTGTTTGTTTCGTATCACTAACCCACTACCTGTTTCCCTGTCTGCAGCTCATCCCTTGGATCACCCTTTCCCCCTGCCTAGCCGCTGACCCCACTCCAGCCCCCCACTCATCCCCACTCAACCGGACCAGACCTTCCCCACACCTCTTCCACAATAAATACCCACCGTTCATTTTGATTCTTTTGTGGTCTGCTTTTGGGTTCCCGTCCTAGACGATTTGTGACAGTAACAGTTGGAGTAAACGGTATTTATGTGTATATAGATTTTAAATAGTGTTATATAACTTTCAGTCTAGGATAGATTCGGATGAACACACTGGAACATAATGGGTGGTGTCGAGGACAGGCGACCTGAGGTCATCTGTCAGTGCTGTGGGAGTATGTCGGACCAAAAAATCTCTAGTCAAGATCCCACAAGACCACTCATTCCACTGACATTATGAGCAGCCGGTAGAGAGCTTTTTTTTTCTTCTTTCTGCTAAGGGGACAGTCCTTTAAAGCAAAAAGCGGCAGCACAACTGGTGTGGTTCGGTAAACCAAACATCTTTCAGCCACTACGTGGAAGGTGTGTATCTCTGTTGAGACATGCGGTTCAAGTTGAAGGGCTAGTTGGGCAGGTGGACAGGTATTGGGAAGAGGCTGGCGTGTGTCAGGCAGAGATGGACTAATTCCACCTCCCACAAATCCTCCAACAGTTGATTGCATGGGTGGGCAAGTGTCGGAGGCAATCCTCCTTGCCCTCTTTTGCTCTGGCATTAGGCGACTGCTCAGTGGAGAGCAACTGGCAAGCAATGACCCTCTCAGCTGGATGACACGCTGCAGCTTTTTCCCCTGGAGCAGAAAGAAATGGAGCTGTGGCAGACTGCAGAGGATATCAGGACAATCTTGATCGTCGATCTTTATCTCCGGACAGGATGCGTTCTGATATGTTTATCCTCCCTATTTGTCACAGAGAAAAACATACGTGCCTCTCTTTTAGTTAAGAGCATTTCTAGTCGAGCAAGATGGAGACGATGGTCAGCGGTAAATACTTTAGGCTTTTCGGTGAAGATAATGGGGCTACACAATAACCAGCCTGGTATTCCGTTGTGTGTTGTGCTGACCGTAAATGATGCCCATTAGTGTTTCTTAGTGTTAATTAGTATTCAAAACGTGTGCTTTGTCCCGCCCATGGTTTTGAATCTTATTCAGATAAGATTTTAGGTGAGCCTGTTTTTGATATTGTACACGCTGTGATTGTAATCTTTCATTAAATGGCAGAAAATACTGTTTTGAAACTAAACGTTTCCATATCCAGACTATTATCAATGCGCTTTGATAACATTTGGAAATAATGTATATATAATACGATTTTGATTACCTTATTCACATTCAAATTAGCATAGGGCAAACCTGCGACCAGCAGAAGTCAGTCAGTCCGTGTTTCTGAGCAGAGAATACTGCCTTGTTCACAAAATTCAAAGCTAATTTTATGAAGGCTACTTGCTGTTTCACCATTTTATTCATTTGAATTTGGCTTCAATACTTTTTTTTGCGTAGGATTGAAATGTTTTAACTTTGCTCTGAAAAACCCACGCTTAACTTTTACAGTATAATGAAACCACTGTGATTTGACAGCAGCTCAAAATTTAGGGCCTTCAAATTTTCATGAACTGACATATAGAGGATTATCTACTGGCTCTTGATGAGATTATAATTCAACTTCTCTATAACTGTCCTCATTGAGAATTACTCACTCTTATTTACATTCGCTTTTCGCTAAATATCCGAGGCAGATGAGTAGAACTTATGAATCTCGCACAAGCGCAGATCTAAATGTCACACTTTGAGAGGCTAAAGCGATCTCTGGTTCTGTTTCTTGCACACACACACATACACATACACACACACACACACACACACACACACACACTCAGAAGCACACGAGACCTGTAAAAGCAAGTAAAAGAACCACACAGGAGTTCTCAAGATGAAGCGTGCTGATAATAGGGTGACTTTCTCTGTACACCTAATGGGGGAAATCAAATGCAAGGGCTGAATCAAACTGCTGAATCAATATAAAGCTTTTATCCTGATTGGACGCTACTATGGGGACTACAGAGTTAAAGCTGGTGGGGTGGTTGGCTCCCTTTTTATTTGCCGCTTTTCTGTTGTCTCTTTTTTCAAAGTCCAGGAGTGATTCCTGTATAAGAAATGCAGCCAATGCACTCTCAAATATTGACCGTGTCAATTTAAAAAGATTTTGTTAAACACGCAGTGTTATGTGGTTTGGGGATTTTGATCTTATAATACTTAACATTGTAATAAACAGCATGTGCTAACTCAATTAGCGCTGATGCAGCTGTCAAGTATGATACAGCACGCAGACTACTATCCCTCAGCTCTGTAAATTCAAAAAATGGCCTTTAGCCTGGAACATGTTATCAAGTGCACGTGTCCATCAGTGGAATTCTGAGCATTTGACAGTTCATCAATAGCGATGCTATTAATAACTTGGTTCTAACACAAAAGCCCAGGGACTTGGTTAGATAAGCAAAATTCATCGTCTATCCATTGTGAAAAGACACATTTGCCATTAACGGACAAGGTACTAGATCAACTGCCATCTCAGCAGTCGGTCCACAGTTATCACATAAAACAAAGTGCACTTAATTAGCTGATGCCCAAGTATAGACTGCCGTTAGAATTAATTGCATGATACTACTTGTAAGATGTATTAAAAAGTAAGATATTGTTTCCACTAATGACTGGAGAAATAATTAGGTACTTGAGCTATTGGTTTCAGTCTGAGCACATGTGAATCTGTACCTTGACAACTATTGTAGTGGATTGGATTGATTACTGAAGTTACAATGACATTTGGTGGCTGCTCGCCAGGTCCAAGGTTTGCATCTCTACCTTTCCCGTCTAAAAGAACAACAGCTTGCTGAGTCCCAGAGCTTTTAGCTTGATGTCCTCAAACAAGAAGCTGCACTCAATATTTGGCAAGTGGAGTCTTCTCTTTTAAAATGTAATTCATGCACAATGTTACACTAGGTGGCTGTTGAATAAAAGTAGCATTTATTATGGATGATGGTCAGTTTGTGCAATAATGGTATTTAAGGCTCCTACAGTTATTCAAGGCCAATAAAGCTAGGTAATTTAATTCACTCTCTATACTCCAGACTCATTGAACCAGATAAAAAACAGACACGTTAGGAAATAGTTAAGAAACTTCAGTAAATGTCCTGAAATACTAAGATGGCTTCTTTTGTTCATATTAATTAATTTTAATTAGACTTTGAAGCGCATTTGACGTAAGATGATGTCAGATTGGTGAAGAAGATCTTATCAGTAGGATGGGAGGAAGTGAACTGAATGGATTTTAATTGGGGACATAAAGACAGAACATGCGGAATCGGGCGATGTTAAACCACAAGCCCTTTGCCTTAACATTTAAGCAGCCACTGCGATTTGATGAAAAGGTTACTTTCTTTCCAAACTGTGCGGATCAAACCACACACATGTTTTGAGCTATTGGGTTCACCTGTTCTATTAGAACAAGTATTGCCTTTATACCTTTATAGAGGTCCAAATGTATTCGAGCACCTGGAATAAATGCATTGAGAATCCATGCTACCTATGTGCTGATGACATGTCCCTGTAATACGACCTACCTGCAGCCCTGCTGCCTCTCCATGCCAACTCATCTGATGACATCACCAAGTAATGCACTTCTCTCCATTGTTTTGCTTGGGTGTAAGATTTGAATTCTAATGTGATGCAATTCACAGCAAGGAGTTTTACACAATTGAAAAAATGAAATAATTACAGGAATCCAAAAAGCTGCACACAACTTTGTAGTATAAAACTTATGCTATAATCATTTTGAAAGCAAATCAAAGTTGTTTGCTAGTTTTTACACACTTACAGTCCCAGGTTCGCAAGTTGCACAATATATTGTGGTTAATGCTGGAAGAATTTAAAAGCGATGTAAATGCAGAAATAGTTCAGGTTGTAAGTTATTACACTTCAAGAGATCTTAGCTTTTATTGCTATGATATGTTTTATCTCTGGCTGAAGAATTTGATAATTACATACCAAAATGTTGAGCATTTGTACATCACATATTTGTACCCAAAAGGTTTTTAGAAAATTCAGTAGAATTTATTTTCACTGTTATGTGGAAAAGGCATTTCTGCACAATAGATTTTTGCACAACCTATCATTGCTTCTCATAACTTGCCTGAGCTATTGTTGTATTTTTCCATTTCAGTGTGTTTTGTTGGCATTTCTGTTTATGTGCAATGATGGGTGCCTTAATACACTAATGGATGGCGTGTAGATCTAAGTCCTGCGGTGTCAAAAAAAATATAGACCATCACCCTCCAGACACGTTTTGTCTCAGTCTCCAATAATGCACTCTATATGGTTATTATGCATGACCATCAAACTCTATTGGAAAGATACGGGACAATTATTTTATTTCAGATTGAAACTAGAAAAGGCTGATAAAGGCCTGGTGGCAAGGAAAAGAGAGGGGTTGTTTTTTCTAAAATTTGGGTCTGGACACTAAGTGAGCATCTAAATGTGCCAGACTTGAAATTGCTCCAAAGAGCACATTTATAGTGACAGAAGGGTGATAATTTGTGTTTTGTCTTTGGAGTTCCCAGGAAATGGACCTCTAATTTCATCTCTTCCTGGGAACTGAGTGGAAATAGTGCCTTCCAACTTCTTTTTTGTGATTTCCTACCTATTTAGAGTAAAAAACTTTTTTGAAAGTCATGATATCACAAGATGTTCACTACAGGCCCATTTGTGTGTTGTGCTGTAAAGTGATAATAAACCAATAATACATTCAACTTGATTCTAAAATGAATCAATCAATCTACATTCGTTTTGCGTTTTGTCTTTAATTTTCAAATGCTTTTTCGTCAATATACTGGTAAAAGTATTGAATTGGAGTCATCTTTAAAGTCAAGAGGCCCAGGTAGCACAGGTGTAGATGTGTTACGACATTCCATTAATCTGAAACGTGTACCAGGATTTGATTTGAGGTTACTATATAATGCTTTAGCATTTGAGGTTTAATACTCAGTGCAGGTTATGGGCTAAAGCTTGTTGAGGTAATTAGCTAAAATTTTCTTCCTGTCAATATATATACCGTAATGTTCAAAATACCTTTACCTTGTTTATCAAAGAAAGGTCACTGAAATTAATCATAGGGGTATTAGTTAATGGAAAATAACCAATTAAGTGATGAAAGCAAAGCCATTCGTTGCACTTGAAAGCAGGATGGATGCAGTGATTGGATTGATTAATTTACTTCTTAAGCTGTCAAAGTAGAGACTCTGTGATGGGAAGAACCATTTCCAATATTCAAAGGGGCGAATGTTCTGGTGAAACACCAATTAATCATGGAGATTTCGTCCGAGTAAATGAATTGTGGTGTCGGTTTTTCTATGCATGCTGCCACAGAATCATTAGCTGCAACAGTCGCTCAAGCCAGACCAGACACGGGGGCTAATCAGCAGCTGTAATGGACACACTTCATAATTGTCAGTCTTTTGCAATATGTGGTGAAGCGCACACTATGAAATGCAAGCAGCTTTGACTGCATGAGCCTGAGAAGGGATGTGCCCATATACTCATTATTTTACTTCAGGACTCATGGTTAAAGGATTTTTTTTTTTTTTAACATTTAATACCACAGTGTTTTCAAAGTAAAAATGTCGTCCTTTTCTTATAGTTGCTGAAGCGAAGTGAGTTCCCTATAATTAAGGCAACTTTACAGGCACTGTTCCCAAGCCAGTGTATGTACGAGTACCTGTGTTGGATGTTTCATCTTTATTAGCCCGAGCATGGTAAGCCGGGCTCTTCATGCACTAATCCCCAGCTAAAGAAACAGCTTTTAAGGAATTAACATCAAAAGTAAAGCTTTGCGTGCCGGCGGGGGAGCTTTCAACAGAGCCTGCCTCAACTATCTCCTAAGTATTTTCAGCCTCAGGGATGAAGTGGAAGTTAAGTTTAGCTTGCTCTGTGTTCTTCTGCAAGTCTTTGACCTTGTTCTCAGGTTTCTAATAATCCCTCAAATGTTTGAATCTTTATAGCTTTTGGGGCGTTTCGATGGGGCACTGCCGGAGGGCGAAGGGCCCATCGCCCTTTCTTCACTTTAACCATAATTCCTGTGATAAGCAGGTTATGCAGCTGAGGTTTTGGCTCAGAACATGACAGACACAAATTACGTACAGTACCACCTAGTCTTAGAATTTTCATGTACCTTACCATCAGCTCGTTTCCAGACTGACATCCTAGTTTAAAAAAAAATTGCAATTTATCAAGTAATTGTTTTTATCAAACATGACAAATAAGATTTCATGTTGTGATTATTTTCTTATGGTTGTAGATTGATTATGACATTTGAGGCACCATATTCCCTCCATTTAAATTGCATTCTGTGGATATCTTTCTTTCATCCATCCGTCCTCATAGACGTGGTGATGAATTAAACCAACAAGTGCATGGAGCTTCTATCATGTTCATTTTTATTCTCAATTCATTCGAGTTTGTAAGTCAACCCGTCACGGCCTCCTGGAGGTCCATACAAGAGAAGAATTTTTGGCCAGGCATGATTGCGTGACTTGCTCTTGCTTATGTTCCCGTAACTCATTTACGCTTTCATAGACAGTGACTGCTTGCATTGAGCTCAGAGACACTGATGACTGATTCATTGTGTCTTTCCAAAGTACAGGTGGAGAAAATGACATTGGCAGTTTCGCTCTGTAGCTGAAAGATTTCTCATCTTGTGAGGTCCACGAGGGATTCTCCATGGTACAATAAATGGCTTGTCTAGCGGATTTTAACATGCCATCAGGCAATCATCAGGCAATCTCCTTTCTCTCCTCTAAATCTATTTATATGGCTTTCTTGAAAGAAGTACGGTGGAATTTATTTTGACACATGTCACACAAGCTGTGGGACTCCAAAAAAAGGCTGAACTTCAGGTCGCATCACAATGTCTCCATTAAACACTTATGACAAGGTGAGGTAGTTTGACTGGGACATTGCATTAGGAGTAACTTTGATTTCATTTTTAGGTCATTTGAAAGGGAGAAAATAGTCTTGCAGGGGTTGCATGCTGTGAACCTTTACAACTGAAATGTTTCCCACAAATGATGTTGTGTGGGGGAATGCTATGCAACCCAGTTAGTGTGTTCACTTCTATTGTTTTTTACAATAGCTTCAATATCTCCATATAAGAGATTCTTCTTCTCATGAGTAATATTAAATAAGTCCCGTACTCAAATGATCTAATGTATAAACAGAAATACAAGAAAGGCTAATTTAAACTCCTCCATTCTGGCTGGGATGGAAAGCTTTCTTGAGGATACCAAATAAGTCTTAAGGTTGGGGAAACATTCAAATCTACCACTGCCACACCCCTGGCTTGTTTTTTAATTGTTTAAATTAACATTAGGTCAATCAGCCACCTTGTGACCTGCAACGGCATAGTACAAAGTTTTAAGAACAAACTGGAAATTCATATCTTGGGTATTTTTTGTGCTGTCTTTAGTCATGTGATCAAAAGCGCCAATTTGGTTAGCCATGGCTTTTGGGGACAGAAGTATAATGCTCTAGTCAATGGAGGGAGCTTCTTCTTCTTCTTCTACGATTGTTGGAGGCCATATAAAAGTTCAGCTGCAGAGCGGAGAGAGCAGGGGAGTGGTTCAGGGAACGGGCCGAAAAGTGGATAACGAGCACAGCTGATCCAATTTGTGACGAATTGTCTTGGAAAGCGGGACAGGAGAAGCCAATTAAACACAAACAAAGATTGGTATATTTTACCGCTACCTAGACTGTTCGGGACAGCGCACATGCTTAATCTTGTACAAATCAAATATACTAGTTTGCATAAACTTTGAACTCTAATATTATCAGTCTCTGATATTTTTTTTTTACCCTACTTAAACTATTTTATTTTGGGTTTTAGAAAAATATATCCTGATGTCTAAATGAATTTTGTGCCCGGGCTACAGAAACATTTAAAACATTTTTTTTTTAAACTTTCATTTGGCTTTGAACATTGAGTAAATTGCGTTATCAAAAGCTACAGGCTGGTGCACTGGCTAACTGCTTTAAAATCTCTCAACTGTTGACTGACAACAGTTGAGAACAAAGCAGACCAAAAGTCAGAGGAGCGCAGCCTGAGCTGGAGTCGTCAGATCTCCTTCACTTTAATCAGTAGGTGGCAAGCAAGACGCAGAAAAGTTTCCGCATTTATTCACCGACAGATAAGCTGGCCTATAATCAAATAATTAAATAAACAGATGTGTGAATATGCCAATATATGAAAGGCCTGGCTCCGTCTTGTTTTGCTGTGTGTCAGTGCCCAGAACAGCACAGAAACAGCACACATGCTCTACACGCGACATAAGAGGAACTAACTCATTATAATTAAAAATAACGTATACTAACAAATTGTAGCACTTATAATGGCTTTTATCTATAACAAGTTGTAAATCAGCATATTAGATGAAATTGCACTTTCTGGTTTCTTGCTCTTCTGAGTTTGTATCCTTATGGTTGAAATGCACTTATTGTAAGTTGCTTTGGATAAAAGCATCAGCTTTTAATATAATATACGTGTAATTTAATATACGGTAAATTGTTATTGCTCATTTTGTGGATTTCTTGGTATTTTTGGGGATAGTGCTTAGTCTGCATGAAATCGCACTGATGCATTTGAAAACCGATTTGGATGTCGGGGCAAAGCTTCGAAACAGTGTCACCTTTATTATCAACGAATCTCAGGAAGGAATATTAGGAATATGCCACTGAGGTGAAAACAATATTCATTGTCAATGCAGTGGATTTGTGTAGATACCGACCCTGATTGACAGAGATTTTACGGTGCAAGAAATGAAAAACAGAAGAACCGAGCAAGGCTAATATTTGGGTAAGTTTTTCGAGGTACTGAAGGAAATCAATAAGATGTAGTTTGAACTGAAAAAATGAAGCAGACATTGATGAATTGATACACTGTCCATCCCACTTTAGCTTGCTCATATATGATTTATTGGGGAAAATTGCTCCAATTTGTCCCAGGGTGTGGAATTGATGGGGAAGCAACAGGACTTTTTCTTTTCTCCTGACTTTTCTTTGTGTGTAGTATTTTGTACACAGCCTCAATATCCATGGTCAATGGAAAATGGATATGAAAAAAAAAAAAAAACTGAATTCATGTTTGAAAGTAAAATAGTAAAGATTTTCATTTAATGAACTGAAATGTACATATTTGGTTTGCCAGTGTCTGTAATAACAGTTCTATCTCATTAAATGTTTAGCTCTCACAAACGGTTGCCGTTTTATGAAAGGGTGGCAACTGATTCTAATCCTAAGAACCTTTCATAAGCAGAAGTAAATATGTAGAGGGTTCGTTTTTTGTTGTAGTGCATTAGAGGAGAGAAAGGCATAAACTTGAATATCATTGAGTTGTTTCTTACTCCACCACTACCATTTTGTAACCACTGTTTGGCCACCAGCTCCTCTGGGGACGGACCTTTTCCGTCTGTCAATACCACACAGGATCCAGTGTTTTATTCTCTTAGTGACAGTATTAAGTCAGACATGGTAGTTAATATAAAAGCAGCTGGATTTAGAGTGCTGTGTCTCTCTATCTTAAGTAAAGGATCTTTCCACTGTATTAAGAGGGCTATTATACAAATTACAATGAATTTAGTCCACCCTTTGCTTGAATTGTTTGAAGGTGAATTGAATATTGCAAAGCCTATGTACTTTTATAATAAAAAGATAATGTGCTGGAACAAAGGTTTACCTGTGCTAACTTTGCACTTTCAGACTAGTCTCTCTGGTCTTTTCCAATGAATTAAGCGGGACTTCCATGTGTTCATTGCGTTGTGACAAAACACTCTGGAAGCAGATAGAAGTGTATCCTCACATTTGCCTCACAGTGCTCTTGGGAAAGTTGGGAAGATTTATTATTATAAATCCAATCACCACCTTGACCCTTCCCATTCCCCTTCCCCTTTGACTTTTACTTTACTGCATGTTTTCACCTTGTTGTTCATTCTCTTTTTGTTTTTCGATCACATCTGAACGTCATTGACTTTGTCTTTTGACAAGTAGCTCAAGGAACTACAGATTCAAAGAACTAGCCCTGTGAAAACAGCAATAAAAAAAGGATTTGATAGTGTTGCATATTAAAACAACAGCTAAGCTTTTTTTTCAAACGGTTCAATCTCCTTTTCCTTCAAAAAACACACAAGCTGTCCATTTGTAAGCGAATTCTGTTCAAACACGCGTTATGAAGAAACTTGAAATGGTTAGTGCACCCAGAAAATGTTATATCACGTTAGATCTGTCAGTCAAACTAAACTCAACCATCATTCTTCAGTCCTGATCAAAAAGGGACATTAAGGCTGGATTCAAATTATTATTTTCTAACCACTATTCCTTGACCTCTGTGAAAACCTTCTTGGGGTTGAGGAAAGATGGTTAGGAGAATTTATGAGGTGTTAAGAAAAAGGGAATCCTGTCACGGTTTGGGTCTGCTTGTCTTATTTTGGTAGTTTTCATGTCTCTTGTGTTCCTGGGTAACTTCACTTCCTGCCTTGTCCTGTGATTGCCTGATTGATTCCACCTGTGTCCAATCACCTGCACCTCCCTTGTATATTTAAGCCCTGTGTGCCAGTTGTCCTTTGTCGCGTCATTGTCTAATGTCACTCGTTGTTGGAGCACGTCTCGAGTTTGTTTGGAATAAAGAGCACTTGGTTTGGAAAACTCTGCGTTTGGGTGCAGCCTGCACCCGACCCTGACAAATCCACTTTCACTGAGCTACGTAGTTCTGATGCGACGGGAGACGCATGTTGGTGACGTCAGTCCGCAGCGGCAAAACTACAATTTCTCCGAAGATTACTACGTAGGGAAGCATTTAAGTTCCTTTCCTTAGCATGAGAGAGTTCAAACAGCTCTCATCATGGCGGCCACTTACACTACTTGAGTCATTTCACTCAGTTCAGATACCTTCCTAAGCCAATTTGATGATTCAGAGCCTAACACCTTCCCTTCCTAACTAGTTACCAGCAGCGACAGGGTGTAGTTGGTACTGTGCGCAGATAAAAGCGTTCTCGAGTACGTTGCCAGGTGCATGTCTGACTGTGGACAGGTTTTGTTGATGCAATTGTAACCGACATCCTATGTCCCTCCTGACTTGCCGTATTACTTCCGGGTATCGAATTAGTGTCCTCCACCATACAAGCCACACCTGAGCTCTTTCACCCTTCTGATTCCCAGGCTTCAGTAGGACTGAGCTGTCTGATCAAGGTGAGGCAAATTTGCTGTGGGTTTTATTTCATTTCATTTTGCTTTAAGTTCAGCCCAGAGTTTCCCACTCCCCCGTTGAGCTGTGTGGACGGGTTCTGCAGTGAGCAGCCAGTGAGCCATTGAGGGCCACTGCTGTTTTGTTTTCTCAGTTAATTGTATTTATTGTTTTGTGTTGCTTTGCATGGTTTTGTGTTAGTTCATTGTGTTATCCTTTTTTATATATATGTTTTAATATAGATGTGTAGATAGATGTGATCCATTCTGTCTTTAAAAAAAATCTTGTTAATGCATGCTTCAAAATGAATATTTGGGTGTCAATAACTCTGCCACAGCCAAATATACTCTTATAATCCCTGGGCTTCATAGTGGTACACGCCAGGATTAAAGTACATACATTCAAACCGACCCAGGCCTTGTTGTAACCCGTGGTTACACAACACTTTACTTTTTTACATTGTACAAGAGACAGTATCTGTGCCTTACAAATAGTATATCAATCTAAACAAATATGGGTGGCAAGGTGTGTTTGTTAGCACTATGGCCAACAAGGTCCTGTTTCCAAACCCAAAGATGTGCAGGTGAGGTTAATTGGTCACTCTGTTCTTTTGGGTGTGGGAGAGTGAGTGGTTGTCTGTGTCAGCTCTGTGATTGACTGGCAGCCAGTTGAGGGTGTAGCCTGTTTTTCACAGTTGACTCCCCCCCCCTCTCATGTAATAAATATAATATAAAAAAAAAATGTGCATTCATAATAGTTAAATTGCCCTTAACCACCTAACGTTAAACAGAAATAGCCCTGCCTTACTCTAACATTTCCTGGGACAAAAGGAAATGGATTTGCAGGATTTATTCTGTGAAAAATCTGAGAAATACCAAAGATTAACACAAAAGGAAGGGAAGACGGGATGTACTGAGGGGCGGTTGTCAATCATCCCAAACTCAACACAGAACAGCATCAAATATCCATTTCATCTATTGCTCATGCATTTATTTAGTTCCAGAGACTACGCAAAGCAAAATATTCACAAAACGCATAAGTTTTCCTTTAGCACCTTGTACTTAAATATTCACGATGTAATGTTGTCTAAGTGGGAAACACGGCATATCCAGGGAGGATGCCAGCCAGGGTGGATTGGGAACAGATGGCCTCCATTATATCTTCTTCCACCATGACATCTTCAATCACATCCTCACTCACAACGAGCGAGCCATGGAAACTTTAGCAGACACTTTTTCAGAGATATATCCTAAACGAGTCAAATTAATGAATTCACACCTGATGGTGAACATTGTAATCACAAATATTCTGGTAAGTATTGAGAATCATGACCGGCCGTGGATACATGTAAAAAAAATGGAAATTTGTTCACACTATTGAGAGCTATATACTAAACTCTAACTCTATAAATCATTTCATAGATGCACGCCTGACATTACGCTACAACCAATCAACCAATTTTTTTTACCTGATGAAATTGTTAATGCCAAATGACAGCTGTGGTTACACTGTTGCAGCACTTCAGCACCATCTCAAATTCTACATGTGGTGTATTGACCTTTCTGGGGATGATTGACTAGGGCTGCTTATTGATTGCAAAAATCCAAATCACAATTATTGTGAGAATCATGGTGGTTAAGTAAAGATCACACAGTGAACATTGTACATTCGTACAAGCCTAAAACAAAGTCCTGTTATCGACCCTTTAGGTAAATGGGATTTTTTTTTCTTGACTCCCAGAGTCAAAAACAATATTTAAATAAAATAATAATGACTAACAACGGAATCTGTCGGCGTGCATAATTCTCCTATTATACTAAAACATCCTGTGGAGAGACGAAACGTTTACTGTCATAACTGCTACTCTAGTAGCAACTGCTAATTGATCTGTCAATGCATTTCCTAGTGAATTAATTAGTTATTATAATTAATCACCATCATCATATCCCAACTGTCCCTTGATTTCTTGTTTTTTTCTTATGTGCAGTCCAGAGATGTTTTGGAGAATTTTACAGAGCTGCTCACACCAAAATGTTTTATCCTGTAATGTCACTCCCTGAATATACTCTTAAAACAAATCCTGATAAACCATGACAGATGCTCCACTGAAGTCTCATCCAATTCAGTACATGAGTCATTGGGCTCCATTAAACCCATTCTGGGCTGAACACCATGCTGTGTGATTGACAGACATATTGCTTTGACCCTATGGCCTTTGTTGTTGTCCAGAGGTACAGCGAGGCCATTTATTTATGCCGTGCTTTGTGTTGTCTATATTTGCAGTAGGCTAGGGTAGAGGCTGGCTGGGGTCGGGGTTGAAGTCTCTGATGTGTTTTTTTTTCTATAATTTATTAATGAAATTAGTTCTTGCCAGACAGCATTTTTACGCATCCTGGTTGAATCTTTGTGTAAATCACAGGAAAATAGTTGTGTTTGGCATACTAAATACATTTCACCCTTGATAGCATTGCGTGATAAATTACTTACATGAAATGTCGATTTTCTAAATGTTCGCAATTTATATTCCATGAATCTACTTATTGATTTTTCTGCTTGAATAATTGTTAGCTTTACCTGCTATATTTGTGTCCTGTTAAACATTCATGGTCCGGATGCAAGGAACATTTCATGTGAGAGTGGCAGACAGTGGAAGGTGTGCATGAACGTGTTGTTGTTGTGTGTGTGAGTTAATTAACAACATGTACTAAGACTTGCAGGAAGTCAAGCACATATAATTAAAGGGTGCATTGTGAATGCTGTCTGCCTTATGATGGAAGAGCAAAAGAACATCAAGTTCAAAAGCATGTCTACTTCAGTTTTTTGACACGTGACTCTATCACACGGCTAATTATTGAAGACTCATTTCCCTTTTCCATAACAGTGCTCCGTCTCTTCGTTACCACATCTAAGAAGAGTGGAAGGCAAATGAATGCATCTGTCAGCTGGGGTTGTTTGATACGACTGCACTTGCAATGTGCATGCTACGATGAAGTCATGGGACCAGAACTGTCATGCACCTGACGTTATATGAAATTATAATGAGCAGCCAGTCAAGGTAACTCTATGGCTCCTCAGTCTGCTTTAGAGCCCTTCTTTGGGGAAAACCAAAGAACATACCTTCAAATACAACACTGCAGTCTAATCTCATTTCTCAATGTATGTCAGTACATTGCTTCAAGTAAGAAGTGCAAACAGACACATCAAAATGCTTTTCTGTACGCCCATGTTGGTGTGAGGATGATGGATAACCTTAGACTCGAAGATTTATTCTTAGAAGTAGACTTAAACATGGGGATGTGCATAATCACCCAAAACGACAGTATGGGCTCTCTCTCCGTCCCTCCTAAAGTTGACTTCCCTGTCAGTCTGTGGTTTTTATGAATAGCAATTTAGCATTTGCAATAAGCTCTTCTGGTGGATCAACTTGGAGCCCTTTCCAGGGGTTGATTGTTACAGCTCTTTTAGTGTCCTGGCTTCATGCACTGCAGCTTCTTGAATGTCCTTAATAGGTTGTGCTGTGCGTCCCGGGTGAACTGACTTGTCTTCCAAACTTAAATTGTTGTTGCATTTTTGTCATAGAGGCAAGAAGATGACTTTGATGCTCGGTGAGTTCCCAGGATGATTTTGAGTTCAACCCTGTCTTTGGGGGGTTCCATGTCTTTTATTTTTTGGCTAACTATAAGGGGGTTAATGCTCTCTTCAAGATTGAGTTTAAATTCTTGGCATCATGAATGTAGCTTAGTTTTTTTTTCTTTTCATATTTCACCATAGAAAATGTCAGAATATGTTTATCAATAGCTGTTGTGCTATTTGGGAATTAGAACTACCAGCTTTAGGAATATGTTCTATCCAAAGAAGTTATGGAATTTGGCCAGTTGATGATTTGTTGTTTTAGCTTTATGGCCCATTGTCCAGATGGTCTCCATAAAAGGGGTAACTGCCCCCTCCTTCCAGCTCTGCCATAGGCTCATTGGTTGGGAAAGGGTCCCATCGGTTTGAGGAAAAACGCTGAGCTTGACTTTGCAGCGTTTCTTTGCTGATGCCAACTTGTTTTTTGCGATGTATCATTGCTCGGACATGTTCATTTGCTCCTCTTTGCTCAGTAATGCAAGGGGAGCTCATAATGGTTGTAGCTGTGTTTCATTCGCGTCAACATGATATGAGCACCAGGGAAAGCCTTTGAAAACAACTTGTAATTCATTCATGTTTGACCCAGCATGTGTCCTGGATACCGACATGAAATTTAGACCCCAGGAGTTTAGAATTGTATAGTAAAGAATATAGTGGGTCAATTCTTTTTCATCTTCCTCTGTGCCTTTTTAATGAAATACCTACGAAATATGAAGCAATTCCACTTTCCCGGATGTTTAACTGCTTATCCTTGGTTGGACATTTTCCTTATCCTCCATATGTCTTATTTCTACAGCAACCTTTTGGGATTGCAGTCCCGCTTTTATACGTCTTATACTGTGCACCAGTCGGTATTAGCAGCAACTCCAGTCTTCATTTTCTACACAGAATACGTTCCAGTGCAGCACATAGTTTGGTAGTGCTTGTAGCTCAACACACAATCACTATAGTTACACAGAATAAACATGAGAAAATAGACTCGAGGCGTGAAAACACACCTCGGGTGGCGACTATTTGCCCAGTGCGCTAGTCGCTACACAGCCAGTGTAGGGTGCTGTATTCATTTTGAAGTGAATTTGTTCTGTCACACATATGCCGGATCGAGCACTGAAACATGGACACTTCCACTGTGGAAACGCCCTCATAAGAAGTAACAGTGATTGAAGACTGGCAACTGATTCGATTTTTTTTTTTTTTTTTAGTTGCACCTGTAATGCAGAGCTTTGTCCAATATAGGATAATCTGACACTGAGCATATACCACTCTCTTGTGCAGTGAATGCAAAACGTTAAGCACAGTCTTTTATAAGCAGTAAGGAAATTGGTTGCAAACTGCTTTAATGGCTCATTACCTCCGTGTGCTTTCTCATGAATTTTTTAACCACCAGATATGAAGTTAGCTTTCGGCGTGGAGTGTCTCTCCAGCCCCAAACAGTAGGTATCTGCTTGTCCGCTTTTTGCTCTCCTTCTAAGACCGTGGTTTCTAAAACGTTTTTCTGCCGAGCCCCCCTCCTGTGACATAGGAACATCGAAGCCCCCTAAATGGGTCATACCTTGTTTTGAGTTTTTCTTGCTGAAATAAGTACATATTCACTCACTTTTCCACTTTCAGTTCAGTTTTTTCTTTACTGAAAATAAACAATAAAATCATTTCTATGTAAACAACAAGTGCAAACAACATTTTTTACATTTAATAGCAGAATCATGTTTTTTTTTTTTATCAGATTATTTTCACATAACTATGTTCACATGATTCAGGTTGTGGGTTTATTAATATAGTGCGCTTCATACAGTCTATCAAGAGTGTTTTTTTGTTTCGCTGTTGTGGCGGTTGAGTCACCTGCTGAAAACGAGTATCGTCTGAAATACGCTTTACCCCAGTAACACATCTGTCCCTCTTGGTAGAATGCAACTGTATTCATCTCTTTTCTTGTTAGGTTTCTCTTTCCATGTCGCTCTTTGTCAAAGAACCACTCATCTAAAAAGTCTATGAAAACATAAGGTCAACATGTAGTTTCCACTTGCAAAATGCCTTTAGCCGACAAGTAGCGTCCTTCTAGTGCGAAGCAAAGAAAACCACGCTGATGTCTCTCATAGTCCCTCTCATAGCAGCTGTTTATCTGTGCAGGTGAGGTCGTTAACAGAAGGTTGTCCAATTTGTTTGGACAGAAATGTAACTAGCCATTGCCACACCAACCCGTAGGAGGAGGAAACTGGAATATTTTGCATTTGCTGGTGATGTGTTGTATTTTCCTCGTAATTGACATTCTTTTCGATTCTGTGAAAACATTTCCACGCATCGCAGCAAACCTGCAATAATCGCTATATCACTTAAGTATTCACTTTATGTTGTGACTGTTTTATTCATTCAATTTTGTTTGGGTTGTACAATTTTAGAAGCTTGTCTTTTTGAAGGTGAAGTAGAACCCCGTCCCTGAGGCGTTCCATCGCAACAAGCTACTGCTTGAAAAAATACCATTGACTCGAGCCATCACCTTCTGTGAAGCACCGCCAACAACTATTACAAAATATTACAAAGGCTGTATTTATTAGAAGGACTACTGGATTGTATTGGTAATGTGAATAGATTTCTATTGTTGTGCTAACTCTGTGTACTGTAAATGACTCTCCCATTGAGTTGCGAAAGCATCTGAGAGTCAACTGGGAAATGTTTATTGTGCTGGGGGGCCAGAGGTTATGCTTTGTTTTGACTAAAATGGATCACTAAGCATTGAAACGGTGGGGGTTGTATTCTACATGAATCTAACATGGTATACCCTTTAAGTGGACAGTTACAGTTTGTTTATATGAGCTGTCTCTTTGTGTCTACCGTCTAGGGACATCGTGGTCGGTAACCATGGCCACCAATGGAGAAGATTTAGTTGGTGCTGCCACTCTCCATTGCCCATGTTTTGACTCAGCGGCTGCGGCAGAGAAGACAATGAATTTTCTTGGAGAATTCTGAGAACAAACAAGAAGGCAGGAGCGAGTATCCTAGTTGCATATATCTCCGAGACGCAGACATCCCTCTCCGTAAGGTGGGATAAAGAAGGCCGGTGATTTATTGAGCGTGCGGAGGGGCCTGACAGGCACGGCTCTTATTAGACAGACAGAGTTTTAATTAGTGGGAGCACAGCAGTGATGCAGGTGTTTACATTTGGTGAAGAGAAACTATGCCAAGAGCACAGGGGCTCACACAGCCCAGTCAGAGATGGAGCAGCAAGAGAGAGACGGTCTCACGACCTCCGAGGGCCCCATCTAAGCGACCCGAGCAAATGCAGAAACACAAAGAATACATGTTTACCTCTTTGAAGAACACATTTTGTGCCTGTGCGAAAATGACTTATTTATTTTGGTTTTATCTTTCAGTTATGGCAAATGATCAATACCATTTTAGACTGACGAATAGGGAAAACAAGTCTCCTCTCTTCATTAATCATTCAACAACTACCTGTTTTCAATTTTAGCCTTTGAGGTCAGAGCTTCCTTGTTTTAATATAAATATTTTAAGTTCAAAAAGATTCACCAGCTATATCATCTAAGCTGGCTCAAACGCTTAAAACAATCAAAAAGAATAATTGCCTTTAATATGTTTACATTTTGTTTAACAGTTCCTAAAGTTAAATTCAATGCTTGTTTTGACACATATACATTCATAAATCTATATCTATATGTATAGATATATTTGTATCTGTACATATAGATACAGTGCGGTGATTATCACTTTCAACTGTGCTTGACTGTGCATACTGTGAGTTGTAGATGTGAGGATGAGTGAACTCAATGTAAGCTCAGCTGAGCTGTAAAGCAAACCTCCACTGCCAAGGCTTAAAACAAGTTGTCAACTCCCAGAGGAGAGTTAATGTGTACTGTACAACCAAAAGAGATCAGGAGATGTCTATTTCTGCTTGGTTTTCATGACTGTGCTTTAATCTGTCAGCATGGACAGTTTGTCACAAACAACTTTAAATATTTTATTATTTGGAAAAATGAGTGACACAAATCTAATTTGATTTGTTTAGTTTGTCGGTATCTTCCAAATAACTGGAAGTGCTCAAAATCAGCTGCATGTCAGTCTGGGAATAAAATGTATAATGTCTATTTAGTGGAACAATTCAAGGACAGATGACAGACGGTTTATGGGGAATTGTGTCTGTCTGCCGTTCATAAAACTAGGAGCAAACAAATATCTGTAGGTAAGCTCCAGACTAAAAATGATCAATGAAAGTGATTGATACAAAGCCTTTTTTTAAATTATAAATGGATTTTGCACAAAAAGTTTGGGGGGCATTCGTCTTCTTGCTTCCTGTCTATCGTTCTGTCCCTGTTCATTAATACTTATGTAGGATATTGTCACTCTGAAGGCTGTATAGTGACTGACACTATGGATGTTAAGATTAATCACTGAGTGGGTGTAGGGATCCGGGTTTTTAGTGATCTCTCGTTAGATGCTATGAAGTTACAAATCAAACTTAGAGGTCAAAAACTACATTTGTCATCAGAAGTCACTCTCACACAGTCCCCTATCTTGAGTGGTTAAAGAAGATATTTATTGAAGATAGCGGCTTTCATTCGGTTTGACCCATGTTTAATATCAATGGATCTGCATGTCAAACAATGCCTCTTCATTTAGAGAGTGTATATAGTCCTAAAATTGACTAAAAAGTCATGCATTAACAAAAACATTGTGATCGAACGCATTATTTATAACGGTGTGTCTGGGAACAATGAAGCTTTGATTAAACGATTATGATTGATAAGAATCTCCATTAATCAATGACAAAATATAATTGGATGTAATAAGGCGTGTTGTTATGACAAAAGGAAGCAGGTCAGGAAATGGTCTGCTTGCTCCTGGTGAGCCTTCCTGGTCAGCATAGGTTCCATCACTCAGAGGGGGAACTAAAAGCAACTCCTAATAGGTATTAGGGCTTAATAGTGACTACGTTATTTCTTGGTCACTGTATTATTCATGACTTCCTCGTTGCACGTGCAATTCTTAACTGAGGATGTCTATGCCTGTGTTTAATTGCAACTCCTAGTGGAACAACTGTTCCACTAGCTGTCCCCAACCCTAAATTGTATACTTCCTATCTGTGGTGACGAAAACCCACGAGACCTGGAAAGGTGGGATGTTACGCAGGAGTTTTAGAGAAGCAGACACTGTTTGTCTCCGCAATGCGGAAAGAAAAGAGAGCCATGGACATGCCCGATGCTTACACCTGTTTGTGAGGAAAAAGGCATTTGAATTCACAATTTAAGAGGGCATTGCATTATTTAACAGATCAAGGCAATAGCTGGCTTGTTATGAAAAGATGCTATGTATCTCTTATTAACTAGGATATGAAAAGGCTTGATTTATAATTGACAGTATGCTGCTTACTGTATACTTGGACAACCATAAGAAAATATAAATTATTCCGATGTGTTTGGTAAATGTATTGCTAAAGCACTGATAATACCATCTCCAGGGCCCCTGCCAAGGATCTTGTTCGGGGTATTAAACGGATTCTGTTTCAGTTCTGTTTGAGTGCATAAGATACATTTAATATACATATGGCACAGTTTTTCTTCCAGTTTTGAAAAGCTGGAGATACAATATGCAGGTGATAAAAAAATAGATGTGTACGTGGCAGAGGACATTTTTTCAAATAGGTGATTGTGTAAGAAAACAGGATTGTTTTTGGTGAAAGTATGCCTTTTTTTTCCTGTATATCTTTTTTGTAAATGGTAAATGGACTTAAACATTTTTTCATAATCTTCCGATCTCTCAAGGCGTTTTACAAAACGTGTCAACATTTGCATTCACCCACCCATTCGTACAGTCCGAGGGGCAACGTGCCCACCGGGATCTAAAATGTTCACACATAGTCACTCACCAAGGACACAGCCTTCGAGGGCAATTTGGGGTTCACACATTTTGACTTTTTTGATTCATACACTGCCAAGTAAACATTTTTATATCGCATGTTAATTTGAATATGCTCAACCATCTAATTTACTTGGAATAAGCATATCCTGCATGTCAATGTGTCTAGTGAAATGTTTTTCACGATTGCTCTCCTGATTGCCTTTTCTGTACATCATTTGTGTACTGCTTTGCACCGACTACCATTTTTGAAGTTGATTACATCTGTAATTGTTTGCTTCGGTTTTTATGTGTTCAAAAGCAAATTACGCACTCAGTACACAGACAAGGCTCCGACAGTACTGTTAAAATACAGTGGCCATGATTATGATCCTCGTCTTACCCGTTGTAATCAGTAGATACAGAGTTTCTTTTGTTTGTGTGCTTGTAGGTGTGAAGACACTACAATCACATGAGCGCTGAAGTAGACTTTGATTTGCTAGCGTTTGTATTTTGTTGAGCCGCATTTTGTGCAGCATACAATAGTATGTTAAGATGGGACTTCACCAGCTATGAATTATAGTTCTTACAATGCCAAGAATATATATATTTTTTAAACTATCTTTCGCAGCACCTGCATGCTCATGATGTAACAAGACCACACTAGAAACCTATTGCAATAAAAATCCATCTTGTTGGGCCTCATGTAATGCGTTTCTGTCCAGTAAGGTAGAGCATGGACCATCTGGGCTTTGCTTGGGTGTGTGTAAGACACACAAAGTGGCAACTGTTACTCCTAAACAACAATGGAAGTTCCTAGGATAGCTTAGATGATGTGAGAGCATCTGTTTTATCAGAACTGGAGAGAGGTATATAATTGAAATTGAGATAGAATTTGCCTTAGCTCTTGACACTTTTATCCGTCTATCCAAACACATGTCCAATAGTTTGTGGAAATTTCAAATGACATTATTTCACCTGGTTAAGTGTTAGAAATCAATCTGATCCAGTTTATCGCAGGTCTTTTTCTATTCAAATCCAGTCATATTCTCCCCAGATCTGGCCAAGCATTTAACTGGACTACCCTTCAACACAGAAATAAAGAAAATACCATTGTTTGTTTATATTACAGTTAAACTATGAGTAAAATGTAAGGTACCAGGAGTAAAATCAAACCAATGGGGTTGTATTTCTAATGAGGAAAGAAGCACACAAAATAATACATTTAGCCTTTGGGGACAAACATGGAGGAGCTATCTTAAAATTCCCTAAACACCTTCTGAGCATCCAGCAAGCATTAAAATACAGCTAAACATCTTACAATGATGTGCTCATTTGCAAATCCCACATGTGATTAGCAGAAAAAAAAGCATGCATTGCCCTAAAATAAATCAACCATACCTTCATTTTAACATTTTATTCATGTGTTTCCAAAATGTCACTGGTAGGACTTGGCACTAGATGAACCCTGTCATCCTCTGAGTTCAGCTAATGCACTTCCGCCCTTTTGCATGGACACAAAATGGTCTTATTCATGTGTTGTACACACTAATGTGTATTTGTGAGAAGGAAGAAAACACCATTTGTCTTTTAAAAGGTGCACCTGGTGCAGCCATATCCAATTTATCCCAACCACTTCCCCACCCCCAGCAGGTGTCCCGATGCATAACAGCATGTCTCAAAGAAATGCGTGTCTATTTATGAAATAAGTAGATAGCTCACAGTTGTTGTTGCTGCTATAGTAAAACTAGGTCAAATTAAGTTGTTTAAGTAAAGATAAAGTAATTCTTTAGATTCATTTAATTTATGTCTCCTTTTAATACGTCAGGCACACTTATGCAGCATATACATTATGGTATGACAAAGAATGTTTGTGTGAAGTTAATTTAACAAGTGAAAATTCACCTGCAGCACCTATGTGCAATTATTAATAATGCAATGCAAACTATTTTGCTTGCTGTATACCTCTAAAGAGGTGATAGCTAAGTGATTCATCAGTAAAATGCAATTTTCACAGTAGATGATAATATAAGACTGCACAGTGCTGTGCTATTCAAATTTGTTGAATTAAAAAAATAGCTATTGCGTAACAATTGAATCTTCTGATATAAATCAACATAATATTTAAATCAACATCATCACCGAATTAATCCTTTCTGTAGGTGTCACATCACATCACGTTCATGTTCTCATCTGCACGTAGAAATCTAGAGATGTGCGACCATTTTCGTATTCTACACAAACAATTGAGTTTAAAACATGACAGTAAAAAGAAAAAGCCCTACAGGTATCACAATACGACGATACTCAAGAGAGTAACGTACTGAGGTGGTTTACCGGTGAGTTTTAAGAAGTGCAACGCCTCATGGGAACTAACTTGTTGAGGTGCTGTGTGACCTCAGTCCCAGAGGAAATTCTTCTGTGACGATTGTTTCTCGGGTGGACAGGAATGGTGACAGCTCATCCTGACCCTTTCTCACGCTGGAATCATTCCTTCCTGTCCGTTGATCGACGGTAGCAGAAAAGGAAGCGTTCTTCACAGCTGTCGAGGCAACACAATGGCGCCGCAGTACCTGGTGTGGGACGAGCCGGTGGCTAGATGTCTGTAATCACTGCGCCACAAAAAAATCAACCGTGGCTTCTTGTAAGATCGAAACACATCATCTTTTGAGTCCCTTCGGTAGGTATGATATTTTAAATTCAAGGTGCAGATTTGTCTGATCCCACCTTTTAAAGATGCTTGGGTACAACAGGTGAATACATGGTCCTTTTGAAAACTGGTTCATTCTCAACCCTCTTGTAATTTCAAAAATAGTTCCTCTACTCCAACTAGCCATTATTCCACCCCCTAAACCTTGGACCTCTTGGATCAGAAAGCCAAACTTTTGTCCTTGTTTTATAAAGTTGCACTTTTTACCTGAGCACATGCAGTCTTTATTCCCTATTGCTCTCCCATTTCGTCTGTTCCTCGGAGCCAAATTACTTCCGTGGCCCACAACTCTCAAGCGCCTTTCAAATCACTGCCAACCATCCCTCCCCATTGGCAGCTAGACCCATTTTTGAGTCATTAAATCCCATTTCAGCATTTTAACCACGTCAGCCTCCCAACTCCCAAATGAAATAATATCTCCTAACTCGGCCCACTTTGCAGTCCCAAGCACAGCGACCAGACCAAAAACATGTCATGTCATGTTATGTTTTATTCTAATATGATGTACTACTGTCTTTTTGGCAATTTTATAGCCATTTGTTTCATATCCTATGAACAATTGAAGAGGAGTGTGCCGTGTGAAGCGTGCATGATTGATATGTTGCAGTTTTGTTGTTCTGCCGCAGTGGAAAACCACTCATAGTGAGCGCAGTTGCAGCAATCAACTTTCTATTCATGTGACAAAAAGCTTGGGATAAAATAATTGGTATACAAATGCAGTTTTTTGTTGTTGTTCTGTTTCAAAGAAAACATTGTCTACTAACAGCGTTCGTGCGGGGCATCATCTCCTTGTAGGTATCTATTGGAACTCGACAGACGTTACCACTACAAGCGGCGTTTGCCTCACAAAATGATTTATTAGTCCCAATTGAGTCTGAGTACTTATGGCGCATGATGCTTTTACCGTATACTCTTTAGATCTGTGCCGTTTGTGCTCATTAGTTCCAGAGGAGAACAAACCGCTATCGTTTTATTGCACTTACACCACTCTATTTATGTAGAAAGCAGGTTCAGTACCAATGCAGTGGTATTACACATCAGTGTACAGTAACACATGTTGTACCAACCTTTTTGCGTGTGATTATTGCTGAGTTCAAATGTGCAAAATATGAACAGTAGCAGGTCTACGAGGCACTGTAAAGCACAGTGTATGCGTGAGATGGAAGGCGAAGAGGAAAGGGAGTAAGGGAAAGATGTACTGACAAACTTGGAGTTGTTCCAAAACATTTTCTCCCATAGGGAGACCCCTTCTCCGTGTCTGACTCCATCCACCCTCCTGCTTTTGTGCAGAGCCTTGCTTTGGGCTGACTATATCAGTATCTGCATCAAACTGGCAATCAGTAGCTGCTTGTTGGCACCACAGTCAGTGCCTGCCAGGGGGACTCCAGTTGCTAGGGGACGTGTGGATCATGGCACTGAGCTTCTAAAGCAAAGATCTCTTTGTGTACTAACTACATTACCAGTTTAGAAATATGCATTGCTGAATAATAAATAAACAGGAAACTGGATGACTGATGTTTTAAAATCGTACTTATTGCTATACAGGTAATTATGATGAAACAAGAACCCGATTAATTTGTTACAATCTAAAATACTGTTGTATTTGACGTAGGATACAATGCAATGTCATATGTACATAAGAAGATACTGAAGTTGTTTGTTTTGAATAGAATTGGCAGCTGTTAGATCTAAAGTGCGATGTGTTCTTATTTTCTTAGCGATGACTAAGCCATTAAGCCTTGGCGTCAGGTAAAAACAGCATGTGGTTGACATTTTTTCTTGTCTATTTCTTTGCAGGATGCTTGGACAAAAATAATTCTATACATTTCCTTCGCAGTGGCAATGGCGCAACATATATTCACCATTTTCATTTACACAGAGGTTTGCCATCAATATTTAAGTGTTTTATGAACTAGAGACCTAGATAGCGGGAAAATGTAACGATGCGATCATCAGTGTCGCAGAGCTGGTATTTTACGGTCTCATGAGGGGTCAGGGAGAACACTACTTTGAGAATAGTTTATCATCTCTCCTTATGATAGCAATGCAAGGTGCTCAACCAGCAGCTAAAGTTTTGTATTGAAACCGTCTTTGCCCTGTTGCTTTAGTGCTTTAGACTAAGCTGTGAGTGCATGTTTTAACCACCACGGCACCCTCACATTTCAGCCAGCTGGCTTGTATCTTGCACCACTGAACCTGCAGAAACCCAAATAAACGGTGTGCTTGGAGACCCCTTCACTCTCTGTGCATTCAACGACTACCACTTTGCACTTGTCTTGGCACTTGAACGATTGAAAAGGGGCCCGCAGGGATTTTTACTTTTAATGAGCAAGATATGTCAAGACCCAGAAAGTCAATGCCTCCAACATTAAAGCTTGTTTAGTTGTATAATGCTACTTTTCGGTTAAAAGGAGGAGAGGGAAGGGTCATGGTGAGAGGAGTAGTTGTGCTGTAAAGCTAACAAAGGTCAGAGTTAAGACGTGCACAAGCACAACCTTAGCCCTCTGGTACAGCGTATAAAATAACACTCGGCCGAGAGATGTGGTTTAAGCTTCATACTGTTCAAGCAGGGAAAAGTTGTTAGTAACTTTATAATATTTTTCCTCGCTCGTCAAATAACCTCATGTCATGTCGAGGTGTGAACCACACACAACGATCCATTGGAGCGGCTAAAAAAGAACTTGTGCAAGGGGAGATAGTGGTTGGTTGTTTTTTTACCCCCAAAAAATCCTGAAGCTACAAAGATTATGAAATCTATCTCATGTATCTTGTTCAAATTTAGGTAGGTGTATTCCAAGCGATTTTTATAGATGGCAAATACTTATATTCCTATTATAAAATAATATGATTTTAGACTTGAACAATTAATAGAAATACAAAAGCTGAACATGGTAACGATGGTCTTACTTATGTAACACATACTATAGTAAAAGATCTGCAGAGTAATAGAATGTTTGATCCAAATCTTGAAGACAGGGCTAATAGTCATTTTTATTTATTAAAAAATTTGACAATGAGATAATCATACGATAATATACATGTTTTAAATAGCGTGGATGGTTCAAGTGTCACTCTGTCAAAACCAGGGGATATCATCACAAGTCATAACTAAAATATAATAAATTCCTCCAGTTGTAAAAAGGATATAATGGAGAAAAAAAACACTTTGAGGCCTTATTTACATGTGGGTACCTGTCGAGCCAAACAACCCACTTACTGTCAAATAAGACAACCAAGTCAGTTTTCTCGTGAGCTGCCTCTGTCATTCAAAAGCTATTTAAATTTGGTTTTCCTTTTACTGCATAACTATTCATACGAATATACCAGCCCCTCCATCTGAGTTTCGTCTCCCAACCTACCTTTCCTAGTGTGCCATATTTGTCTCACAAGCCAATCACAGTAGAGTGGGCTTTTTCCATAGAGGCTGGCTTATATAGTCAGGCGCTTAAGCAGAAAGAGATTACAGGAATATTTCAGCATTAGAGAAACAAATAAACATTTACTTGAAAAAATCCCAAATACTATCATGAATCAAAAAAGGAACATGCTATTTCCCTTTGACGTAAAATGCTCACCACCACAACCTTTTTTTCAACATACAGTCCCTTTTTTTGAATCACAACTCTTTGCAAATATACTCTACAATGACTTATTTTTCAACCCCAACCACGATTTATTTAGTCATCGGTGCCGATGCATCGGGTTGGAGTTTCCTCTCTCAGTGAGATTCAAGAGTATTGCGTTTGGGCTTTAGGAGTGGAAACCACGGTACACTCGCGAGTGGACACGTCTCTATTTGAAACAAAAAAAAAATGGCATCCGGCCGATTTCTAACACATAAGAAATGAAGTTGAGTTCAAAGAAACGGCTGGCACCACTGGAGGAATCATGAAAAGGTCACACTTCAGTCCTTTCCTGCACCAGGCTGTTCTGTCTTCGATGACCTTAGAGAATGCATGTGACTCAAAAAAGAGCTGCTAGTCTTAAATTAGGGTACATTCAATCCATCTACGGATTGAGCAGCAACTCGGGAGGTGGTAAGGAGTCAGCGCCTTGCTCATTGACATTTCAGTTGAAACACTGGACGACAGGAGGGCTTCAATCTAAGGCCTACAGCTGCTGGTCAGTCTTTCTAATAAGTGAACTCTTGCCTGACAGGTTTCCTGTTTGATACGTATGCTTGGGGCATTTGTAATGAGACCAAAAAGTGGAAATCACTTACACAAGCCCTGGCTTCAATAGTGTTTGCTTGAACTTTTAAAAATAAAATACAAAACTCCCCCAAACCATTCAAATTAGTGCTTTTCACATTCCCATGATAGTGTGGTTTAATCATTTAGAGTTCAGGTAGCAGCCTGGAACTAAAAATGCATTTTCATCTGTGATTGCTTATTGCGTTGTAACATGTCTAATGATGAACTAGTGGCATTTATTTTACTGTTCTTATAACATATAATGTAACCATTAACGTCATCTGCATTACAGGGAAGAATGACATGAGATTCAGTCCAACATTAGAGGGCATGGCTCTTTTACAGGGTGAACATGGCCTGTGTATGTATTGATAGCTTAATTCTGTGTTTTACCTCATTATTTTTATATTGTTAAAGCCTGGTCAAGACAGCCACTTCCTGGTAGAGTTAATCCATTAATTCATGCTTTTATTAAGCATCTATTTTTAGCCTCCATAGATGTTTCTGTAGATACTGTTTCTCTTACCCAAGCATCAACCCAAGATCAATAAATTAGAGACCTTCTATTTAATCATTTTTGTGCTTTTTGTCAATTTTGTCACCTGGATACCGTCATTTTGTGTCTTCTTTTGTCCGAGTGGAAAAGCACACTGGCCAAAGGTTTGTTTTAGAATTTGGACTGTTTTTAGGGCCAGTTTCTTTTAGTTTGTGTCATGTTATCCTTCTCTGGATATTTGCCGATTGAGGATTTCAGTACAGGAAGTGGCTGCTCTTATTAATAGGCCTACTTGTTTTTTTCCACATGACTGTTTTGTTTTTAAAACCATACAGAGGATTTAAGAAAATAATAAACTCAGAACACATTTCTTCAGTGTTCTTCATAACATGGCAAAATAATTGTTTCTAGAGCATCAACAGTAACAGTTGTTTACAACTGCAAAGGCACTATATGAAGTCATTAATATCTAACTAGAAACTCATGTTAAATGGAAAAATAAATAACAATTCCTAGTGAAGAATGAAAAACAAAGACATCTGTCAGTATTGGTTATCCCTCCTGTCTTTTGTCCCCCTGGCTGCCTTGTCTCAGTGTGCAGAGAAGTTTTCTAAAAAGCTATTGCCCGATTGTTTATGCTGTGCTTGTGCAAACATGGCGTCCGTGGCTGACTGAATCGGCTCCCACTGGTTTTACACGCTCACAAACGTGAACTGTTGGCTCTTTACTCCCAAATATTGAATAACAAGAATAGTCGACACCAACTGGAGTTGACCGTGTTGACCATGTTGCCACAGCAGCATATTTGCTGGCGCTTGGGGTGTGTCTGTCTGTCTTACGTGTGGCCGTGCAGTTGCAGGAGCTCAGCCTGACGGAGAGAGAGCAGAGCAGACGCGCCCGGCAGCGCTTTGATAGATTGCATCAAAACATTCAAAAGTACTAATAATAAAAAGAAACGTTGTGCCTTTTTGTCATTTAGCACTGAAAGTCTCGAGATCTGGGCTGCTGTAAACACACGGTGGACTGCGTGGAAGACGTCATACTTCCTAATTAAGCCTTTATAAAGGATACATTCTTCTTTCTTCTTCATGCTATTTATATATAAATTAATTTTCCTAACCAAAGGAAGAGATAACTATTCTTAGTTTTGAGGGATTATAAACTATTCATAACATAGTTACTGTTTTTCTCCTCTTGCAGGGGATTGATTTGACCTGGTTAAATAAAGGTTGAAAAAAGAACAACAACAGCCAGCATGCTACTATGCTACTTTAGGCCCTATCAGGGATTTTCACAGGTTGCTGTTGGGTGCATGTCTGGACCTGTAGGGACGTAAGGGGCCATTTTTCAGGCTTTTCAAGCATGAATTCTTGTTTGCATAAATATGAATGGCGATGACATGGCAAAATGACACTCACAAAGCATGATAAACGAGACAGGCTCTGTCTAGGGGTCTAGTGCGCTGCAGCCACAGTTGGTGCACTGAGGGCAGCCCGCAAAGGGGCGTCACTTCAAGCAGGCAGAGACTGTTTAGAGTATAGTCCCTTCTGCAGCCGTCCCACCTGTTTAGATGTGTAATATATGTTCAGTTCATTGTGAAACTGTGGAGCCGCTACAGTCGCAGTTATTGATTGGGAAACACTGGCAACGGACTATATATATTGACAGGATTGGCAACAATGGGAGCTATTTTGATGCACATTGCACCATGTTTTGATCATAGTTGCAACTATTATGGCATAAAGAAAGAAAAGTTATCACAAATGGGTCCATATGCTGCTTGATTTAAAAAAAAAAACCTCACACAAAGCTATTTTTTTTGTTTGTTGCTAAACTCTAGGTGTGCTTAAAGCCTACAATCACTACTGCCACTATATTGTCGGGTTCTTTATTGAGTCGTTTAAGACATGGACTTTTATGGAAGCCACTGTGTCTTTGTGTTTCTTTGCCACAGAGCTCCAATTTAATGGATTAGCAGAAGGTTGAGTGCTTTGAATCGTCCAATGTGTGCAGTTGTTTCCTTTTGACTTTCTTCCTCCAGTGAATCAAAACGAGAAACTATATCAAATTGTATTTTTTAATGGCATTACACTATTAACTTTTTAGCATTTTATGTAATTGAAATGTCACGTGTCATTAACTTAGTTTCATTTTGTATGCGATATTGCTCACACATTTAAATATTAAAGTCATTCCAATCGACACTACAGCAAATTAGTGGTCATTTTATCTATAGTCAAGGCACACTACTTGATAAATTGGCCAGAAGCAAAGGCCAAAGCATCCCACCCAATCTTGTGTAGCCTTGCCTCAGGCTACATACAATTCAATTCAACATCTTTGTTTATTAGGACTTCAAATATGGATGGTTTAAAGGCAAGTCCAATTTAATTATTTAATTTGTCGTGTTCTTGATTAAATTATAATTTGCACTTTGCCAATGACTTATTATTTTGCATTTCTTGGGGTCAGGCAGATCCCCGGGTGTGCGTCCTCTTGGCCTGGTCTTTTCCATGTGAACATGTTGCAGCTGAAATATAACCCTGTCCATTTTTGTTTCTTTCTGACACTCCCAGGATAACACTTGGATTGATCTCTCCCTTTGTTTTTACAGGCCAGATGAGAGCTATCTTTCCATCACAAGACGTGTTGGGCACATAACTCGGTCTTTAGTGTACATGATGTGTAAGGAGGCGTTGCTCTTTATTGATATTTTTCTTACATTACTATTTTTCATTACCTTTACTCCTAATAATTTACTGCTAATACCAGTGTGTTGTGACAACTCTAGAGCGGAGAAATGACTGTCCTTTCTATATTACATCAGGTGTCTGAAGCCAATTTGTTGCCGGTCACATATTTTATTGAAAGGATGCCTATGGGAACCCCTTATCTGATGGACGCTTTCCAACAGCTTTGTGCAGACTAAAAGGCTTGGAAAAGTCAACCATTTACCTCAGCCCAAAGGTTTGGGATGGTTCTTTGTTTGTGAGAGCTCAAAGGCTTAGAAAGGCCAAACGCTTATCATAGACCAAAAGACCTTTAAGGCTTTAAGGCCACCTGCTCACAAAATATAATCTGTTTTGTGACTGCGGCTGGTGATTAATGCTGCTGCGCGCTGACAAGAAAGGCATCTTAACCAATCTTTAACTTATTCCGCGGGCATCATGTTACCTGCCCATTGTATTCAAGCAATGATTGTACATTTTCTCTTGAGCCCCTAGTTACAAAGGGAATTCAGAACGGTTGCTTTGGGTGTTCTCAATGTTTTTTCTGAGGGTGCATCAATCAGAATTTTTGGTCAGCGTTCTCTGGTAGTTGCGGCTTAAGGGGTCTATTCAAAGTTCTCTATTTTACATGTTGTATTATTTATTTATTGAACGATTCTTATCAACATTGTACATCAAATAATAAAACCAGGATGAAAAACAATCCTAAAATGTCAGACAGGGTGCGACATATTCCACTCACTCATAATTGCGGATGCCGCAGTACTGCTGTGACAAACTCCCCTCACTATGCCGGCTTCACTTTTTTACACTGAACCCGACCAAACAAAAGCGCTTTGAACGACTTGTGTAGAACGAGCTTCAGATACATGACTCCAGTGAAGCTCCTTTAGAGGTGCATAGAAACTTTGCCTAGGATTGGGTCTTATGATCAACTTTATGACAACATATCAAATCATTTATATTGAGAGGGGTATCTTGTTTTTTTCTTCACTATCGGTTTGCTCACATGTTTTATTTTACTTTTAATTATTCAAATATACAGATTTCTTAAAATGTTTACATCACAATTATAGTATTGTATAGCTAGACTTGTACTAAAATGAATCAAAAATCTTTTATGAATGATCGGACACCAGCTTATTACACCCTCATGAAGAGCCATTGCAAATCTGCATCCCCTCTTGATTTCAAGGTTGCTTGCTGGCAATGTGTGATATTTTTCCCTAATCAAAGAGATATGCACGTTGCCCTCCAACCTTGTTGTCATGGGAACAGGTGTCACATGACCCAGAGTGAGACAAACTTTGGATGGGAGGGGATTGGCTCTCTGGAGGGCGCCAGTCCCCCTCTCAATTCATCTGACATGGTTTCCAAGGAAACAAGGCTGTGAGACAGGAAGCTGAGAAGAGATGTAAGCATTTGTTTGTTTGGATAACTGCAAAGACGCTGCCTGGACTCCAGACATTTAGGAAATATGCCATTAGCTGGAAGATTTTAAGCATATAATGAAACACCTATCTGTCTTGTCTTTCTATCTATCGGTCTAATGGTCTTTGGCTCCTTTCATTAGGGGGGAGAACAAAACAAATCCTAGGATCATAGCAGTGAACTGGAACAAGTTGATGCTACCCTCGAGAACAAATACCATGATTATTTAACATCAAACAACAAGGTTAATGGACCAATAAGAGAGGATGTTTGATGCTCCCAGCAGCCCTGCGAGACAGATGCTCACATTTCATTTGGACGGCAGCAAGACTCAGTCTGACAGACACCCAATAACAATGACAGCCCGTTCACTGATGGAGGCGGGAAGCAGTTTGCCTTGGGAATGTGTTACAGGTCCCACTGGCTGTCAGTTGTCTCAAACTTCAGTCCTTGTTGAACCATGACTTATTTATTTCACGCTGTTGGTATTTGAGATGAAATTATGTGAGTAATGACCCTGATTGCTTCTGTATTGTTTGAGTACTGAAAGAAGATGAGATGAGATGAAATGGCTTTTACGTCAGCTCTTCGTGCCAATCAGATGAATAATGTACAGAAATTGGCTCCTATTTACCACTGTTCATTTGTAAATATGCCACTTACGTGCCAACCATACAGTCAGTTGAAGGGACATCAATAAACAGTTGATCACTTGCTTTCCACATCCAATTCCATTGCCCTCCTCTAATCAACAAACTTGAAGTGTGCTCCACAGTGAGCCATGAAAAGGACCCAATATTGTGTGATACCAATGTGCTTCTGTGTGCTAGCACAAGTTCAATAATCTGTGACCCAGTTATTTTAATTGCTTAGCCACAAACACAGAGAAGAATAAGAACAACAACAAAAAAAAGATTGATCCTCTACCAGCATCTAATGCCATAAATATGGAGGGTATCCCCATTAACTAGCATGGGATCAAGGCATTCTCTCACACAAAATCATGAAAGAGAATATATAAACAGCCTAATATCCAGAACTACGTTCTATTTAAAAATGAAAAAAGGCTGAAATCAACGAACAATTCAAACACTTTTTGACCTAATAATGGAAGAAAAAAAAAGCTCTTCAGGAATTCCATGTACTCCAGGTTATATAATCTGAATTTGCTGCTACTTTGTAAAACCGCTTTCTTTTTACCGCTTTCAGTTTTACAGTCATTACATTGAAATTAATTCACCGCATAATATTTAAATAAAGTGGCAGTGAATTACGGCTGAAGAGGCTTATGTTTATGAGCGTTGTTGTTTAATTGTCACTTTTACAAAACTGTGGCACATGCTGCACTTGCAGCCACATGTTTCGTATCACTCCAGTTTGCAGTGTAACTCGCTTTGAAACCAGAAAACAAGGCGGTGCTATGAACAGGTTGGCACCGCGAAACCCGATTCAGCAAAAATACCGACCCATTCCTAGCTTCCACCTGCTGATCATCGTGTGCTGGCGTTGCTTCCTACACCTCGGCCTGCAATCAGCTCACTCCATTTAGCCTTTGGGAAGAGCCTTTGCAAAGTTACAGTGGTAGTTGCTCTACCGCAGCTCTTCAATCAGTCAGTAGGCAATTAAAGATTTGACCTCGGGGCCCCTACCACAGTGCTGCATGTGAACCTAACGTCATTTTTGCTGAGAGATAGGATTTGAGCTGTTTTCTATATGATCTGAGAGAATCACAATAAAAAAGTGAGCATGCTGTTTTGCTTTAAAAAAGGTTGGCAAAAAACATTCTTGTATCATTCTGTCAATATTATAGTTATATTATAGTTATTATATAGTACAACATAAAAGTTGATTTAATCCTGTGGAGATGTTGGCCTCAGATTGAAGGAAAATTGTCCTCTAGCTGATAAGCAGTTCTCTTTCTGAGAATCCTACTTCTGTTTTGTTTTTTTGGAAGTCTTCGTAGGCAGCACTAAACCACCGGATGCCAAATGCCGTCATTCAATATTTCATGTTTTCTTGGAGTTGGAATTTGCGTTGCTTCCACTGCACTCAATGTAGTGAATGAATATATAACATGCTGGTTGAAGATTATACAATACATCCAGCTGCACTGGATATTCTGATCACTATTACATAACTGCAAATACATATTTACTGGGTAAAGATGAGCATTTATGGGTAGAAAATGAAGTCCTTCTCCCTCTGTGTGTTTTGTACTACAAGCTTCTCTTTTTTTAGCTTTACAAAGAGCGGCCGGACTTGCCTTTCGGTCATTATTTAGGCATGTGAGCTGCTCTCAGACGCTCGTTACAGCGGACAACATGCAGTTGTTGATCCTGTTATAATTATTAATTTAATTATCAGGCTGGACTTTGGCTAAACCAGTCTGCTTTTTGTAGACTTGCCGCTTTGGCATTTTTTTTTTTGCAGTTGGGTATCATAAAGGACTGACAACAAACTTGATCCATCAAATTAAGTTCTCATTATTGATTACCAAGTAGTTTAAACGTACTCATGCTGACACATTCAGTTTATCATAACAATGCCATTTAATCGATCTTAGCATAGTAATGTAACAAGAGCCAATATCCTTGGGGGGGGGGGGGGGGGCATAAACTGGTCATATTGTCATAAATTGTGAAAGACATTAGAAGTGAGTCAAGTACAAACAAATAAAATTAACTGAGAAATCCAGACAGACTCTTTTGCTTTATGTTGTAGTATTATGATGTTCTGGCAGTCATTGAGTTAAGTCTACTAAATCTCTTTCTGATGTCACCACACGCTTTTATTATTTCAAGTTATGGATGGATTTCCATAAACCTTTGTACAGTGAATTTATTCACTCCCCTCACAACACATGATAATAACCTTGGTTATGTCTCGACTTTTCTTCAAGGGCCATATTTAGGTCGCAATTGGAATTTTGTTCAATGCTTTATATAATTATGTAAAATAAGGAGTACTAACATGCTTTTTTTGTAAATGCTAATAAGGATATGATAAAGAAGTGCTTTCACATGTCTGCCCGACTGTTTGTGCGGGTCAAACCAACTCAAGTGCGCTTACCTGTTGGTTGTATAGTGATAGCAAAGAAAGGTTTGCCATTGAAACACAAGTTTTAATGAAATAATACATATTTTTGCTGATCTAACACGCCTCGAGTGGTCAGTAAGGGTCTGGATCTTAACTGGCCAAAAGCAACAACAGATTCTTCAGCTAGACCTGTCTGCCCACACAGTGTCGGGTGGAGGAATCCGATGACACGTGCCATCACTCACCTGACCAAAATATTAAATGTTCACTTGTTTTTGTGAATAGTGTATATTGATTGAGTCTATTGATTTGTCGAAAACAACACGAGGTCATGCCCACAAGCCAACAGGGGATTCTTTTCTGCTAAGAAAAGCTATTTCATCATTATGTAAAAATTGCGCTTTGACTTAATATCAGAGCCTGAATTATTCCAACCATCCCATCATGCTAATATAATGTTTCTAGATTTAAATTTAGAATTCAATAAAGTAGTGAAATAGAAACTGAAATGCTTTTCCAATGAGAAAGAAAGACCGATTTGGGAAATTGACATAGAAAATTGAAATGATTGCATTTTACGTTGCCTGTAGTTGCTGCAGAGCCCAAATGCAACAGCAGTACAAATTTGAAATTGGTCAGCTGACTGTGAAATGTACCTAAATACAAGTAAATTAAATGTAAAGAAGATAATCAATGGCTGTTCTTTGTATGCTGACCAGGCCAGTGTTTCTTTACATATGTTTCAATGAAAAAAATAAGAGTGAGGAAATAGGAAATCTGGCATTCCAAACTTTATCAGACATAATTGACATTTGTAACCTTTATCAGTCTTCCCCCAGGCCTTGTGTGAATGAGTCGGCATCTGGATTGTTGCATGTGACATTTAGACAACGGTTCCACTAGCCATTTAGTCATTGGTCGCTGTTATAAGTCCTTGATTTCATTTGAAAAGATTTCCAAGAATAATGTCAGTGTGTGGAATTGAAAGCAAAGTGATCAAAAACTTGTGAATAATTCAAATGAAAACATAAATCATAAATCTGTTTAAAATATTTGTATCACAACATTCCGTTGCTTTTTAATATGCTGGTTAAGTGATACTGGGTGTTGATTATCAAGGGGTTCCTATTGGGACAGTAACCAACAGATTTATAGTTGCACAGACTGTTAACAGTAATACCTGTTTTCACTGAAACTAAATCCAGAACATAAACACAATCACACAAGCATTTCAAATCCACCATTGGTTGAGCTTCTTGAATCCCAAATATGTTCAAAAAGATTCCAACATCGAGGGCCCTACCATCAATCACTGCACATTAAGGGGGGATTGATACAGTGTCTATATATCAGGATGTGCTGACATGAGTTGCATGGCACCATATAATCACTTTCATCAGAGAATGCCAGAGTAATAATAACATCATTAAGTTCATAGTAATTATAGCTGCGGGCTCTTCATTGATCTCCAGATGATCCCCTTTCAGCTGCAGTCTTGATAGCTAAACCTTTAACCTGGATTTGAATCAATAAACCTGCAGGGTTCCCCTTCATTGTAAATGACCATCATCGATGAACAACCGTTAGACAAAGAGTTTCATTGTGTCATTGTTTTCTTCTTCCAACACTTGCATTAGATAAGAAGCCACCATGTTTGGATTTGTGAGGAGCTGATTGTTCACAATATTAATTACTTAAAAAAAAAAAAGAAATTAGGGTATGGATGAATAATTCATGTTTGTTTTTGAACCAGCCTTGTGAAACTGACATTCACTAAATAATGCATGACTGTGTGTCTTTGATAATAGGGTTTGCATTAGAAGTAATATGCTTTCCTTCATTCCTCGGGGCAGATTCTTGCCCGGGCTAGTTATCTTGCAAAAATTGATTTTCTTAAAATACTGTGTGCCAGAAGACATTAGTCAGCGTTGTCGGGGAGTCAATGTTGTACATAAAAAAGGGCCCCACGTGTTGCTTTTGGAAGGTGAGGGATATTTTTTAATCTCATATATGCAACCTTGTTACATCTGATGTTTATATAATGAAGAGAAATTGCTGAACAAACAGATCAATAAGATTTAAAATACACAAGCATATCTGCAATGATGAGGAATCTACACAGAATTGGAATTAGGAACTCTGCTGAATGGGGTTCATAGAATCCAAATGAGATTTCCTGGTACTAAGTGCCAAGAACATGAACCTTTAACAATTAGTGTTTAAGATATCCCTTGCTCACTGAAGCTTGAAGGCAAAGTGTGATTCACATATAATTCACTAAAGCGTGTGTAATTTCAGTGTGAGCTGAGAGAATTGCTTTAATTAGTGTTCAAACAAAATGGGGAGATGATTTGGGTTCGCCCAAACTTATAGTATGATTGTTGCAATACTCTAAGGTCCACACAATGCTTCTTGTAAACAGTGGTGTGTTCGTGTGGATGTATCTTTAGATGCAAGTGGAATTAATTAATTTAACTCAGTTTTCTACTGTGTCTTTTTCTTGTGGGTTTTTCTTTCTTTGCTATTCTGACTCCAAGCAAAAGTATTTTGAATACTTTAAAAGGAACAGAGACCCAGGGAAATGGTTGGATTTCAATTTGACAGTTCATTTCATGATATTTTTAGTTGCTCTGATACAAACAACAACATGGCAGAGCATTGATCACTGCATTTGTCACAGACATAGAGGAGTGGGAGAGAAGAGACTGACAGAAACCGATTTCTGTCAAAACTTGGCATCATAATATGTCACGCTCAAATTCACAATTACAAACGCATTGACGTAAAACTGGTTCATTTTCTCAATTTATTATTTCAAAGCTGAGATTAATCACATGGAGGGAAAGAATAAGTAAACCTAATCACAGACTTCTGCTTCCAGCTCAGCTGATTTATGACAGAACATGATGGATATTAATGGATTTTGTAATTGGTGCATATGTTTATGAAAATGGTTGTCTGGTTCTGTCCACATGAAAAGATGTCAGGTTGCCCCGAGACTGACCAACTAAAGGCGGGACAGAGATGGTGGGGTTGATTCATTTCCATGTAATCAAACGTAAACATGTCCACCAGCCATCCTCAACCACTGTCCTCTGAACCTCTGTGCACCGTCTTGTGGGTCGCAGAGGTACTACCAAAATGTATGATACATTTTGTATTTAAACAATACACAATATAGTTATACAATATATAAATGTGGTGAATAATTTGGATTATTTGAATGATTGGTTAGGTTTGGATATAACCATGCCGATTGTGACACTAAGATCCAAATCATGTGGTGAGGAGATTTTATCGTGGATAAATTATATTTAGATACATGTTGGACATATGTTGTCCTTTGTAATTGTCTGTCCTCAGTCCAACGGTGAAAATGCATTTAATAAATATAGATGTAATTGATTCAAAATTATTTTTCTTCAACCCCTGTTTGTTGCCGTTGGGTCTTTCAAAGAAAATATTTCCACTGCGGTCAAGATACACAAAGGGAGGAACGTATTAACGGGGGCATTTTAGCAGCCACCTGGCAACATAAATTACCTTTTTATCAGCACAATAACACTATTTGGTTTTAGTGACGGCATCAAGAATGTGAAGACAGGCATTCGGACCATCATTCAAAAACCTTAATCAAAGCTCTAAACCCAACTCACACAAGGCCTAGTAGACCTTTTTATCAGCACAATAACACTATTTGGTTTTAGTGACGGCATCAAGAATGTGAAGACAGGCATTCGGACCATCATTCAAAAACCTTAATCAAAGCTCTAAACCCAACTCACACAAGGCCTAGTAGGCTGAATCTTTTTTCTTTCATCATGACTACTGTGACATTACACAGCCCAGGTTATTTTTCATTTTCTCACATATTATTGAATGTGGTCCTTCGAATATTTCGGTGAAGGTTGGCCTTCAATTACAAAGGTCACGAGGCTCTGCAGTAGGCTGCAATCCAACACAGAAAGGTCCACATTCTGATCGACTAAATGAATTTGCAATTTAAGTTGCATTCAGAGGCAGGCAAGAAACAACTATTTGGGTTGTCTGCCGTTAATTTGAGTGAAAACGGACTGTCTTCTTGTTCTGCTCTTATTAGCTTTGTTGAGCAGAGATTGAGGAATTGTTTTGATATTCCCAACAGACATATAAAGTCAACAATCATTTCAACACACAGCAGGCATTGGATCAAAAACAGTGACTGCAGGAAACCTGCCCAGTTGTTAGGAGCCACACTCATTATGCGAGTGGGAAACTTGTTTCCTCACACCTGGATTGTTATTAGAAACAAAAGCGCATGTTGGCGGAGAAGCAGTACAAAGAACCAGATCATAATTAAATCTAACATGTATTTTAAGGTACTTCAAACATCAACACATTGTTTGAGCTGTAAACTAAATGTATACATGCTGCTACTAAATGTACGTGTTTTAAAATGGCTTAATACACAGTAAGTTGTTTTAAATTAGCCGTGAACCTTGCCATTTTCTTTCACAATGTTATCAGCCTCTGGCGGTGGCCGGAGACCTTTTGTTGTCCGTCCCTGTGAACATCAGATCCAACCTTGTAAACACCTTGTCTCCAGAAAGCCTGCAGGCAAGTGCTTCATATTCTGCACAAATATTAAGCTAGTTTCTTAAAAATAGGCCCAAATTTATGATTGGGATTTTGGTGGTCAAAGGTCAAAGTCACTGCAACACAACATCTGTCCAGTTTTGGGACTGTCCGATGGGATAAAATGATGAAGAGAGGACTTCATTCGGACTGACAAGGATGTAAACCGCTCGACTCAAATCATCGACGGAGGCCCAGAAGCAGCTGCCGGTAACTCTGCTGTAATCAAAATCAATACACAACAGTGAGTAGCTGCCTTCAAGGTAATAATGTGAAATACTTCACAATCAGTAATGCTGTATTATCGTAGCCTAGGGAAACGTGGAAAATGCAGAAACTTGTCCAATTATAACGAGCTCAAAGCCTATGTTCTATATTTGCCAATGAAAAGATGATTACTTTGGATTAGTATTTCATTCATAGCTTTGCTGTAGCGTCTGGTGAATAGAGGTAAAAGAAATAAAGGGAGATCTTGTCAACTGCCATTCAATTGTCTTCAAAGAAAAAGAGCATCTACAGCTCTCGCAAAGTGACGTTGTGGGTAAACTGATTGAGAAAGAAGCTGTCGAGCAATGGCGTCGACCAATACCTTGAGCGGATAATATCGAATGGACGGAGGCAAAAACACGAAACAGAAATCTAAAAAAACGAACCAATCGTAGCACTTAAATTGTACATATAATGGCTCTTATCTACAACAAGTTGTAAATCGGCTTATTTGATGAAATTGCACTTTCTTGTTTCTTGTTATTCTGAGTTTGTATCTCTATAGTTGAAATGCACTCATTGTAAGTCGCTTTGGATAAAAGCGTCAGCTAAATGACATGTAGTGGAATGTCATGAAGGGAGGTGGGAAACTACGTACTCGATCAAACATATGGTGCAGACTGCTGTCCATTCCCACTATCCACTTCAACAATCTTAAATCCTTACAAAACAGTCAAATGGAACAATTTAAGGTGCATGAATGGTGAGAAATCCTTTTTTAATATAGAATCAATCAGCAAATAAATTGTAAAAACTTTCTTGAACCATGAGAAATTAGACCTCTGATCTGATTTTTTCAGATCAGTAAGAATGCTGGACAAGATCAATATTTTAAAACCTGTCAACTGCCCTGTTTTATATTAAATCCTTGTCTTCTCACTGGGTTAGACATTAGGAATTCAAGATATAAAAAAAAAAAGGTCAAACATTTTTAAAAAACACAGCTTTAAGTAAACGCTAATTAAAATCAAATGGTCAGATGTTTGCTGCACAGTTTATTTAGAGATTTTTATGTGAAGGGAAATTCAGACATTCAGACACGCCTACAGTGCTACATAACTCCAGCTAGAAGAGAAAAAAAGAGAAAAAAAGGTTGCGCTAGGGAAGTTGGTGACAACTAACAAAATACTGTTTAATATGTGGTGTCAACCCGACTCCAGACTCCGTGCTGAGACTGTTGCCTGTTGATGTAGACAGTCAACACCTACTCTCCGTATGCATGCGGTGTCAGAAATGAGCCGATAGCACACCACCAGAATTCAGGTTACGCCTCAAAATGCACCTTAGATACTCAGCAAACAAATGGCCTCACTCTGCTACTTGGATTTAGTTATGACACAGATGTGCTAGATTGATTATCATGATGATCTTGAAGACTCAATCCATAAGCGAATATATTAGATTCTGTTAGATCTTCTTCCCACATCAAATGAGATCCTCCAGAGTGGCAGCAACGTGGCCTTGTTCATCAATTCTTTTGCAGCTGTGGGGGACTTTTCTTTGAGGTCATCTGGCTGCCTTACCTGCAGTGTTCCCCTCGACGCGTGTCTGCCCTGTCAGCGCTTACTGCCGACAGCTTTTACTAAAACCGATTGCCGTGATAAAGGTGTGACTGTGAGGAGCCTCATCTGCACTCCCATCGGCCTTCTCTCCGAGGATGTTACTGACGTTTTCCACTTTTCCAGCATTCGATTCAACTTGGAGCCATCGTCCTATCTATGAGTTCCAGGTTGCTCTGCTGTGTATGATACTCTACGTCCTGACCAGTTCCCCCGTCCCTGGGATCTGAATAGAGTTCCAGTGAGCTATATTTGTTTTAGTTTACAACTATTTGACGTGTTTGATAATGGCAGACAGAGTCCGTTGGAAGCAGAATTGCTTTTCTTTCACACACGGCGTGTGTCCTGCACCACTCCAGTCGTAAAAACCTTTTAGTCCCTAAAAAGGTCCGCTGTGGCTTTTGGAAGTGGATCAAACCCAACAGTTCTAAAAAAATACCATCAAGAAAAAAAACACATATCCTCTGGAAACATCAGAGCCTGGGCTACAAGATTATCAAAGCTGTTTGTACGTGCTCCAAACACAACTCAAGCAAATAAATAAATGTGTGAAAAAAATCGCAGCGTCGAGCTAACAACAAAACCAACAACAATAACACACAGATTACAGATATGTTTATTAAATCTTTCAGTGAAACAAACACAAACCACCTGAGAAGAATCTTAACTTTTCAATCATTATTTTTCACTTACGTTTGTCATTTTCCCATAAAAATAATAATGTAAATAGTTTATTGGTTTTACCTGTGTTTTTAGAGTTTGTATTGCTTTTTTTGTTGTTTGTAGTTTTTTGCTAAAATTAAACTTGTTCCATTTGGATTCAACATTCAGTTGATTTCTAGTTTTGTTCTGCTTCACTAGGAATCATGTGTCTCTCGGTTTACCCCTCTGCTTTATTGTTAAATAAATGGTCCTCTTTTCCATTCCCCATATGCTTACCACTTACGCTATGTATAACACACCATATTTAAAAATAAATCGGACTCATATTTCCATCCTAATAGTCAGCTATGAACCGATTCCGCATTAATATGCAGGAGGTGTTGACCAATCATGTGCGAGCAGGCTTGGGTTGAATGCAGGTAAACAGACCGTGTGCAGAGCTAAAGAGGCAGAAAGCCCGAAGGAAGAATTGCTGAAACAAACACAGGTCTGAGAGGAGAACCTATTATGGGAAAATATACCACCATCAGTGTGATCAGTACAGAGTAGACAATCATCTTTTAATCACAGCAGTTATTAACATCACTTCATGTAATTTCTCTAATGCATTTTAAAAGAATTGCCTGTACTCAGCTACAAAACTTGGCCATGAACAGATTTTGATACAATTGGGATTTACACATGAACTAGATGGATCCGTTTTTAAAAGCGACTTGTAATTGTTTGCGTTGGCCCACAGTTTTGAACTAAATTGAATAAAAACTGAAACAAATGGGCACTCTGTAAAAATAGACCTTCTGACAATCAGTAAGTTAAAAAGCAAAGTCTTTTGTGACTCAGACTCTCTCTCCTTCCACCCTGAAGCATTGTGCTGATCAGCTGTCTCTGGTGTTTACCAACATCTTCAACACCTCTGTGGAGACACGCCACGTTCCAGCCTGCTTCAAGGCCTCCGTCCACCCAAAAAACAAGGATCACAGGACTTATGGACCTCAGGCCCGTCGCCCTGACCTCTGTGGTCATGAAGTCCTTTGAGCGCCTCGTCCTGTCCCGCCTCAAAACCTTTACCGCCGCATTCTTGGGCCCTTCATTTCATGCTACAGCATCGGGACACCTCAGGAACCTACGCCAGGTTTCTATATGTGGACTTCAGCTCTGCCCCCCCCTCCCCTGAGGCTACGTTCTTTCCCCAACAGCAGCTGCGCCTCCAGTCACCAGTCCGTCAGGCTCCTGAAGTTTGCGGATGACACCACCCTCATTGGACTCATCTCTGGTTCGGCAGAGAATTACTTCCCAAGGCAGGAGGTTCATCCTGCCAAAGACGATGATGTTGCAATTCAACACGGCCATCATTGAGGCCATCCTCTGCTCCTCCATCGTGGTACGCTGCGGCCACAACCCAGAACAAGGGCAGGCTGCAGCGTGTCATCCGCTCTGCAGAGAGGGCGATCGGCTGCAATCTGCCGTCCCTCGAGGACTTGCTCGCTTCAAGGACCCCAAAGTGAACTAGAACGATCGCAGCCGACCCCTCTCACCCCGGTCAAAAACTGTTTGTGTCCCTTCCATCTGGCAGGAGGTCCATCAGGACCAAGACCTCACGCCACACTAACAGTTTCTTCCCGTTGGCAGTCGAGCTCATCAACAGAGCCCGGGTCCCCCGGTTCCCCCCCCCCCCCCCCCATATAATAAGTGTAGCTATAAGGCAAATAAATGTTTCTGATTCTGATTCAGAATACTGCTCCAATCACCAGAGGAAATTCCTGTCCGTGTAACAAAAGCAAATAACGGCCTCTGATGTGAAATGCGTCATTTTTCATCATCGGTATTTTCAATCCTTTATCCAATACAACTCTCACAATAAATGACTAGCTAGTGAGGAAAGGAAAAGACCAGCAGTCAGAATATAACATGATCTGTTTGTTTTCTTCTACTCTCTGTAGACCAGTGTGAATTAATGCGGCATTAATAAATTGACACAGTGTCGCCTGAGCATCCTTCAGCCACGCTGTGAGGCGCACCCACAGTACATCCCTTACCGAGTGCTCCTTAAGATACAGAAAGAATAAGACATTCATCTCAATGGGAATAATTTAAAATGGAACTGAACCAACCAAACGATGCAGCTATGGATCCTTGCTCAAGGCTGAGAAAAGAGATTCTTTGCATGTGTTGGTCTTAAAAACTGACCTACTTCTAAAGCTAGCAGACGGGACGGTTTTGTGGAGTAGAAATGGGTCCTGGCAGAGTCCACTGACAAACAAGAATTCTTTGCGGGTCTTCCAATGCTTGTTTCTAAGTAAGTTTAAGCACCTCGCATCAAGTTCACGTCACTCCATGTGTGTGAGGTGTCAATTTAGTTTCCCTGCCTTCTGCATCTCTGTACTTACATCTCAATTCGACTATATAAATATATATATATTTCTAATTTGCCTCCGGTTTCCACTTTGTCCTCCGCCTACATAAAAATATAAACAAGATATCAGATATGAATCTGGTATATATGTATATGTCATTTTGTTTTTCTGTCTTATTTTGCAAACCTGGCCAATAAATCTGATCACTGAGCCCCCAAAACCTCAGAAACCGGTGAAACTACAAGTGGATAAAGTATTGTTTTGTCTTTGAAACGTCTATGAAGGAGGGAATACTTTAAATCAGAACTCAACTTAAATGTGATTAGAAGAAAGAACTAGAAGAGTACAGTAAGTAAATAACAACCTTGGATTGCTCACATTAATAAGATGTATAGAAACACTACAAGAACAGCCTGTAGCCATATGTAACTCCAGTGCACTGCAAAGGAGGTCAACCTTTGATGACATTACACCACTCTAAGCATGCAATATACGGCTGTTTTAATCACGGCCCCATTTTAACATTAATATATTGTGAGAACACGTATAAATTGGTTACCACAAACAGAGGGGATTACAGTTGCTTTTGCAGACTTACTATACTTATGGGCTTGACTCGAACATGGATAATTAAACAGATTTTGCAGGGTTTGGCTATCAAGGTTAAAGAAGAACATTCAACTGTGATCTCACTATGCCAGGACTGAATCCTGTTAAGTCTTTCCCACTTGTCTACCCTGTTTCCTTGTCAGTCCATTTCCTTTCCTAAAAGAGAACGAACACATCTTATATAGTGAGGTTGCCAAAAGTACGACCCAGAAAGTGCAGCGGCCCGTGCCAAATTCCCATTTATCGACTATTCCAGGCGGTCTCTGGCACCTGGTTTTGCCCTTTGCCATATTTGAGTGTTAATGCCACACTAGTCAGAGCTGGTGCCCAAAATGCAGCAGACCTCCACACTGCAGCTAAACATCTTTCAATTAAAGGTCCAGTCAGTGTATGTAATACTGCACTGTCCCATTATGCCTCAACGCTGCCCTTTGTTATTGTTTTGTTTCCTCTAGCCCGGGGGGGGGGAGGGGGATCTGGCCAGTGATGCCCGGCCAGGGTTGTTTCCGCGGTAATGAGCTGTCAGAGAAATAAAGAAGGCTTTTTTCATTACATATATCTTCCTTCCAAGCAGGGAAAGTAGAGAGAAGAACGAGTCTGGCAGCAGCATCTATGGTTCGGATTCTAGTGTCAAAGATGCAGTAAAACCATATGAGTGAAGTGGCTCTCCAGGACTGGCAAGAATAGACCTTTTTAGATGTTGTGTGTTGAATGGGAGCTGGATTTAGAGGTGCTCAGAGGGACCGGTCTAAAGGACTGATGTAATTTGCCAGCCTCTAATGGCAAAAATATTTTCTCTAATCAGTCCCTTTCGGGCTCGCTGATATGTTTCCCTCTTATTGTACTAATTGTCTCTTTCATCATGCATTTCAGCTTGCCTCGAAGCAGCACACTTGTTCACCAGCAATGAAGCCCAGTTATTAAGGCTAGCTGAAAATGGAATTTAATTATTTGAGTCATCCCTCTCTCTGTCACTATGCTAGTGTCACATTCATGAAAACTGTGGTATGAGTTAATTATACTGTATAGAAGCTACATAGCAGGTGAAAAAATCCAACTTAAATAATCATTTAAATCCAAATCATTTTGATTAATGTCTTTATGCTTGTAAAATTGACTTTGAGCTGGTAAAAAAATACTTCATGATTGAACACCTACATCAAATGCAGACTCACGACTTGCCTGAACATATGGCATGACCAAATGCCATCATTCTAGCATGAACAAGACTCTAAACTGTGATAAGATATGTTAATATAGCCCATCACCTAACAAATAAATACTGCACATGTTATTGGTTCCAGTTTAAATAACTGAGTCACAGCAACACAACGTTTACCGACACTACATTTTGTGTCGGTAAGGATGTAAGGATGGATCAAATGTCGGTTTGGCACTTAATTACCAATACTTTTGATAGAATTCCTCATAAATGTACTGTATCTCAATTTGCTAACAGCTCAAAAATATCGTTTAGAGTTTAACTTTCTCTTTACCCCGGGCGGCCTGGCCTCTCAGCCATGTCATCTGAGCAGGGAGAGGCCTGGATTACAACAGACCCAGATGGAGAGGGACTTAGTTCACTGCTCAGGTGGACATTGCTCCACTATTTGTTTGCATAACAGATATATATTTGTGATATTAATGGTCTGAATATCTAATTTAGAACATTTAATAGAAATCATGTAGCCCATAATAAACACACACCTCAATAATTTAAATCGGATTCGTTCAACAGAAGTGCAGCTAAAAGCTTATTTTCATCCACGATCCCAGTGCAAGGTCAAAGCTGTAGCTTCAGGCAGATTGCGCAATGCACAACAGCTTGTTGGCTAACATGTAAATTATCCCTTCATCCTGACTTCCTCTGTCTTGAATACAAACATCCACACACAGTGAAATATAAGAATCGTTTCTCAGGTTCATTGATACTTAGTCGGGTTTTTTTTTCTTTTGGGCAGCCTGCATGAATTCATGATATTTCATTTTAAATGAAAAATCCATAATATTATAGTATTTGTTAACCCATTAACCTTTAGATATCACCACAACGACGTGCAGTCGTGTGAAGGGTGCGATAGCATTGTTTAAAAAAAAGAATAACATTGTGTAAAACAAAGAAAACGATTCAGAAAGTGGGACTCTTGACACTGGGATGATGAATACCATGCAAAATAAAGAGAGCGCTCATCTTACAATGTCAGGCTGTAGAGGAAATGAAATTAATTTTCCACTGCGGATTGCCAAATCACAAGGCAGACAAGAATGATATATTGCACTTGATATTCATTTTCCATCATCTTTAGCGATCTTTGCACTTTTTGGCAGGCTAATAGAGGTCTTTAAATAATAGGAACATTATCCATTTTAAATTCAACATAACCACCAATGTTACATTATGTCTGAGTGAAGGACTGTGTTTTTTCTTTTAGAGGAAGCCAACTTTGACTATTTACAATTGTGAGTATGATCGTATTACATTAATAATATAAATGCTGAGGCTTTCACTTCACTTAATTAACTATCTAATGAGTTCAAAATCTGTATCTGTGACAGATGCTCACGCAGACAAATTAGGATGCTTCCTTTTTGCTGCACTTCCGTGGACATGTGTGTGAAATAAAGGCCAAACTTCTAATAAGAGACTGAAATGTGTAAATGCTCTTTTACATCATGGTTTTGTTATAATTTCCCTGAAAAAAGTCAGAGTCTCGTGTTGAGACAAAAGTGAGTGGGATGGTGACGACAATGCACGCAATCACACAGTGCCACATGGGCTAAAGAAAGAAAGAGGGAGGCTTCATCTAGAATTTGATTTAAAGCTGTTGCTGTTGATTCTGCGTGACTACCAATCCAAAGGATGGACTCGAATAATGTTGAACAGAAAGAACTGTTTCATAGCCATTCTCTATGTTAAAACAACAGAAAATGGTAAATAGCGTATCCTAAAGTCACTTCACACCTTTTTCAGAAAACATATGTCTGTTATATTGTAAGCAGAGGTAATGTCAGGACAAAGTAAACAGATGGCCTCCTACTGGATACAGCCCCAAGGATAGGCAGTGACAGACATCTCCCCACCAGTGAGAGCACACAACGACACAGCGTGCAAATACACTGAACGCATGCCCCAATATGATACTCCCATGGGGAGGATATGTAAAGCCACGCGCATACCAGTGTTAAGCTTGATTGAAAAATACACTTCAGTCATTAACAATCATTTCCTCGCTCTGCTCTTTAATGCTACTCAGTTCAATATTCGTAGGAAGCCATGTAACCGTTAGAGAAGGGTGCTAATGTTTGTGTGTGCGTGTGTATGAGTGTCTATGTCTATCTACATATGTATTTATGTATATATACACACATATACAGTATATATACATACATTTAATTTCCCTTATTTGGATGGATCTCTTTAGAAGTCACGAGGGAGGAAAGATGAGACGAGCCATAACAGAAAAATGTGTACCGGACCGACACGTCCTTTTTAAAGAAAATCCTGTAACACTGCATCACAACACTGCCATTTTATACCGAGACAAATAGCGGACTCAGCTCCACGTCATTACACTTAGATTTTTAAGAGTCTGCAGTCTTAAAAAAAAAAGAAAAAAACACATTTTGATTGCCTATGTTCAGCTCCTTTCAGCCGAGTGAGGCTGAAAGTCATCTACTGGGAGATTAGTTTGCTGTTGGTCATATTTACATTATGTCAACAAGATTTCTTTGCTGGAAGACTGAAAGCAAAGTTGCACAAAAGACTGAGGCTGTGCTGCACCAATGTTATCACCAAAAGTCCCAACAGCATTTAAGCTGCTGACTGACACGTGATCTAGCAGTGCACCATCAAAAAAACATGTTGCATTAAATGGCCTCAAGAGGAAAGTCAAATTAATATTTTTCCTTCCCATTTCAATCATGCCGTGCACAGCACACATGCAAATATAGCCACTCCAATTCATCCATCCTACTATTAAGAATGCTCGGCAGCTTTTATACACCAGCCGCTGGCCAGTGCCTTGCGCAAGGGCACCTTGGCGGAGCCCAGGAGGAAAGCTATCAAGCACACTTGTTCCCACAGACTGAGCGACTGCTATCTCAAATATCTAATAGGTGGGGGAAGCATAGAGGTTGTTAAGGGGAATAGGAAGGTAGCTTGCTTTTCTAATTGTTCACTTATCTGAAACCAATGTAATATTCTGTTTTGGCGTCCAAAGGCAGTGCACTTAGTTTTCCTCTTGCAGCTATCTTCTATAACTGAAGCTTTGCTTTGTAACTGGCTGGGGTGAATATGAGAAATTGTGTAAGTGTGAAGTAGGACATTTTTAGAAAAGGACGTGCATATTAATTTTGGCATTCAAAAAATTAAAAAAATGTCACAAAAGGACATTCAGTAGTTGGTTAAGGATGGCTCTTTGTGCCCTACCTGGTCCTGCTGCTTGAGGGGGGAATATTTCTTGTACAACAGTGTCTCTTTATCCTCCTCTTTCATTCCAATACCTCAGTATGCAGAAGTCATTTTTTGTTACAAGTATTTCTTTTCAAATTCCTGTTAGGAAGGCATTTTCAGTAACATCTCTTTCAATTTGACAACTAATACAAGGTGCTAAAAAAAAGATACATCGTTATTTACAACATTTTATATGTAATATAGAGAGGGTATGAGCTATTGTTAAAAGCATACCTTACATAGGTCACCCACTAATTTCTGTTGAATACGCTATGCCACATTAAGTTAATTTGTTTATTTTTCTTGTATTAAATAAGGCATGAACCACACGATTAGGAGTTAATTACCCAATGGCGGAGTTATTTAACCACCTTTAATTCATCATGCTGCAGTGTTTACTAATGTGGAAATGTCCAAATGGAAATAGGCTGATTGGATCGTCCAAGATGTACCTCTACAAGTCAAAGAGCAAACTTCCATACAGAGCGACTGAGTACACAAACACATTCTAGTCATCTAGTTGTTAGCTGTTGTGTGTGTGGATCGTTCCTCAGCACTGCAAACAATTATTTACAGGCATGTTGGCTGTTATGCTGGCTGACTCTGACTCTAGACAGTGAGATACTATAGTTTCAACAGAAATGTGGGCATTATCTACATAATGATGTAGTCAGACGTCCACTGTTGGGCTCGTAGGGCTAACCCCCCGAAGCCCACTGGTGCTGTTAGCGGGTTTTTTAGTGTATCTGGAATTGATGGGAAAAAGGTTTGACCAAAAGCTTTCTTCTTTTTTTTGTTCTTGTTTGAGTGTCGGAGAAGCTACAGAAGGCCAAAGGTCTGTGGGATTGGTTGTGACGGCTGCTGCTTGCTTCCCATCTTATTCAGTCAGGTGCCTGACTGCATTCCAGTTTACTACATGATTGTTGCTTCAAAGATCAAAAAAGCCATATTTAGCATAGTTTGAAAATTACGTTTCATTATAATATCAACAGCAGCAGGTTTTATACAATCAGCTTCTGTAAAAAACAGTTTAATTTTCCTTATTCCCTTTTGAATAAGTTATCTTTGGTAGGTGATGTTTTTGTTCTGAGTAACATGATGTAGTGATGTCATACACCTGTCGGAGAGCTTCGACTAATTCCATGATATATGGATTTGGGGATTATTGCGATGGACATTTTTTACAGATTTGACTACATTGTCTTGTTTATGATTCCAGTTGATATGATCATAGAGTTCTCACAGACTGTATGTATTAAGAGTGTAGGAGCCATTGATGAAATAGAAAAGTCAAAATGAACCCATTACGCCTGTGTACACTACTGTGTATAGTAGTTATATTAAGCAATATTAAGCGATATTTGTCACATTTCATTTCATGAAATGAAATGGGCCATGTAAAGTGCTAAAGAGCAGAGCAGAGTACAAATTTTAAATTTAAAGATTGCAAGCTACTTGAAATTGAGATTGTGAATACTCATCTGTGTAATGTCATACATTCTCATGACAAATCTTTTTCATGCACTGCTTAACAATTTTACTTGCAATGATGGATGCCCCTATAGACTCACAGATGAATGTAAGATACACGATGGTTCTTAATGTGTTCTCTTCACTGATAATGAATACATTTGAACTTGCCATATTCCACATGTCCAGATTTTTCAATGAAATACTTGTATTCAATAAACTGATTAAGTATATGTTGATAAGCCACTGCCTGTGGTGTTCGTCTCTTTAGCTAGAAACTGTACGGTTAAATAGCCGCATCACCATCTGGTGTGTGATTAAATGCATGTGCTGGAGTTGTCTTATCAGCAGCCACAGCCGACTAAAAGTTGACAGACGCCCTGCCAGCCAGCAGGCTTCTCTCAGAGTCAGCAGACTTAATATGCTCTTAAATAAATAGTTTCAATAATTTTAGTGAAATATCTGAAATCTTAGCAATGCAGTGGTGGCTAATTATTGAACACTCCTCCTAATTCCACCTCTCATTAACTCAACATACGACACTGTAAAGGGCACAGATTAATGCGCTCTAGAATTTATAAATATTGGTTTCCCTTTTTAAATATGGGCACATCATGTTAATATGACATGTTCAAAACATTGAAGTAAATGTCAAATCCACCCTAATATTGTCAATTTATATTGCACATTCCAAAAAAATGGCATCAACACATTCTGAACAGTGGGGCCAGTGTGTAAACTGAACGGTTGGGGGGGGGGGTGGCAGTGGGGAGAGGGGGGGGGGGGGGTACTAACAGGCAGCCACACAATATGTAAACACGACAATGATGTGATTATGGTTTGTAAGATTTACACATTTTTCAATCGGTCTTACACAAACAGTCAATTTTCCCTATTAAACCATCTTGTCCTTATCACGATGATTGTCTTCCACTAACAAAAGTTACAAAACCCATTTTGATTTTAAAACTGGCAACATGTGAAAGCATTTCACGAGTAAACTGACGTGGTGTGAATCTGCTGCTATGCAACAAATACAGCCACTGAGTGAGAAGCGACTGTTTAGTCTTTAAAAAGGCTTGTCACTCAAGGTTGCATGAAGCTGCACACAATATGAAATTATCAAGTGTTTGTTAATCAGCAGATAAAAGCGCCAGCCAGTTTTGAAGCCCTGAAACTTTTTCCCATGCTAGGTGGCTTGCAATGATCGAAAGTGTCCTTCGAAAAGTAAACCTCGTGCATCATTCAGTCCAAGCAACACATCGACTACCTGTCATCGGTGAAGACTTATTACTGACATCATTGTTAACCATGTCCATGAAGACATTTTAATTGACAACATCCACGGATCAAGTTTTGACAGAGACTGAGGACCAAATGGGTGTGATGTAGGACTTTTAAGATAAGTTGAGCGAAGTTGTAGCATTTCTTGCCAGCTATCTTCAAAGATGCACATTGAACAGTGCAGGTCTGGCAGTTTGTGTCCCCCACATCTCAGAAAACTCAGGACGGGAGAAGAGTAAAATCCATTTGTTGACCTTCTAGAGTCAGCCTATTAGAGTGCACCCCTGTTGGATACAATAAGTACAGTCGGACTCAGCGCTCTCTCGCCTGTCTGCGTCAATAAGACATGATCCTGACAGCAAAGTGGGCAGATTCCGGATGGAAACCTTTTAGCCAAAAGTTGTTACTACAAGCACCTCATCACATCCTCAAGTGCTCATCTGACCAAAGACCTGGCTTTTCAGCCGTTTGATCGTCATTGCTGACATTCACCTTGTTGATTTAATGGCACAAGATTATAAAGTAGGAAATGGAGAAATAAATGTAAAGAGTTGAGAGGATGTGAAAAAGGAAGCACATGATTAGAAGCATAGCAATGAACAAAAAGAGGACTGGAGGACAGGAATAAATGAGAGGAGCAGATAAACACAATGGGGGAGAAGATGATGGAGGAGAGAATTGCAAGAGTAAAAGGCACAGAGGAAGTGAGGAAGTGATTTATATATATATATATATATATATATATATATATATATATATATATATATATATCTTAAAACAATCATACCGTACTGGGAGGTGTAAGTAAGAAGTACATTCTTCAATAATTAGGCATTAGAGAAAATTGCTTACTGAAACTTTTCTTTTACTTTTTTTAATGAGTGGTAAGAATGTCAGCCCACGTCTTGTATAGAAACTACACTTACTTTTGAATTATTCTATCTATTTGAATCTAGATAATTACATAATATTGACAATGTAACATTGGAATACACATTGTTGTTATTATCTGAATTCTTCTACTTACATAATTACAAGCCTTCAATTGCAACCTTGTCTTCCTAACTCGTGTTTCTATATCTTTATTTTTTAGTCAACGATTGTGTAACTTTGAAGCCACAGCCGCTGTACCAGTGAGATTACTGTGAGCTTGTCCAACTGGCCACACATAAAGGAAGATGATATTTTCAAAACGCATGTCTATGAAGAGGACAAAATGTGCTCTCTCAGTGTGTGGATGTATGAATCATATCCTCTGTCTGTGTGGATTTGGTTTTTTTTTCTGATAAATGTCAAAAGCTTTTGGAGCATTTCGAACCATTTTGTGAGTCCAGACCATTTCTTCCAGTTGTGTGACAGTTGGTTTGGTTAGAGGGTAGCAGCTGAAAATAGCTGACACAAGGAGGTGGCTGAATGTGATGCAGCTCCTGCAAGATGCTGGAGCTGGCGTTTGTCTGCAGTTGTGTAGTGAGGTTTGAGCATCATATCTGGGGATGTGTTAATCATTACCGTATGTGATGACGATGATTGATTGGCCATTGGTATTCACTGAATACCAGAAAGTCCAATTTGGAGCGTTTCATCCGGCTTGTAATGTGACCAGAATTTAACTTCTGTGATTTTATCGGCGGTTGTAACTGAGATTTAGCATGCCGCTCCATTTGTTTCTGCCCTGGTCTGAAGTTCTTAATCACGGCGTCTGAGTTCGCTGAAAGGCATTATAAGTATCCACTATTCTGTCTTCTCCAAAGCTGTAGGCCTGTATGTCTGCTGGTTGAATTAATGATTGGGCTATCGCATGAAAACGAATCAGGCTCACCCAAAGGGTAGACTGTCCTGTCAGCTGGAATAATGACCTGAGCATAGCAGATCACTAATGAGAACAGTAAACAGTCAATTGCTCCGTAGTACAGCCAGGAGATAAAAGGAGTCGTGCTGCAGCTTGGTTGGATTGCAATACGGAGGTAACAATGTAAGGAACACCAGGTTAAGTTTGTTACCAAAAAAGCAATTGGCATTGAAAAAAAAACATGGAGATAGCAATGGAGTGGGCCATGAAGACAATAAGCCACGGAAACAATACAGGCCCATGGTTAATGGCTTGACGAATGAAAAACACTTCAAACTACAGCAAGCTGTTATTTGAGGCATAATAAAAGCAAGGTTATACTCTTTTCTTTTAAACGTATGCTGCATCCATATGTGGAATCTGCGGTCAGAATTTTTAGATTGGAAGCAATCTGTTTTGTAGTCTGAGGAGTATTAACCCATCATGTGGCGTCAGGTAAACAAAGCGCAAAAGAGGCAGAATGCATGACCCAAAGGCTATATTTGAGTTGACCGGCGATTATTTTTATGCTTTAATCAAAGCTTTTTTTAACGTTTAAAATGACCTTGTAGACATGCTAGTTATGAAACAATACGTTCATATATGCCGTCTGTCATCTGAAGTTGTTCATGGAAATGTAAACAATGAGCAATGCACAGAGAATAAAGCCTTGCCTCGGACATCCACTTCATCGGAAACTCAGAAATAAATCTGCTGTATAATAAATACAAGTTTATACAAGGACTTTAAAGCTACTTTTGCTCTATTTCAACTAAATAAACCCTGACCTGCAGCCAGGCATTAAAAAATAGAAGAGGCTAACGTTGTTCCTTAGCGGATAACCAACGCAAAGAAGGTCACTTTTATTGCAATTCATTAGAAATCCAGCGGCAGGCGATGTTGTATGGCCTGATGAAGGCTCTCCTCCGGGGTGCAGCCTTGGCCCAGTCATGCATTTGCTTGCAATGTTTGCCGCTGTCTATTCAAAATCAGCTCTCTATATTAACACTATTGTCAAGCTGTAGACTAATGAAATATCCCAGACCTTTTAGATTTATAAAACTGACTATGACACAGGGACGGGGAGGCACCTAAGGTCTTGCATCGAACCAGACAATCCGAAACAAGGGAATGGTGATAGTTTTCACGTTTCAGGATAAGACGCATATTGCACTGATAAGAAATGTTCTCTTAATGGACTGACCAATCGGCAATGTAAGTGACTTCAACATGATTTTCTTGGCGATAATGTTTTCTGATGGCGTACTTGCAAAAGAGGCGCAGTGTGCCAACACGTTACTTAACATACTGCTTACTGCTTGAATATATTAACATAACACATTTCTGTCTGATCCAACAGTTCTAGATCCTTTTACACCTTTGTTACCTTAAAATAAAATACCTTACACAATAGACTTTTACACATGAATTAGTGTTAATACATAAGGTCGAGGAGCTAATTGTATCTTTCGATATATTTAAGTGTGTGAGAACAATCATGCAACTTGTGTGCTGCCTTTTTTCTCTCTTTCATAAGTACAAACCAGGTTGGCATTTAGTAAATAATAATACTATTACAAAACAAACAATTAAATAGTGTCATGCCTTAATAAGAACAACAAATCCTTCAAACAGATCCCCATGAGTTCCCATCCCTAGATTATTCCAGCAATAATTATCAACCATTACAAACTCTGCAGAATAAGAAAATCTTAGTTTTATAATCAGTCAACTAACCTCAAATAATGTGGAAATATATTTTCAGTATCGAACATGATGTGCCCTCTGTTTGAAGGTTGTTGTTTACAATGGCCAACAATATAACTTGTTACTGAAATGGAAGCAGACTATTATAGTCATACAAGTGCAGTATTATGATTAGATTAGATTAGATTCAATTTTATTGTCATTACACATGTACAAGTACAGAGCAACGAAATGCAGTTTAGCATCCAACCAGAAGTGCAATAGTAGTAGGCACAAAAATACAGATAATAATTAGTATCTTACCGATATAAGTTATATAATATGGGATATGCAGATTGATTGAGGTAATTATACAGGATGATTTGTGCATTTACATGTAGGTAGACTATAAGCAGGAACTATAAACATAATTTACAAAAGGCAAATGGGCATATGATGAGTTAGGTAATACAGATTGAGTGAGCGTTAAATAGTGCATCATAGTAAACAATAGCTAAAATAGGCAGATCTGATTCAGTGGTATGGTAAATAGTGGTAAAGGGATAGACGGACGCTACGGGTTGTTTTGAACAGACATATAGTGTATGCGAGACTCTTGAAGAAAGGTTCTCATTTCATCAGTCCTTATGAGACTGGTCCTGTTAGGCAAACCTTGCTGCTCTTTCATGCCTTGCTCATATCACCATGGCAACACACCAGCCCCTGCAGGCGTCTGCCAAATTGACAGTGTAAAACAGAGCACACACATCCACCCATTCATCCAACCCCCTCTCTTCCTTAAGCACAAAGACACCGGTTATATAGTTAATTAGTTAATGTATATGGATCATACGGATCATTCATCAGCTGGTATAAACTAAAATAAACTAAAATCTAATGAAAGCTACACAATCAGTGATAGCTTTTGTCCTTTTTCAAGAGAAGTACATTCCAATAGGTGTCGCTGACCAAAAGCCTTACAGGTTGAGATAGAATCAGGCGTAGGAGCAGGATCCGTGTAGGAGGATTTAATAGACCTTTACCTGCAGGGTATACAGGCATTTTCAACAGGAGATGACACACACTGTGAAAATTCAGCCCCGTCTCTCTACAAAAACACCTACTATGTACTTTCAGTTAACCACATGCATCAGTGGATATGCTTTTCAGCATTACAAATCTATTATATTTGACATTTTGCATTCAGTTGAAAGAGCAGAAAATCAAATGTGGATAATTGACGTGAATAACATGCAAAAATATAAAATGGGTGTCTGAAAAATGTACGTTTGCATATGATTCGGTTAACACCAAAAGAACAGCTCAAGCTTGGCTGAAGATATTTTTTCCAGACCTGTAAACTGTGAACTGATCCTTTGCAGACGGCTTGGCCTTTTTAATAGACACTCCCAAAGGATTAGAAAATGTCCGAATGCTCTGAGGCTATGAATGATTCACTTCTCAGTGTCTGCTTGTTGTCAGGGCAGCACACGGAGTCATTACATTTGAATATGTTAGATTGCAAAAGACTAAGTCTTTTATCTGGAAAAATATGTATATACAGTAAACATTATTTGGAATGATTCTTTTTCACTGATCCGAGGTCTTGCTTATTTAAAAATGTTTGAGAATGAAAATTAAATTTAAATTTAGACATACTCCTAATTCTGTTTAAATATTTGAAAGGAGAACACTGGCTCTATTAGGCTTAATGCATTATTTTATGCATACTTTTTGTTTGGAGTTACATTTCTTTGCTGAATAAAAGGTAATAAAAGAAAAATATATATATTTATAATATTTTCCCCTGCATAATAACAATGGCCAAGATAGAGATCGGACTATTATGCATCAATGAACTTGTGATTCTTCTGCTGCATAAATATATAAATATGAAAATAAATTATCATGAAGCTGGTCACAAGCAATTGGTGGGGGCCCTGGTTTGCTAAAGATTGAAAAGATCTATCCTCATTAACAGTCCCTAGTGCAGTCTAATTAGCATGTAATAGGACACCAAATCCAGCACAGGAGGCTTGTTATTTAAGGATAAAGCTCATCTCTCATTTGAATGCATTTTTCATAAGCTGGTCTAATTAAGCTTCATTAGCATTATTAATTAAACATGAAAAGCTTCTCATTTCCTCAGTATCTTGGCGTCTACTTTAAACAGCACAGAGTTACATTTCTCATGGTAATGACAATCTCCATCAGGATATCCATTGCCTCAAAACATGATCCCTCCAATTCTTGAATGCTTGAGCGGAAGAAAAAAAAACCCCTACAAAATGTCTGTTGATGATATGGCTGTCGGAAAGCATCTTTATCGGGCTATATCCTTGAGGTTCCCCACATACTACAGATCAGTGTGTCACATATATTCATTATCACTCAAAAGCTGAAGTGCCATCATCTTTAACTTTCTAAAGAAGAGCAACTTGAAACCATCTTGATTCTGTCACCTGAATCATGTGAAGTTAGTTGTAGAGCACATCTTGCATTCTGGGAAGCTTGCCTTGCTTTAATTTTTTTCCTTGTCACTTAAAATATAACTCATTTTGAAGACAATTCTAATCTATGCAGTCTAAATGCACACCAGAATTTTCAATTTGGCAACACATTTGTCTCTCTATTAAAATATACTTGAATCCAAAATGCACAAAAGAAAAGATATGGGTATAATCACAGAGTTTTGCGAATAAACATGGCTTCTATGATGTGATGTTATGTGGCAATTATTTTGGCCAACAAGCGCAAGGTTTCATTGCATTGCTTTCTAATCATAAATCAGCACTGTGGTGCATTGATATAACACGACTTCTGTGCACATTACAAACAGTTCCTATGGAGTCACCATGAGTCCAAGGTTTGACTTTCATTTCCATGTATCATATCATGTATCACAAACCTTTAATTTGCATGGGTCCAGATTCTGCTTTTGACCTTTTTCATCAAGGTTTTGTTATCAAGAGCAGTTTGATCTTTCCATTATTCATTGCTCACCTTGCTATGCTAAACAGGCAGAATTTGGATAACCCGATCAACTGAGGTTTGTCTGTGACATGCAAAACAATTGAGTTGTAATTTTTCCAAAAGAGTAACTGAAAAAGCTTGTATTTTCTCTGTCTGTCTGTGTCTCTTTTGCTCTCTACCTGATCATTATCAAAGTCGCTCATTATGCTGGTCTTGATTGTACCTGTGCGTCCATCAGTCCCTTCAGTTCCAACCCTCCGCCCTGGCAGTATGAACTTAGTTTTGTGGTCTAATGCACTGAAACTTTATCATATAATATATTATTTCTCACAAAACACGTTGTCACAGCATTTGCACTTAAGAAAGTGAGTAGGAACTGAAGGAAGGACATGAAAGGGACAGCAGAACAAAGACAAGTGGTTGCCGAGGCATTTCATTTGTAGAGGCAAATGAACAATTAGGGATCTGTCTGTTCTGTCACTTCGACAATAAAGACATGCACAAACGCCTCATCAATTATCATGTTTAAAAAACTGCTATACTGCTATACTATACACTCTGTGTCTGTTAATATTTTTCCAAGTCTTCCTTCTGTAATAGGCAGAAATTTGACATGTCAAAAAATCAGGGGAGCGTAGTCATGACCAAGATATGATTGTCTTTATTAAAAGCTTTAGGGAACAGAAGTGGTGAATAAGTTCTATTTCAAAATTGAATTAGGACCTATAAAACTACACAGATCAGACCATACTACCTTTACTTTAGCTTCTCCGGTCTTAGTGACTGTTGACATTATGTGTCCGTTTTTTTACCCATTTTAAGTGACACTGATTACTTTTAGCACTCTGGTATGTCTGAGTGAAGCTGTCTGTGATCTTCTAACCGAGACAAGGGTGTAACCTGACAATCTGGGAAGCCTCCTGGCCATTCCGTAGTCCAGACTAAAGACCAAAGACACGTCAATCTTTGCTTTACAGGCCCTTAAGCTTTTAGAAGAGCCTACCTGGTGTGCTCCAATTGGTGAGGTCACTGCATCTCATAGGTGGGAATTCAAAGTGTCTGCAATTTTAGAGGACCCATAGTGCTCATCATGTTTGTATTCCACTCATAATGGAAATGAAGAGTTGGGCTAGTTTGCTAACTTGAGTAGTAATTTCAACCTTTCCACGTTACTTTTTGGGTATGAATGTTGTAATGGTAAAATATTGAAATTGACTGCAGCAAGTGGTCCTGTGAAATGAACACATTATAAGTTTGATAGGAATCACAGTAATGCAGGAAAGGCTCCAATCCCAGATGGGACTAAGCAACGGTTAGAAACGTCCCCCCCCCCCCCCCCCTCCCCCAGACGGTTAACTGCGTGTGTGGCTGTTGGATACAATATTACAAACTATTTTTAGAGCCTACCCACATATTACATGAATCAAATTTCCACTACCAACACTTTAAATCGGAGCCAACAATTCAGAAGGTTTGGAATTAAGCTGGAGACGGGGGGGAAATAACAGAACATATGTATGTATATAGATGTGTATACAGATATGTATATGATGATTTCATGGGTAAAGTCGACAACTTTAAAATGTTGAAAAGGTTTAGCGTTATCAAGTATCTTTGCTGTATGATTCAGTGTTGTTTTAAACACACTCACTGTCACTCAAATGTCAGGTACTTCAGTAGGTGTACGGCCAAGGCTATGTAGCTGATGAAGGACCTTTTCACTGTCTGTCCAGGCATAAGTCAGCAAAATAATCACACACGATTTTGCACAAGCGAGATATTCTTAATGAGGTATCAAAGCACTTCCTTTTAACAGAAAAAGCATGCTCATGCAAGGGCCGCTTGCCCAGTCTTGAAATACAGTGTACAATGTTGACTGACTCCCCAATGCAATGAAATGTTATGATTAAAGCACCAAATGTTTATCCCATTAAGAGCATTGATGCAGCAGTTTTCCTTCCTGAGTGATAACCCCCCACAATTACCGACATTTTTATCTCTTCAGATATTTCAAATTTTATGTACGGCTGTCAATAGATTTAAAAAAATGAACTATTTAAAATTCTTTAATCGCGATGAAGTTTGTTTTTCTTCTAAAGACTAAATCGTATTAATCAACGAGTAATCACTTCATACAACGTGTACTTTTTAACACAAAACTGCACACCTTTGATCATCTCCATGGCAGAATTCCACCGGATGGAACATGTTGAACCAGCAACTCTTCCTGCTGTCCTCGTGCACTTTGCCCGAACCTCTCCATCATTTGATGGCTGTGTTTGAAGTGCCAACAACCTGCCTGTCTTTTATGGATGCAGTGGTGGTCCTCTGCAGACTGTGTGCTCGCAGGGTAGATGTTGAGATGGAAGAGGCCAAGTAGCTTTCAACATGTTCCTGAAGTGGTCCGTTTGCCACTCACAACCCTTCTGTTCGAACACATGGAGGAATTCCTCTGCACAGTTTTACCACTGTGTGTTGCACCACTGTTTGTTTTATTCTCATTGCAAAAAGCTTTCTCCATCTTCAACTACCGTCTCGGGCACATCTGTCTAGGTGACTGCAGCACATGGCGGTTTGGGATTGGGGATCAACCCACACCGGAAGTAAACAGTCTCAAATCGAAAAAAACAAAGTGACCTTGGTTTGTTTACATGGTCACTTCAGACATTCATGGTAATGCACTTAGTCATAGTTGGGTTTTGAAGGAACATTCAAAATTGAAGCACGATATTTTTAGAACTGCAGTTCTAGATTTCTGACAGTCAAATATGAGTTATAATTCAACGTGAATGCTTAAGTAAATGCGATACCACTTTAAATTAATAGTTAATATTTCATTAATTTATGTCACGTCATGTATTCCTCAAGGAAAAAAATACCCAAGTCCGTAAAATGAAAGAAGTCCCAATGGTTAGTCTAATTAAAATTTGGAGGCCAGATGTTTTGCCTTCTCCCTTTTCCCCAACGTATTCTACTGGCAGCCTACAGCTTCTGTATTTTTCAAGAAGCTATTTGGATGCACAATAAAGTAAGAAAAATGTCTTTCATTTTCAGCCAGTAGATATGCGTATATAGACATCTTTTACTGAAGGTTTTTCATCAGAAAAGCCCTATAAGACCATGTTGCTGTACACTGTTAAAGGTCTGCTCTCATATTATTGGTTTATTACCAACACAGTCAAAAATAATGAAAACACTGGATTACTTTCTCTTGTTTTGGATATCAGCCATATTGGCTCCCATTGAGGAGAGGATGACAATAATTTCTTACAACGTACAAAAGCTTTTTTTCATCGAGCCATGGTGTTTAGGAATAGCTGGAGTGAGTATATTAGACATTAATTAATTAAGACATTTACCAAGGTAATGCAACAAAACCACTAAACTCTGTCTAGACATAAACTCAAGTAGCACCCGCATTCAAATGGAAAATGAATAGCATTTACAACTTTGGGTATCCAGGGCGAAACTGCATTCTCTGATCAATGTCTAAGATGATAATATGATGCAAAAATTGAAGGGCCAATATTTTAAGGGTTTGCAACCAAGGCAGAGATCGAGACGTGGTCCAAAAAAGAGAAGATGAGTGCAGGCTTAGTGCTGCATGACTTAAAAAACTGTAAGACACATACAACGTAATGACTCGACAAAGGACAAGACGCACATATGGCTTGAACACACGGGGAAGGTGCAGGTGATTGGACACCATCAGGGACACGGCAGACAATCACAGGGGAGGCCAGGACAGGGCAGGAAGTGCAGCTTACCCAGGGACACAAAAGACAAGAAAACTACTAAACAAAACAGGATACAAACCCACACTGTGACACATATACTAGCTGCTAGCGTGGCGGCTGTAAGTATTAACAACAGCAATGCTTGCTGTTCATGTTGTGATTGATTGTGATTTTTGGGGTTATAGTTATTTAATTAGCTTTAAAATGTTATAATTTTCTACCAGGGAACTGTGCCTGCGGATATTTTTGGAAAGTTCGAGGTACGCCTACCATAGTAGCACATGATCCCAATGGGTAAACTGTGTGGTGTAAGCGCTATTTTGAGCTCCCGCTGTTACCTTGATGAATCCACTGTAAGAATCAACAGTCGGAGCCATGTTTTAGATCCTATAATAGATCCTATAATATTAAAAATGTTTTGCAACAGTAACATTTCTACCCATATCAACAGATATAAGGAAATTTGTTCTAAATTGCTGTGTGTCGTTAACACACACTTAAGTCAACACAGGTACTGTGTGATTGACAGGGACTGACAGCCAATAAGAACTACCATAACCGTCATGTGTCAATAATATATTTGGGCTAGACCTGGGTATTCAGGCCAGAAACAGCTTGCATGTGTGAACAAGATCAGTGTCTGTGGAATGTAGAAAACCTCAATTTCATATCTTTGATGAAAAATCAGTTAATAACTGGTAAGTAAGTCAATTAGTTTTATGTTTAAAAAGCTAAACGGATACAAACCAAACATATTGACCTTACTGTAAACCTGCTGCATGTTTCAGTAACATATTAACTTTTATGGCCTTAGTGTTATCAAAAGATAGATATCATTCTGCACGACCTGTGGTTTTTATATTCTTTAGTTCTTTGGAATTTAAACTTTATGGGTTAATAGGTCAAGATCAAGTTTTCTAAAACATTGAAAAAGAATGTAGAATCTGGCTCCAAAGCACTTGAATAAAGTTGAGTTGTTAACCTTCAGCATTCATCAGATAATCAATTCACTCCTCAGCCAATATCCACATCTAGCTAAGGGGATTAGTGGATTTTGCACTTTTAAAACCAATGAACCAGTGATTCGGTCAACTTCTGTCCCTGATGGGTGAGGTCTAAGGCTTCGTTCTCTAAAGAAACAGCTCATCTATTAGACCGATGACATTTCGCTATCTGTTTGTCATTAAGTTTACTTTTAATCATTTTAAAATGATGAAAGAGGAATTTCCTGCTGTGTCTCTTGCCATAAGTTCTTTAGAGGGATGAAATGGATTTAAAACATTATTAAACTCGTGATGAAGAGATTACAATTTTCAGACATCTAATAATGAAAATAGAAATAAGGGGGCCTTTCCGCTGGAGTATTTCACCTTTATATTAAAGTTGTATATGAAATAATACATATATTGGACCACATTGAACTTCAACACATAACATTTGTTATTGGTATATTGGATTTGAAGCCATGAGATGTAGAAATCTTAAATAAGAAAACATTTTCATTCATATGCTAGTTACTTGAATATAAAATAAAATACAAGTACCTGTGATGTACAGTGACCTTCCTAGCCTGTTTCATGCTGTTATATTGTGATATTTTTCTGTGCTGTATTTGGGTCTGACCGGTTTGGCCAAATAGTCATCTGCAGCTAGAGAAATCAAACACATTTTTTTTAACCTTTTCTCCATCCGTTTAGAGTCTGCAGTTACCCATTGGGAGTCCTTCCAAGTGGATGGTACTGCACTCAAATTAAATCTCAAAGCTAAGATAACTAACTCTGTAATGTTCTTACAATTGCATCTACTTTGAGGTATAAATCTTGAAACCTTTTCAGTGCCATTAAATTGAGTATGTAATCAGTTGAATGGTTTGGCACAATACACAGTGAAATAACTGAAAGAAAATCCCACAATTCAGTTCAGCCCCTGATTCATGCCGCAGACCTAAATGAATGCTACCACTTGCTAATCCATTCCAATGTATAGAATTTATTATGACTTTGTGCATAATTTAATTTTTTTTTAAAAGCAGACCTAAAATGCTAAGCAGCTTAATTTGCTCTCTCTTCCCCTCACACACTACTGTGTAGGGTTTGCAGCTGTGCATCAAATGACTGGAGGAGTGTTTAAAGCCTACTGTTTCCCTATGAGAAATATTATTGTTGCTGCTGTTGCGTGCCTAACTGTCAGGATGACATCAATGTAATCCCAACCCAGTGGCAAACATAAACAATGAGCAAAAAAAAAAGAAGACAACTACTCTAGCTGCTGGCCTGTTCGAACACGCTACGACCCCCCTAACCCTTAAAGAGAAAGCACTGACAGCCAGCACTGCTGCTTATAATCTGGAATGCACTGAGTATGGAAAAGGAGGCATGAGTATAAGACAAAGAGGCATGTTTACATGAAAGTAACAGGATTACCTAACCCAATTTACTCATCCAGTTTGAATAATAATAATGAAATCGTATTAATAGGTTGCTCTTTTGAAGTCCGTTTGTAAGAGAATGGGAAAAAGTCTTTCCACAGCACCTTGTTTTCCATCTCAAGATTGTTAAGATGTTGCATTTCTAACAAGAAGGAGGAATGATGCAGATCCTCCCACCTCTTAAGACTCTTCTTCCTCGAGAACCCATTCTGTTAATTAACCAAACCACATGGGGCCAAAAATAGGTCCAAATGCTCAGTTGTTTTGATTTAGGTTCACTGTGTATGAATGAACAAGAGCATGAAGCTAAGACTGATCATGGAATATACATTTCACATATCCCTGTATGTGTGTGTGTGTGGGATGCTCGGGGGGAGTTCAGGGTCAGGTCAGACCTCATAGGGGGAAAGTAAGTGTGCCGCTCCCAGTGTAACCTTCATATAACCACCCTGGTCTCGCTTCTCCTTCGTCACCTCACTGACTGTCTTTTATTTTTAATTACCCACCATTGCCCGTCTGGCTGCTAAGAAACCACCTTTCTCAGGTACGATATTGTTTTGAAAGGATAAACATGTGTTCACGAGGTGAAGTGATAAGCGGAATGGACAGCTGAGTGTGAAAATATTAGCGGGCAAATGGTTTAGCCTTTTTAGCTGCCTGAAACACAGACACACACCGAGCAACATCGTGACGGACCTGACAGCGGGTCGTTCATGTGGTGCTGACAGATTTATAAACACACCTCTTTCTTACATCTCCTGGGATGCCGGGGCCACTAGGAAATCATTTGTCATTAACACAGTTCTGCCAGAGAGTGATGCCCCCCCCACTCCCTCCTGAGAAAAGAAAATCAACAGTAAGCATACCTGTAACTGTTATGTATTGAGACTATAGACAGGCTAAATATGTTGTGTTGTGTTTTATTTGACACGGTCAACACGTTCATTGAACAGAAGCTGAAGCTGAAGCTGAACCCGCTACAGTAAAGTAAATAATCATCACATCTCTGCAGCCTGACATTTTGAGAAAACTTACTGTTGCCCAAATAAACCTGATTTTGGTTTAATTAACTAGACTGGCATGATCAAATAATTATAGAGTTGCTGCAGAATATGGAACTAAAGCAGAAATTGATCACGATTGGTTACTGAAATGGGAAAGTGTTAAAAAAGTTCATTTTGTGATTAAACTGGGTTTTTTTGGAAAAATATTAAACATGCAGGATTCAGATGATTAATAGAGCAGCCACGACTAACAACTGTTTGCCATGTAAAAACATGGGGGTGACGTCTGGCGTCAGCAGATAACGACGGCTCTCTCCCTCCCTCTGTGTGTGTTTCTACCAGAGCTTCTCGTTGCGTCTGTGACCGGGCTGGGGGCCGGCCATGGTTCTGCCCTGCGCTCTCACGGCACAAAGGGACGCTTAAAATGAACACCGACCCTCTGGTTCCCTTAGGTAAGCACCAGTAGCTCTATCCACGTTGGGATCAGTGGAGGGACATTTTAAAATTCAACAGTTTTGCATTTTTCATTTCTTGTCTTCTTCTACAGGGATTAGCAGAAGACTTCAGCCCTTTGTTTGGGACATTTTGATTTTTTAACTGTTGAGTTAATTCAGGTGTTTTCATCAATAGTTATTTACGTTTGAAACTAGTTTAGGTGCTCTACAATCCTTCCATGCAACGAAAGCACCACATGGGGAAAAATCTGTATGTCTCATTGAGTTCACGCATAAATATGCAGCTTTTGCAAATTATCAGTGTTTATTGCACTCTATACACTATTCCCTGACTGCCTTTACCCCATCCTTCTCTCATTTCTGAAGACATTTTAGATGATTAGATATTATTTTCAATTTGTATAGATTCCCAAGTATATGGAAACCTAATTTTGCGGTGATGAAAACAATTCACTAATCAGATTAAAAGTATACATCAGGGCCAATTTTGCTTCATGAACTGCTAACTGTGTGGATGGGCTTTGCCTCGGTGCTGAGCAGTTCCTTCTATCCTTCTATAGCTTGACCCATCTGTAACTGCTCTAGCTCCACGATGGATAGTCGGACAGTGGATATTCTACTCATTCAAATGCAACGTATTTTTCATCTGAGTGTCTGTTTCTGTTCCTACCTTTGGATGTTATCGTATAGCATTGCTAAAGAGGGAACCCACGGCAAATGACATATGACAGATCGGTGCAGCTGCACTGTTTGCTTGCATGTGGGCTTAAATGCTGTGTTGCGCCTTGCCACACCCCGTGATGTCACATGGGGTGTTTTTAATCAGCTGTCAAAGGTCAAACACCGGTTTTCACCCACATTAGTGGGGGAGAGCTTTGCAGCAGCAGGGTTTTTTTTCCCCATCTTTTCACCCGCTGTGGATTGGAACCATAAAGTGTCAATTGAGGACTGCGGTATTTCATTTTATTTTTATTTTCTTAATTGTTTTTGTCTCTTTAAATCAGGAGTGCCCACACTATTTCTTTTGGGTGTACCAACCCACACCCACCCTTTGGCCACTAAATAAATGATAATAAAAATAACGTTGTGCCAGTAACCAAGCCATGTCATAAACACACAACGAGCCTCTCATCTGTCAGAAGCGAGGGATTTGTGGTCGGCACCTAACTGACTTGCATTGATTGGAGTCAGCCAGGGTTACTTTTGAATGAAATGAAATGTGTCCGTTAATAAGCAAGGATCGCTAATTAGCGCGACCAAGTTTTCTCCTGCGGTTGACCGTACGTTTTCTTCCAATAGCAGGCGATCTACAGGCACTGGGCTCCCCCCCCCCCCCCCCGCTTTAGATGCATTCCTAATTATGTTAAACACTGTTTGTTTGTGTCTGTCCATGTGTGTGTGTGTGTGTGTGTACTTTGACGTCGATGTTCGCTTTGACGTCTGAGTCAGCCTTCACTGTGTGTGCACCCCCTTTTCGTTGGGGAGGAAAGGTGCTCCAGCTGTGGTGGGACAATAGAATAGATGTCGATGTATGCAGATGGCATACACTCGCTGTGTCGTTGGGCGCAGCAACAGCTAACAAACCGTGGGCTTAGAATGAGAACATTCTGTCTCCCCAGAGCATTCGAGGACGCCGAGCTTCAAAGTTCTCAGCATCAATTGACGTAAATGGAGATGGAGATGAGTATTTTTATTTACTGGTTTACTTTAGGAAAAGTTATCAAACGCTTAATGGGTGGTTGTCGAATGTGTTTATATGACTCAATCAGAATTGGAAAAATCTGCTTGTCAGCCAAGAATGGGGCTGTAATATGCAAGGCACTGGCCTGACGCATTCTGGCTAGATCCTGCATGCAGGGCAGACTCTTTGGGAGAGTTTGATGGCATTCTCCTCCTTTGATCTGATGCACCGATTAGCCTTGCCGTGTCCCCAATTTACCCCTTTATTCAAATATGGCCAAAAGGAAAAATTGAGTTGGAGTGCTCTTTTAACTGACTGAAGAAAGCACAAACAATGTGCTGCTTAGACATGCCCTCAGTCTCTGCAGTTTGATCTAAGAAAAGCACCGATTTCCAAAAATGAATGATGTTAAAAATGTTCAAGTTAGAAATGCAGGCCTGTTTAAGTGTATTATCCTGAAACACAGCTTCCCGTTAACTTTTTCATCAAATAAAATAAAAACGCCTGGAAGAAGTCAATTAAATAGAAAATGCTCATCAAACTTCACTTTCTGTTCTTCACTTTCTTCACTTTTTACTGAAGTATGCCACTTTTGAAATGTTTGCAATCCCGAAAATCGTAAATGAAATGGTGTTGGCTCAAACGATGGTCACTCCCTGGTGACCACTGATTACATGATCTTGTCTGGTATTGTTGGTGTAGAAACAGGATCTTCTGTTCCTCTCACATTGTTCTTGTGGGCCGGCTATGAAAATACTTAAACGTTATTAGTGAGGCTAGTGAGAAGCGGCGGTGCGATGGCGGTGCGTGGGCGGGAGCTCTGATATGATTGGCTCAGGGACACTGCAAGCCTGAGTGGCAGCCGTTAATGGGAGCCCTGGAGAGGTAACCCAACAGCTGTGTGTTTGTAGCTAATGAGAGATGGGGGAGGAGTAAAGGATCACAGACTGGAAACACTCTGATAAACTCTTGCCTTAGAACGGCTGGGGAAGATAGGCAATCCAGTTTTCTCCGGAGGCGATTGCTTAAGGCTTTCCTTTGTGACAAAAAAAAACTGCGGTTGACTCATTGCCCCTGGTCCATTGCTTATGCTTAAGTAGCTATGATCACTGACATTAGTGTTGTGGAAGAAAAGAAGGGAACAACTGTGGCGTGGGATGGATCTCGCTCCCTGCTGAGCCTTATTGCTGATTCAAAGCCTCGAGCATAAGCATTGTGTTCATTTTATTTACACTGCTGCACATTTAACAGATGATGTTCGACACAACTACATTATCACAACAAAAACCAAAGTAGGTGATTTGGTTATTTTTCTTCACGGAAAATAAATGAAACATTGCAATATGAAATACCCCAAAATTGAGCAGTTATCATTGTGTTCCCATAATATCCTCAGCTGATGTAGTCTTATTTCCCTTCCTTATTATAACCGCCTGAGGGTGGCGCCAGATGCATAAGTAGTGTCCAAACAGCTTCCATTTTAGGCCATTCATTTTTATTTTTTTTGCTACATGGAATACATATCAACAAGTAAACTGTCCGAGCAGCCTACCTGTTACATACCAATACGACAATTTGTACAATGACTGCATTTTGCATCAGCAGAAGCAGCTGTCATGCTGCAGCCAGGGCGGAAAGGAGTGCAACACGCGCAATGCGTGCACGGTGTGCATCCCTCACCCATCTGAGGTGACCCACTTTGATGAGATCTCAAACTGTTTGGAATCACACAATTTCCTGGTGGGCAACCCAGGCATAATGTGATGTTGAGTGTGAAGAGAGCCCCACCTCCTCCCACGCTCCGATGATTAGAGAGAGAGAGGGAGGGAGGGAGGGAGGGAGGGAGAGGGAGAGAGAGAGAGAGGGGGGGAGAATCTAACCTACCCACGGCATTTCACCACTTGCTCTCTGAAAACGCTTCAGATGGGCTCCTGATTCAGGACCGGTTAGCTTTGGGGTTTTTTTACGTGGCAAGAATAACGTGCGCGTTGCCGTCGCTCAGACATCCAGCGCGCCCGCAGAGAGTGCGTGTGTAGCCCACTCGCGTCACGGGAAGCGCTCGACAAACTTGGACCAAAGGGATGCGCCAAGGAGTATAGGAGAGCTTGGCGGGGGATGAGTTGTTCACGATTCAGACATGGCACACAGTTGGCTCTCCCTGTGGAATGAGACTCTTCGTTCTCTGGCTTCATCATAAAAAAAAAGAAGCACTAAACTTCTCTTTTTTTTTTCTTCCTCACGGACACAAACATCTGTTCGGCGAGAGCGAAGGACCGCGGCGGACAACCACATCTGGTTTGATTTGTTTTGCTTTTTTCTCGAAGCGGAAAAGTTGCAAATGCTCTGATAGGATTTTCCCGGAGGTTGAAGTTTTTTTTGTTTGTTGTTGACGCCGACCACTGTGACGGGGGTTTGAGGGTTAGACACCTGCCTCTGGGATCCGACACATAGCAGGTACTGCAATGAACGCCGAGACGAACCGCGGGGAAAGTTGGTGTTGGCCGGTGATTTGTGTCGCGAAGTTTCTCCTTGAAAAAAAAAGAGAGGAAAAAAAAGAAAGATGTCAGACTTGGCAGTAGGCGTCCTGATGGACTTGTTTGTAGCCGACAACAAGTTGCCCGCGATGTGTTACAGGTTGAGCGGACGCGGGGATGAAATGGCACGCAAGTCAACCCGAGTGATGACGCGCCCCGTTTATCGATAATGCGATGCATCGCAAATAGAAGGCATCCGAGTTGAGTCCTCTCCTTCGTGATGTCATTATGAAGTCGGCATATCTAAAATATATGAGGGGACGCGTTTCATTCAATCTGACGAGGCCTATATGGGCGATCGGCTAATTGCATTTTTTATAATACCATTACGATCATGCGAAGCAGAACATGTGATCCATTCGTGGCGTCGTTTTCTCGCCATTTCTTTCATACCAGCAGCAAATATCTCACTAATTGACTTCATTAGTGGATCTTTATGTGGTGCGGTTTACATACGGAGTAACGATTTTTTTTTTTTTCCGCGCAAAAATTTCTGACGTATCGCCTGCCATGTTAAGAACTATTCGTCAGTTTTTCAGTGGAAAGAATCAGCTAAATAATTGGAGGAGCCCCCCCCCCCCCCCTCCTTTAACAAAAACCTTTGATCAGTGCATCCGCACTGGTAATCTCCCCCTCCTTTCCAGCGAGAGTCTGGGGTGTTGTTTCTCTCCACTCCACCGACCACCGGGCACATTTTAATAGTCTGCCCCACGGAGTCACGTCGGTCAAAGTCCTCACGTTTACTGTGGTCCACCCAAAAGACATAAACGTGACCAGTGGATTATGAAGCACTTTAGTCTGGAGTTTGGAAAAAGACAGACTGCATAATAATTCTTGTTTCCTCAACTGTTATTAATCTATCCATCTCTTTATCTGTTTATCTGCCCATTTATTTATCAATCAATTCTATCAAATGAAAATTACGAGCAAAGGGCTGTTTAATTGAATTCCCTCTTATTTGATCACTTTCATAATTTGAGTCACTTGCCATAACGATCAATGATGAACTTTACACATGTCCTCTGCTCTTTTCTGAATACTGAATAGTTCGCTTTGTGTCGTATAATCGAAGCCTTTCCACCCGGCATCATTGAAATGGCTCAAGCGGGGGGGGGGGTTTCTGACATGACTACAACAGCTATTTGCACATCTGATTTCAAACACAACAACAGACCAACAACGACTGTAAAGTTTGCGACCTGTTTGCAATCGCACAAGCGTGCGACTGCTCTCAGCAAAGGTTGCTTACCGAAGGCTGGTGCTCTCTAATTACCAACAGCCAGGGTTTACTGTACCTACATGTGTGCAGGGTAAATTCTATCCCTTGACCAGCTGTAGGGAGGCCGAAGCGGTGATACTACCCATCATAAATCATGCCGGTGGGAGGGTAATGGGTTTTACCTGTTCTACTCGCTGAAGGCGCAGAATCAGCCAATATATCAAATCACCTCCGTTGAGAAAATCATTACATCATCCGCTATCTTTCAACACACTAGCAATGCCGTGGAGATCATATCTTATGGCGGGCATTCATGAGCTTGATCTGTAGTGAGAAATAGGTGAAAGTGCAAGCTGTGCAGAGAAACAAGCGGACGTTCGGTGCTGCTGGATTATCATCTTCATTCCTGATCTTTGTGATCACCAGGAAGGTTTTTGATCCCAGATGCAACCGCAAGCCTTTGGTATATTATTATTAACAATTAATGACTACATCATATAACAGTGATTCCTCAGTTGATGCTACATAAGAGTCGTCTTTGTTGGACCTGTGGAGTGGTCAACTCAAAGAGCACGTCAGTCAGTCACTGTGTTGACTCAGTCAGTAGATAGTCTGTCTCCATGGTAACCAGGACAGGCGCACATGCTCTGCAGCACAATTATATTTTTTCCCACATATATTTTTGGGGGAATTATGATAACGCTCAAATGTTCTATGCACTGTAATCTTTTTTTTACGTTTGCAAGCAAAATACCTTTTGCATCTTTTATTGAAAAAAAAGACACTTTGATCTCCTTCAACAATTGGAACTAATAGGACTTTGAATTAAAATTTGAAGGACAGGAAGTTGATTTTCAATTGATTTACCTAAATTATTAAATACAGGATGAATGTGCCTTACTTTACAGACTTTTAATATTTTGGTCTTTAGTATTGGTTTGTTACATTACTTGTAATTATCAAGTATCTCCAACACAGGATTTATACTATCCATTCTAAATTCCTCTCCTTATATTTTCTCTCATTAGCATAAACATTAGTAATTAATGTAATTTCAAAAATGTTCCAAAAACCCCCCAGAATCTTTAGGTCTAGACAACACAACACTGTCAACTTTCTCATTACAACCCGTTATTAAATAATTGGATGGGTTGACCAACCCATTTTTTCCTTCAAAATGAAAATAATACTTAGCGTGTAGTGGAACGTCATATTTTACTCTACTGCCAAATATGACATGACAACTTTTCCAAAGACAGTTTGACAGCTGCCTGTGGTGAAAAAGGTTTTTGGCACAACACATGAAAAGCAGTTTTAAGATGATGTTTTTTTTTCAAGCCAAAGGAAAAAAAAACGATTGTAATCTCAGTGCAGATATTTCTTCCTTTCCTACTTTGCCAACATGCAAACCAACTTTCAGGTGGTGGACAAGTGGATTTTCCAGATTTGCATGCTTGCTTGTTACTACTTTATTAGATCCTATTCTTTTTGACGGGATCAGCGCCCTTGGGTTCATCAACCAGATCCCTCTTGGGAACGAGCACCACATGATTGTAGACAAGTAGCAGTGGAAATGTTGTCTTCGGCAGTGGGGTCTGTGGATGGTGCACTGTGTGAGGGCTCAACGTGGGACTCAAACACACCTGGCGCTTTGACTGATGTTTGGCTCCCAGAGAAGTGTCTCCTCTTGTCCTGTGTGAGGAGCAGAGTAGAGCAGCACTAGCAGTGAGCCTTTGGGGAGAGGTGAGGGATTTAAGGCAGTTGGTATAGGTGGAATGTGGGATTTCATTGTCATTCCAAACGCCAGTGAAGGAAATGTTTGGATCTATGAGGGAAGGGAGAGATCAGAGCTACACCCTTATTTCTGTATCCGCCAGTGAAATCCAGGTCTCCGTTTGTTTCCTTTTGAAGTTGTTGCAACTATTCGAATATTCTCCTTGTGAATGCTTTTTGCTCTTTTCTCTGTTCTTTTTTTTTGAACAAATCAAATCATATTTTCTTTCATTATTAAAAGGTTATGATTCTATAAACAAAGAAAGTATACTCGTGCACATTTTAAAAATCATATATTGGTGTATTTGTTGTCGAGACAGGTTTGCAGGATGGCTTCAAAACACAAATCTGTTAAAAAGAAACAAAATATTCAACCAAAGTTTATTTTATTTAGCCGTGGCTAGGTCAGTGATTTGTATGTATTCAAGGGATTCCCATGTAACACTCTTATCAATGGAGGCAATTGGCAGGTGAAGGGGCCTTTCTTTGGGGAGATTTTTCTGCAGCTTGTGGGTCAAGGGGGTGATCCTGATGTTGAAGATGAGTCATGGAACATAGACTCTCTAGACTCTTACGCTCAGTCCTTGTTGTTTTTTTTCTTCTCTCTGCTACGTGACAGCTCTGGTCTCCAACTCAATTGCACAGCAGTTTGTCGTGACTTCATTCTTTTTTGCCAAGGAAAACATCTTATTAGGTGCAAATGGGAAACCCATCAGGCAGTTTGAAACCGTCTTTGAAGGTCCACTCTTTGAAGGTACTTTGGTACACACTGCCTTTGGTATTTATCTATGTTGAAACCATCTGGACCATTGCAGGATCACAGCGTGAGGCTGAATGCTGAATGCTGCTTCACTGGTAAAGGTAAAAGAGTAAATGCCTCGATTGTATTTGGAAAGATATCTCTTCAGAATATGTGTTGATCCCAGGTGTCTAGCCCAATGCAATTGTTGGTTTGTCTATTTGTGCAGGAGTCATTCTGCAGCCCACAGCACTTAAGGAAATTACTGTATGGTCTTTTAACGCCGTATTTGGGCCTAATAGCTCTGATTTAGGGATGTCCAGTGTATACTGCACTCATACAGCTTGTGTTACAGCAGCGGTCACCCAAACATTAGCCAGCTCTAAGTTGTCCTTTGGAATTGCTACCACAAAATAGCTGCAGTTCATTCTAGTTATAATGGGTGACACTGATGAAGAGAGTCTCCTGCAGGGATTTTTTTAGTTCAACACCACAATGCTGCCACAGTTCTTGGGTGTTGACGGATGTGAGTGTAGTAGACAAAAAGGATTTCACTTTCTCAAGCTTGTACTTCCCAAAGTTTTCAGTGTTTCGATGGCTGATCCAGCTCTAGCATTTGGCAATAACCGGTTTTATTTGAACATTTTAGTCCTTATTGAAGCAGTGGTTAGTGGTCAACCAGATTAGTAAAGGGACAGACATATTTGAATGGAGGAGGTTTTCTTAACCTGATTCCTGTATACACTTTTCGTCCTTCTCTTTGATTTTGTGCTGAGTTACGTGTCGGGATCTGCCTGAATCAGCGTGTATCTTCTGGGTCTACCACACCATGTTGGGTGGCAGACGATAACCAAGTTTCTTCAAGGAAAAGTGCTGAGAGGTTATCTATAGATATATATCTAAAGATATATATATATCTATAGATATGATAGATATTTGCAGCAGTTGTAATTTATCCACTTTGCTTCTCAGTGCACTATGGTGAGACCCCCACTCACCCAGTAGTGAACAAAATTAGAATTTGTTTCCCATCTCATCCACCTCAATGTTTTTGAGTAATGGGGAGAATGAAGGAAAAAGTTTGCTGTCAAGCTTTTTATAAACTATTTGTGGTATATCATATAGAACTGTGAGATAAAAGCCTGGAGGTGTGGTGTCATTAATATTCAACCGATAACAGGCTCTCACTGAGTGATGGCAGAATGCATGTTTCACAATTAAAATTAATTTTAATGTCAATGTAAACAAAGAAAAAAGACCACCAATTTGTTGTTGCTGCCAGGCACCGCGCCATCTGGAAGACAGGCACGAGGCCAACTGGAAGACATTAAGTCATGAGTGTCATCAACCATAACAATCATGTCACTATCAAAGCATGCCTGTTCCTTCAAGAAGTGGCTGTAATGGCATGGGGACAGTTACAGCCAAACTAAATCTTATGACATTGATGTGATTTTAATTTGGGAAATGGCGGTTTTGTAAAATTCATCCCTGATTTTATATCTTTTAAAAGGCTAAGAAAAGATGATGCTTGTGTCAAGAAAGCTAAAGATTACTTAATGTGATGGTAACATTCTGGACATGTTTGTGTAACAACTTATTTTTGTAAGTGACGATTGAAGAAATCAGTTGTCGTTATCCATCATACCTTTTTACAAGCTCTCTAAGCTGTAGGTATAACAAATGCATTTTCCAATTTATCGGCTGATTATGTTTTTACTCCTGTCTTCCCTTTCCCCCCTTATACACAGACACACAAAATGCACACTCACTGTTCACGCTACATTGACTTGAGGCTCCCCCTGCAAATGTAAAAAGGGACACATCAATAACTGAGCAATTAGTGCATCAATAACCTGCACTTCCAACTTTAATGTATTCAAAAGGAATTGGATTTCTCATTGGATTCCTGTATATTTGTGTTCTGCTGTCTTGCTCAATACACACTTGCCTTGCTCTTCTATGGGACAGTGTTTCTTGTGAACAGATGCAGAATTTGAGGATTTTAGCTTAGTATAACACAATTTGACCGTGTTCGTCTTTCTCACAAGCGCACAAACCAAGGCTGCAGTGATCTCCCTTATTTTCCCCCGAGGGTCCCTCGGGGTACCAGACCGAGATTAGATCCAGTACCTGTACTCGGTTTTTCTATCAAAGTTCCTCTATCAAGTAGCACAATGCTTTAAATACACATCACTTTTTAACAGAAAATGTGGATGTACCATACACACAAAACGGGTATAATACTGCCATCAATACCTTTTTCCAAAATGCTGGACCTTGATACTTAACCTCAACGTCTGTTCTCATTCAATTATTAATTGAACTCTATAGACACACACAGACTAAGGAAATAATTGTAGTCGAAAATCATTGTAGCATGAAAAAAGACATAATTTTTTAGCAACAGGGAATACAGATCAAAGCAGACACTAAAGTAATGGGGCATAATTACAGATATGAAAGGTTCTGAATCAAACATAACGATTTCAGTGCTTGGAGGTAGCCACTAGCAATTGAACATGGAAAGAAATGTCTGCATTGTGCATTGTTCCGAGCTGCATGTGTTAATAATGGCTAAATTGCATTTTCCTTTTGATTGTTTGAGGCCTCTCCATTAATGAAATAGATCGGTCTTACCAAGGACACTTTCTTGGCAGGTTTTGTAATGATTTATGTTGGAGATTGTGCTTTATACAGTTTACTTTTGAGCTACTTTGCTTTACAACTCAATGTCTAGTAGTGTAATACCAAAATAATGAGTCTCTTGGGCAATCTGGTTTTGTACTACACGTTTACTTGATAATGCAGCTAAAACAATGAAATCCACACTGCCCCACAAATTTGTTTTGTGTCTAAGCTCACAAGATGTAATTTCTTGTTCCTACAATATTTTCGACATACAATTTGCAAAGCTGAGACATTTATTGAAAATATTGAAGCTCTGGGACAGAAAACAATCCAGGCTGGGAAATAGTTGCGATTGCCGAAATAGTTGTGATTGCACTTGCAAATGCCTCTTTTCCCTCTGTTATTATTTGTGTCTAATTCGTATATTGTGCTTCTAGACCTGCTGCTTATTAACAAAAAAAACATGAATTTTAAAGATGTATTCACTGAGTTTGTTTTTAATCATCCACCTATCTCTCCAGTGTGACTTGTTGATGTGAGTTCGTTCTTTTTAATACGTTAAAAATTGTTGCATGTGGGGCTTGGTGCAGCTGTCAGGCATTTAATGAGCTAAATCTTTACATATGATATCAAAAAGAAGCTCAAATAATCTTATTATTTTATCTTATTTTGCAGGCAGATCTTCTGATGACCTCATGGAACTGAAGCTACAAGTAGTGCTGTTCTGGGTCCTGGTGCTGCACTGTGGCTCTGCTGAAGGCAGTATCCTGTATCGGGTCCAGGAGGAGCAGCCTCCCAACACTCTTATTGGTAGCCTGGCAGCCGACCAGGGCCTGCCAGACTCTGGTCACCTCTACAAGTTAGAGGTGGGTGACCCGTACCTTCGTGTCGATGGAAAGACGGGGGACATTTTCACCACAGAGATACCCATAGACAGAGAGACCCTGAGGGACTGTCGATCCGTCGGGAAGGGCAAGCCCTGCTACCTGGAATTTGAAGTATCCGTGACCGACCTGATACAAAACCAGAGCCCACGACTCATTGAAGGACGCATCGAGGTACAAGACATCAATGACAACACTCCGCAATTTCCCTCCTCCGTGCTCACCATCTCTGTCCCCGAGAATACGATCATGGGTGCGCTGTTCGCCATACCTTTAGCTACAGACAGGGACTCTGAAAGGAATGGAGTGGCGGATTATGCTCTGACTGCAGGGCCAGACGCAGCAACCCTATTCGGTTTACAGGTGGCAGAAGACAGGGGCGGTAAGCTCCCACAGCTCATTGTCCTGGGCAATCTAGATCGTGAGTTAAAGGATTCCTATGATCTCACCATCAAGGCAGTTGATGGAGGAAACCCACAGCGTTACAGCAGTGCTCTGCTGAGAGTGGTGGTCACCGATGCCAATGACAACTCTCCAAAGTTTGAAAGGTCCACGTATGAGGCGGAAGTGTTGGAAAACAGTCCAGTGGGGCACTCGGTATTGCAGGTAAGAAATGTGAAAATCTAGAAGATATATTTTTATTTCGCCGTTGAGATTCAAAACTGACCTTACAATTTAAATTTTGTCAACCCACATAATTTCACTATCAATATAATTTGTTTTCACTAGAAAATAGTCTTTAATCTGCCTTTTTACAGAATAACTAAAGCATTGGACCATCATGATCTTAAAGGCATTAAGCTGCTTTTATATTTGGTTGTTTCATTTTTACAATTAAATATACACACATGATGTAGTGTAGGAGTAAGGTGCTCAGTGTGGGATTTTCTCTGTATATCACTGTGAAATAGTATGGTAGTGTCATGAAAGAAATAGCTGCCGAATATTTTCCAGATGTTTTCTTGTGAACCTTTTCTTTGCCTCATTTATTTATTACAGAAAAAGGGCTAAAGAGAAAAAAGGCCCATGACACAACCATCTAAAGCAGGCAGAACATTTCTTAATGAAAAATCCCCAAATTAAGCTTTGTACTCTCTTTGAAGTCATAAGGCATCTATTGATTTGTTTCTCAACAATTTCAATGATCAATAGAGAAAATTCTACACAAGCTATCTTTAAATTAATGGCTTTAACCCTTGAATCCCTTTCATTTTAGGTGAAAGCAAACGACTCTGACATGGGCCCTAACGGAGAAATTGAGTACACCCTTCACCAAGCAGTAGACCCAGTGCCGAAACTCTTACGAATCGATCGGTCCACTGGCATTATCTATGTCAAAGGATCGCTGGACAGGGAGGAAATCAACAGCTTGTCCTTCTACGTCGTGGCGAGGGACAAGGGTCCTCAACCTAAAAGCTCCAAGACATTTGTAACCATAGAGGTGACAGACCAAAATGACAACGCTCCAGCTGTAGAGATCCGTGGGATTGGTCTTGTGACACACAGCGAAGGAGTGGCCAACATTTCAGAGGACATGCCAGTTGGAACAGCTGTGGCTCTGGTGCAAGTGTCTGACAAGGACGAGGGAGAGAATGCTGTAGTAACATGTGTCGTCGCAGGAGATGTGCCCTTCCAGCTCCGCCCTGCCAGCGACTCGTCCAGCGACAACAAGAGGAAGTATTTTCTACAGACCACCACTCCCCTCGACTACGAAAGGATTAGGGATTATCGAGTAGAGATTGTGGCTGTGGATTCTGGAAATCCCGCGCTCTCTAGTACAAATTCTCTGAAGGTGCAGGTGACTGACGTAAACGACAACTCTCCAATATTCTCCCCAACTTTGTTTGAGGTAGATTTTGCCGAAGAAAACCAACCAGGGGAGAGGGTTTTGGATGTTATAGCCTCGGATGCTGACAGCGGCACTAACGCGGAACTCCTCTATAATATTGTGGCAGACTCATCCATCAAAGGTCTGTTTGCAATTGACCCAAATACGGGGGAAGTAAGAGCCAGAAGCCCGCTTGACCGTGAGCACAAAGAGCGCTATGAGTTCCGTGTGACCGCAGCAGATAAAGGGTCACCTGTTCACAAAGGAACAGCAACTGTTGTGATAAAAGTCCTCGACCGTAATGACAATGACCCCAAGTTCATGCTCAGTGGCTATAGCTTTTCAGTTTTGGAAAACATGCCTCCCCTTAGTCCAGTTGGGATGGTGACGGTCCTAGACTTGGACAAAGGCGAGAACGCTCATATCCACCTCTCTGTAGAGCCTGATGGAGGGAAGTTCGTTGTTCAAAATGGAACAGGCACCATTCTTTCAAGCATCTCGTTCGACAGGGAGAAAGAAAGCAGCTATACTTTCCGCCTGAAAGCAGTGGATGGAGGAGAGCCCCCTCGCTCTTCATGTGTGGGTGTTACCATCAATGTGCTGGATGAAAACGACAACAACCCTGTGGTCACCAAACCCTCCAATTCTTCTTTCAGGCGCTTGTCACCTTTAGCTTCCCCAGATAGCCATGTCGAGATAGTGGAAGCTGAAGACCTGGACAGTGGGCCTAATGCAGAGTTGGTCTTCAGCATTGCTGGTGGAAACCCTTACCAGTTATTTCGCATTTCCCCTTCCAGTGGGGAGATTACTCTTGCGAAAGAGATGACCCGAAAACATGGCGGACTGCATCGCCTTGTGGTGCGAGTGAGTGATAGGGGGAAGCCTGCACGTCATGCCACTGCCCTGGTTCACATTTATGTCAATGAAACCATTTCAAATGTCAGCTTAGTGGAGGCCCTAGTAGGTCACAGTCTCTACACGCCGCTGGACAGGGATATCGCTGGTGATCCTGACAATGGTTTTGCTGCACAGCGTAGCAACATTTTGTTTGGAAGCCTCGCAGGTGTCGCAGGTGTTGTCATGTTAATCTTGGTGGTGGTATTTGTTCGACACCGCATCCAGAGAGAGACTAAGAGTGGGTATCAGGCGGGCAAGAAGGAAACAAAGGACTTGTATGCGCCCAAACAGGTGCCTAAGAACGCCAAAGGCAAACGAGGGAGGAAAGGAAAACCCCAAAAGTCCCCAAAACCACTCGGGGAAGATGAAGAAGTCAGCCTTCAAAAGAGTCTAAAGTTCAACCTCGATGGAGTCAATGACAGCCCCAGAATCCACCTGCCCTTAAACTATTCACCAGGAAGCCCAGATATAGGCAGGCATTACCGCTCCAACTCCCCTCTACCCTCCATCCAGCTGCAGGCCCAATCCCCTTCAGCCTCACAGAAGCATCAAGCTGTCCAGGACCTTCCCGCTGCCAACACCTTTGTAGGAACGGGAGGAGATGACAACTCTACCGGCTCAGACCAGTATTCAGATTACAGCTACAAGACCAGCCAACTGAAGTACAGCAACAAACAGGTAAAGTCATATCCAATTACATGTAACATCTGTCTTAATGCTCTGTTAGGAGAGTGCCGTGATCTACTTAATAGATCATAACATCATTTTTGACATTTTTGAATTCCTCTTGTGATCAGCTTAACATCAGTTTAAACTTAAAATTAAATTGTGTTCTTTGTAGAAAAGTACATAATAAGTGCACAAATTGGGTGTTCAAGGTATTAATTAAGACATTTCTACGCTGTCATACTATCTTCTTTTTTACTTGCATGTTACTTCTCTTAAGTGTTCAACATCCTCAAATTTCACCTCTGAGTTGATGTTCAAACATTGCACTACTAGAGAACTTAAATGGCCTTGTGTATTTAATTTTTTCCCTGGGCTGTGAAGTAGATTTAAGCTGGGCCGGTCCATTTCTCAGTGACTTACTTCTGCTCCTCTGCCTGACCTCTGGTGCTCTTGAGTCTCCGGGTCACTTGCTCTTATCTCCCTTCTCCTTATGCTCTTATCTTCTATTATCCGTACAACATTGGCAAGGCTCCAATTGCAATGGAAACACAAATTTAAATAGACTCAGAGGGGATTACGAATGTAAAATCGTAGATTCTAGGGATAGAAAGCTATTGTGTCTCTAGGTTTCTGGGTCATCTGCGAGTATGTGACTGCAGTCTTGGACTAGACAAGTGTACACGTGTTTTTGTCCGTGTGTGCAGAATACTTTGATACTCAAATAAATACAAACATTCTGACCCACCAGTTTATTACAGCAGCTATATAAATGCATCATCGTTTTCATGAACATCTGTTGTATTAAATCCCCCAAAAAATCATTCAGGACTCAGAAACAGGATGGCGTTACTCGAAAGAATACCGCAATCAAAAAAATCCCCCACTATATTCCTTATCATACAAATTCAGTGTGTCTACAAACAATGAACAGATATATTTTCAAATCACACACAAATGCTTTAACAATGCAATATTAAAATCACATTATCCGAGGTGAGTTGACATTGGCTCTCAAGACACTTCCATTATGTTAAATCAGAGTGTCATGAATACCAAACAGTTTGACATTCTCTAAGGCTCTGCAGATAGTTTGACACATACAAGTTAGCAAAAATACAAGTGGAAAACATGCCGCTGAGTTCTGAACACGTGTGGGTGACATATTTTCTCTGGAGATATCTTCACAGCTACCATCACAGTTGGTTAGTTGGTAGTTTCAGCAGATGCTTGCTGACAGTTTAGGTGATCACAAGCCTTTTTGGGTGGAGTCATTTCAGAGAACAGCCACTTCTGTCTCCTTGATGGACAACATAAGGGACCAAAATGACTGCAAGCCACTGGGTGCGTCTGGGTATTTGTGTGTAGTGCCAATCTCTGTGTTTGGATGTAGTTCTGCAGCTCAGTAAAAGAGTGTTAATTGTTACTGCGGTGCAGATGTACGCTCTAAGCACTTGGAAGTGTTCTGTGATTTCTCAATATGATAACATGAATGCGTATGAGACATGATTGCAGTGATTGACAGTAAAAACACGGACAGATGTCAAAGCTCATGTGACATATCTCAGCAGATGTTGTCCCATGTATTGCATCCCCTCTCACATCAGGAAGAACAGATTGACCAAAATATATAATTAAAGTAACTGCCAAGTTATGTGACAGATGTAGAGTTGTGCCCCTGCCTAATTAACTGTGCTGTTTTGACAATGGCTTTTCATTGTGAATGTGGTGAGGGGTTTAGGTTTGATTGTCTCAATGTCATGTATGAACATTTAAACCTGTGTCTATATATTGACAATTTTTTGTCAATTAAAAAAAAAAAAACTTTAGTTTTGCTCTTTAATAGTCTTTCTAAAAGTATTTTTGGGGATAAAAGGATATAGTCACAAAACTAAAGCTTCTTATCCTGACACTGTTAAAAGTGAATGTGTGTACTTGTGGCGCCTGTGCATGTCTTTAAAAACTCTAGTTTGAGACACTAATAATGAATACTTTTCCAATACTTTTCCATTTCAACTTCTTTTAATGACTTATTTTTCATGGTACAGGCAAGAATTAGATTATGCTTAGAAAAGCACTAATTATTTGGCTGCCAGTCAAACTGGTCGATACAGAGTTTTACAGACGCAGAAAGTGGCACAGAGAGTAACTTCATAGCCACACACACGACATACGGGTGAGTGAACTGTGGTTTGTTTAATGAAGTAGGAATCAGACAATTGCTTATCAAGTTAAACATAAAGGGTTCGGGGTTTCTTCAACTCCACTCTTTTTACTTAATCATAATCATTTTTTTTTACTAGTCATCAACGATCTGTAATTATTTGAAATGTTTGGATGACATTTTCAGAAACAATCCTCCCCAGCCACCACTGGAATTTAATTCTGCAAATAGTAGAAGGCTAATACAATTTGTGTAGCCTAATCTTTAGCTGAAAGAATTACTGACTTGACACAATGATTAGAAATCGAATGCTTCACAGGGTTCAAATATTCTTTTACTGGTTGAAAAGCATTTCTAGCTTATAACAATGTTCTAGAGATATTTGATGTCTCATATTGATCATGACACATTTAGCTAAAAATAAACATATAATGGAAAAGCCTCTTATTGTGGTACAGATGATTCAGATTTTTCCCCTAACATGAATAATAACCTTTACACTATCAATTGGTGCCTCAAAATTCACCAGAATGAAGGAAACTAAATGTTATGTTTGTCACAAATTCTGTTGTGAATTACCATTTAAATAAGAGCTTCTTCAAATAGCTGTGCCATTTGCTGCTTCACTTAACCAGCTTTTTGGTCAAAAACTGAAGGGTTTTCTGCTGCCTTAAGATAGCAATGAGACAAAAAGCATTTAAAGACCAACAAACCCAAGGGCGCACAGAAGGGCGAGGTAGCTACTTACTCAATGTGGGTGCTGGAGGCACAATATAGTGCACAAATAAATTAATCAATTATTTAGGATATTTTAATTTTTTATGTTTCAAGGAAACGTATAAACCTATAACTGCTAGCATTGAAAACAGCTTGGCTAAATAGCAGAGTATTTAAATACTGTTTGCTCAAGAATGGGTTTTTAATGGTGCCAAATCCCAAACAGATGTTTGAAATGTCCTAATTTAATCACAGCATTATCTAAGTACGTGCCAACCATATGGGCAAAGCATCATTTGTTTTAATTTGTACAATATGAACTAGAGGTGCTGTCAATTCAGAATCATTTTATCTTCTCCCAAGACTTTGTACATACGTTTTCAGATTTTAATTGCTTTAGATTAACCCACTTTGGCACAGATTTCCTGGAATGTCGGGGTTTCCCGGGAAGTGGTAAATTACAACAGACAAACCACAAAATGGTAAATTGCAACAGACAAACCACAAAATCCACAACTACAACTGTAACCAACGGCTGTTAATGTGCGTCTGGATCCAATAAAATTCAGTATACTGAATTCCATCAGAGTAAAAAATATTAGGCTCGTGGGAGGCTGATATATGCAGGCAATGTTGGAAATACAAGATTTTAAAACGGTTGATATCTTACTATGTCTGATATAATTGTTTTTTAGTATGTGGAAAATACCGTAACATGCATGTGCATCAACAAACAAACCCAAAATGTTTTTCTAGATTCATACAAAGGGGATGTTTGGGATGTCTGCTTGCATGTTGTACCTTCCTGGCGCTAAAGTGAGATCTTTACAGTTGCTTTCATAGCACTTGCACCTGTTCGGTTAATATTATAATTTAACTCTGAACAGTAGAATTTTTCCTCAGGGTCTTGTTAAGATGAAAGTCTCTCAGGTATTTTTCACAACTATTAGGCCTTTACATATAGCAAAGTACAGATATTTCAAATGAATGATCGTCAATCTGGGACACTCCCAGATTGACGATCATTCATTTGAAATATCTGTACTTTCCTGTATGTAAAGTATGTATGAATAATGCAGAGCCTGGCATGTGCAGTCCAAACAATTTATGTAGGCATTTCAAATAGTACTTTTGCCTGATTTGGGTTTGAAATCTAAAAAATGTATCATACTATATGAGAAAACAAATCTTTGAAAACAATCATGTACTCTCTGTTATTCATCCTAAGTTTGGGCTTTAAAAGATGAGCGTTCACACTGTAGGTGCTGATGCTGTATCGTTGTATCTAAAAGTGACATGGCAAGCCTTACATTTTCAAGAAAGACAGGGATTTGTGTGTCTTAACAAAAACTATTTGAGTAGTTTTTAGCGCCCCCCCTTCCGTGTTCGTCACCTTTAGATGTGTGATCTTGCATGATGGTTGCTGGAGAAACCAGTGACTCACATTAGCCATTAGAGCTGATAATTAGCCCTTTTGGGTCCAGGAGCTGACACCTCTTTTTCACACGTCGCTTAATGAGACCCGTTGAGCAAAACACAGTGGATTTCATGCAAGAACATTTTCATATTCTTATCTTAAAAGGTGCTATACATGTGATTCAGAGCGATGTCTACCTGTCTACATGAACTGTCTACCTGAACAGCCAATAACGTCGCCCTCCCTTTGCGTATTGTAATCGGAGCATCACTTTGAAGACACGACGGACCCAGTTAGCTGTGTTTAAACTCATGTACCGTGAGCTGCGAGATGCACGCTAAGTGTAAAGTCTGTACGGAGGCCTCGTTGTTTGCCACTTCTGATTCAGCAAACACTCAGAAAACGATGTAAATGACCAGCGTAAACATGACGAAAGCCACCTGAGCGTAAACGAGCGTGCGCTCATGAGATTTGTACATTAGAGTCACTAACAATAATACTATATAAGGAAACTCCGTTTGCCACATGCTGCATTTCCATTATTGAAGTCCATTAACTAGTGCTGTTAAGGCCATGTGACTTTAGATCAGCAGCTTCATTTAAAAATAGAATTAATGTTTTTCTATATGAAAATCATCCCAGCACAGCAATGCGATTGATGACTGCAAAATGGGGTAACATATTTTATAATGCTCACAGAAATATATAGTATTTTTATACAAAAGCCTCAACAGCCAGTTTAAATGAATGTTAATAATGTCAGGCTGTATGAATACATGTAGGATTATATTGTATTTTCAAGTTGATCTCCTTGTAAAACAGGATGATGTCAATATAACATGAAATTTATTTAATATAGAATCCATGGAAGAAAATTGGATAACAGTAGACTATTGATGACTCCTACGACAGGTCTGGACCACTCGTAAACTGTGTGTGTCCAAAATACAGGTTCTTGTAAATGATCTCTAGTACAAGCCACTTAAAAAATGATCCGTGGGTATGAGTTGTTTTTGCATTGTTTCCTCATCCACAGTGGTATGAAACATGCAGGATTCTTTGTTAACCGGCGATAGCGACACCCTTTAAAGCTGTAAACTCATCCTTTTATATAAATTCCCATTATCAAATTGGATGAGTGTTGTCCCCCCTGTGGGCCACTCCTTCATCTCTATTTCTGTCTGCAGTCACTTAAAGCCAAGTGGATTCTTAAAGCAGAAAAGTGGGAAGTGTGAGTCACTGTGAGTCTTAATTAACCTGCTTCTTTGTTAAGCAGAGCCCACGCTTTGTGAACTTTAGGCATCCCTTTGAGCTGGGATTAGCCCAATTTTGCCCAAAACTGCTGCTTGAACTCAGTAGAGGTGTATTGCAGACAAGGCCACAGGCAATAAATGTAATTGTTCTCCAACACGTTTTTGTCTCAAACCCGTACTCGAGGCGAAGGAAACCTAGAAATCACACAAAAATATGTCATCTACATTTTTTTTTGAGGGGGGGAGGGTTGGTGGGAGGGCAAGCGGCACAGCTGACTTATTTTTCTTGATGTTTTCCTATCTCGGTTTCCAATCTGCCTTCCAGGATTTTTCAAACAAGGACGTCACAGAGATATATAGAGACACCCACACCCCCCCCCCCACCCCCAGCCCCCACCCCCCCCCCCCCCCCCACACACACACAGCTCTTTGTGCACCACATATTTGCCCTGGCTGATTACCGCAAAAAGGAAGACTGGAGGGAAACCTGGTTAAAAAGCATTTCAGATGCTGGAATAATTTCCGCAATGTTCCTTAGTGTAAAAATGTGTGATTTAATACAAAGTGTTGTAGGCTGCATTGGTTGGAAAATACTGTGTATGTTGTTTATTCACCAATACCGCTTCCATTTTGCATCTTAACAGCACTATTCACAACTCTTTGCCCAGCGTTACTGGAATCCCTGGAATATATGGTACATCAATATATATATATATATATATATATATATATATATATATACTTTATTACATTTTTACAACATATCTATAATGTAATTCATTTGAAAATGAAGTTAGTTTATATGCTAGGGAAACCATAATGTCTTTCAAAAGGGCAACTAGAAAGAATGTTGGAAGAACATTTTTATTTTTGGCTTTGATAAGGGAAAGTTTCTGACATGGAAACAAACACCGAGATGCTGTTTCAACAGCAGAAGCCAGTAATGAATGTATGGCACTTTGATCCATACTTGATGGAGCCAAGGCATTGCTGGATCAAACATAGTCATGAAGATGACAAGAACAGATTCTCAGGAGGAAGCTTTCATGGGTTTGAGTACTTTTTAATTGGGAATCTGGCGCTATTGGAGAAAGCACATAACTCAAGGGTACAAAACAAGACATGGACATCTTCATCATGATGCCTCATGCAGCTCCCCACCACCACATGATGAATGTTGCCAGGTTTACAGTTTGGCCCAATCATACTGTTACCGTCCAGGTAACTGACGCATCACATGCACAAACCAATGTTCACCAGGTTGGACACACGCTGTTTAAGTAGAATCGGTGGATGGTTACCATCACAGCTGCCATTTGCGGGAAATGTTGTCAGGCAACGGTGCTTGGCAGTAAGCAGCCCTCCACAAATACAGGGACTAATAGATGGTGAGGAGCAGCCCGGTAGACAGATGATAGGTTCAGGTTATCCACGGTGCAGGTGAACTTTGTTCAAAGGGGGACTCAAAGGAAAAAAAAGAAAAATCTGGAATTCATTTAGACAAAAATGAGACTTGAAAAGTAAAAGAGAAGGATGATGCAGTGGGTGGCCGGGCTCTTTGTACATGTGATCCCGTGCATGTGCACGTGCTGAGCATTGATTGTATTCAAAACAACATATAGGTATTAAAGTTTGTGAATGATAAAAATTGAACTGACAGGGAAATATATATGTATTAAGTTTGTGGTTAAAGACTACGAGTTATGATATAGGATTAAAGTGCACAGTAGAATGTTTCGTACATTTGTCTGAACAAGACCTTAGTTCTTAAGGGGGAAAAGAAAACACCAACAGCCCTGCATTACACTGTTGAATTACACTGAGCTACTCCCATCGCCACTTCTTTGTTCCCACAAGAAAATTAATCCCAAAACTCCAGAGACGTTTCATTATTTTCTGCTGAAGCCTTGGCTTTGAATACTGCGTGCTTCTAATTTCATTTTGTTTAGGATGGCTGAACAGGAACACTGAACTGGCAACTTCCCCTTGAGACAACAATTAACTCAAGGCATAATAAAATATTCTTTATACGCCCCTAAATGATGTGGGCAACTCTGCACTGAGAAATATTCCTACAAACCACATTAAACTCCCCCTGTAAACAGATTGCATGTCATTTATAGTAAATTATTTTCTGCTGGATACAAAGATGGAAGGAGCGAACATCAGTTGAGATGTAGCTAGTTGGCTCAATAACTGTTTGAATAGTGAGGTTATCTGTTAATATGAGCTAATCGATTATTGAGTAATAGACTCCTGTCAAGTTAGCCCTAAGCTGTCACATTGAGATACATTTCAAGATCGATAGCGAAAAGAAAGAGTGTATTTGCGCAAAGCTTTCAGTTAGTCGCCAAGATGTTTCTCAAACACATTGGAATCTCCTAGTTTGTTAAATCCTATTTGTGAACTTACAGCATGTCAAATTTCAGTTATTCATTTTTCTCAGAGTCCGTCCCAGGCCTGACCGTTGGAACCGTTGGAAAGATTGTGTAAATCTAAAATCCTTTCCTTTCTTTGGTTCTGCATGATATACACTACACAAGTCAACACTATAACAGACACGAAAAGGGCCAATGTCAAAGCCAGTGGCCAAGTTAAAATGTCTGCAGCCACATCAAGTTTATCTGCCAAGATTATTCGTTCATTTCAACTGCTTCGCCTGCATAAATCTGGTGGGCTAGAGCCTAAAATCCTTAAACTCCACCCCTTCACATCTTCTCCAGTGTGTCTGCTTCATTGCTATTAAAAACTGCGATAGGCAGGTGGAGATTGAGGCCAAAAATATTCACATAACATCCCCAGACGTGCTTTGAAGTATCTCGCATGGGTAGAGAGGGTGTGCGTTACCTTGAGTTACAGTAGACGGATGTCAGCTGTGCAATCTGGCTCTGAACAAAATAAACGATGGCACAGCTCAATAATCAAGGCTTAGGCGGAAAACTCTGAGTGCGCGGGCTTCCTGCGCTACTCAGCATATTCACAATTTCTCCCCACCCTCCATGTCCCCTTTTGATGCTGTCTTGTTTCATGTTCACTTAAATACCAGAGCGCCTGGATATCAGAGTACATCCTAATTATTCAGAGGCCAATCAGCTGTCCCAACTGAGTTTCTTTAAGTTTTCGTGATGGAACACATTAAATCCTATTCGATGTTTGGGATTCTCATTAGCATGCAGATTTCTGGTTTTACACCAGCAGACGAGTTGGAGTGCCAGACTTATTGGGTTCCAAGGAAGTGGAGGGAGATTAAAAATTGACTTCACTCAAACTCAGAATCCATGGATCGTTATGTGAAGTTGGACTCACTCGGGTTTACATATATTCACCCCCACAAGTGCTTATCAGGCAGGATGGTGTTTATTAAAAGGGCTTAGAAGTCTAAATTGGGTTTCTAATTTAAAAAAAAGAAGTTTCCAATGATTGAGGTATTGAAAATGTATTTAGTTTAGTTGGATTAATATTGTAAATCAGTAATTGACACAATTGTCTGTACTGGATTGAAGGGCCTGTATATACTGTATGCTGCATATCGTCACGTACTATTTATTTAATACAGTTGTTTAAATATACAGCACTTCACTCCATATTACCGAGAATCACTTTAATGTTTTTAACTCTGTTTAAGGCACAGAGGCCTTTCAGGACTTTTTTGTGTCAGGACCAGACATCAAGCAACAGCAGTGGCAGAGTGGCAGATAGTTGTAACAATATGCAGTGAGTCTGCTTCGCATCAGCAGTTGTTATTTGTTAATTCTCTTATTTTCATGTGTAGGACGTTGAACTGAATTAAGGATACAACACGAATAGAAAACATATTAAACAAAATAATACATCAAACGGATGCACTCGCAGAAAAAGCAGATGCTAGATTCCTCACTAATCAAGGTAACAGAGGACGTATTGATTCAGAATGCTCCCAATAAAAAAGCCCCTAACTCGAGGTTGATCAACGTGGTTAAGGCGAGAGAGACAGCAGAGAGACAAATGACTTCAATTAACAGGCTTGCCCTAATGAGAGGACCATCCTTTGAACTCGGACATTAGGATTGATCCGTTGCACCTCACTCTAGATGGAATGATTGGATCTGGCTCTTTGAGATTGGCCGACACAGCCACGGTGTGGCAGGACTGGCAGGCGAAGATAACGGGCAAAGACTATGCACAAAGGGGGGGGGGGGGGGTGTTCGGGGAGGGGGGAAGGGGGGGGCGGGGGGGGGGTTGGTGTACTGCTCAGTCTAAAAAGCATTATTAACGTTAACGTCTTTCGCTGCCTGGTGGGTCTTGTCGCACGGTTCATTGCGAAAAGTGGGAAATCTGTACGTTTTCCACACATTGTTCTCTTCGCAAAGGCGGGATGCAATTTTCCTTGTTTACAAGTGTAACAAGACTTGTGCCGGCAAAGTGTGATACCGCTGGGCTTTTGTTGATGATTATGGTCCAGGGAATTAGTAACAATGTGAAATGTGTTACTTGCAGTTTGCCTGTTGTGAGCAGATTGCCTTTGTATGTCAGAAGGGGTTCGGTAATGTCAGGACGATGAATATTTCAACAGCAAGCTATAGAGGGTGTCGCCAACAAGGCATTTTAGTTTCCGTAATGCTTGGTTGTTGGTTTAACTTTCATAATTTGCAGGGTAACTAAAGTATAAGTAAATAACAACTCAAAGATACAGCGTGGATGTGTGATCGGCTGTCATTGGGCGAGAAAATAGCCAGTTTACAGTTTTTAGTGGTGGCTAGAAGATGATCACAATTATAACATAGCTGATTAATTATGAATTTCCACAGCCTGTAGCTACAACCTGCAACATACACCTTTATTGAATAAATCAGCGACGACTAGAGATCCCCCACCACTCTGTTAGTTCACTCACGGTTTTTGAATGATGATTTTTTTTTTTTTTTAATTTGCTCACAAAGTACATTGAATGAACGGAGAGAGGTCACTAACAGATGAACTAAAGCAACTGTCAGCAGCGGCTTTAAATGACAAACCTTACGACGTCACTTGTGCTTTTTCGCTTTCTTCTCATAAAAGATAGCAAGGAAAGATTAAAGGGCTCATTTTTCTGGCCGGAAAGCGGCTCCAAAATGCGACGTAACAAAAGGTAATTTTTCGTTTGTGGCCTGCAGCACTACCTCGCTGTGAGAATCTTGCCCAATGCCAACATTTTTAGTTAATGGCACTCTTCATAAATACTTTTTCATCCCATCAGCGTTAATGCAGTGATTATGCATTGAACATGTTTTATTAACTTAACAATGTATTGATTTAAGAGCAAAGGAGCCATAACACAAGTCTTCCTGATGAATGGCATACCGTGATTGAACTTTCGGTGGTACTCGCCGCTGACTGCCAAAACTCTTGATGTCATCAAAATGCCTGACTTGCAATGCTGACTTGCTCTTTGATGTAGAGGAAAAATAATTAAAGTAGTGATCTATATATACATGCTGAAAAGTGATGGTTTCTCTCCCTATTGATCAAATCAAATCAGATGAAATAGCTGATGAAAAGCCAGTGGTCCACACTAGTCTGCTCTCATATTTTGCCGGGCGCAATATGCACATGGTCAGATTTCCAACTTAAATGTCAAATATAAAATTAAATAAAACGAGTAACTCTTTTAGGTAAAGCTGTGTGGCAGCTCAGCGGCCTGACGGCATTGCCTTTAGCTGAGATATTATATCACCACACAACCCAGCCTCCTTACCTTCTGCCAGGCAGATTAGTGCTTTTATCAATAAGCAGCTTAGCACCAAAGTGTCCCTCAATAATATGCCATGCTATTTTTTTCTCCCGCTGCTTTGACTCCTGGGCTTCTCTTTTTGTGTGTTTTGCTCTTGCACTTTCTCACAACCTCACACATCCCCGGTTTTCACCCCCCAAAATGCTCCACTTTCTTTAACTCTGGGTATTAACCTCTGACTTAGAGAGACAGTGATACATTATGTATTCTTCACTTCAGGTCACATTAGGAACCTAGACAGGGCCCAGGAGGGCCAGAGTGCACCATCCCCATCAGACATACTACCCCATTAGAAGCCTGCAGTGCACCGTAAAACCCATTAAGGTCCATTAGGGTAGTGCTCTGGCCCACAGACACCTTTAAGGACAGTCAGCCACAAAGGTGCACAGTTACAGATGGTGTAAAACTTATTTGATTTGTCATTCAGAGCCATGGTGTCAGACCTTTTTGCTACATAAAAAAATAGCATCAGACATCAATTCTAATTGCCATATGTCAGTGTTAATCAGGCTTAAGTTTAGCGACACACGGTTACAGCCATTTTGCTCGCGTCTTGCAAGTGAGCAAACCGGCACATGAGGCAAATGACTACAAGAAATATGAATTGGGTAACTGTTATTGAGCTAAAACAGATCCCAGCTGAGATTTTGCTCGGTCTTTCGTTGCCGCTTGGACACGCTGCTCCCCCCCCCCCCCGACCCCTAAATGGCAGCTCCATCCCCCTTCTTCGATTGGAACAATTGCATACAGCTGAGAGGATTCAGCGTACTGCCTCTGATGTGATCGGAGCACTTCTTATTACGTTTGATGAGTCTGACCCAAATCTTCCAGTGGCAGACACATTTGACAGCGAGTTTGAAATTCTAAATCCTAAATCGAGCCAAAGGTGAATCCCTGACTTGGCCATACATTGCCATCCCTGAGGTATTTCTGTGGGGCTGTTACACCCCCACATACTACTGGGTGTTTCGGAAAGCATTTCCATGGCGTTTAATAAACATCGTCAATAGCTGCAAATGTGTAGTTTGGGTTTTAACGCAACCACTCGCGTTGAACCAAAGGTTTCCCACACACGGCTTTGGAAACATTTCCTAACGAATGTCTTTTCATTTGATTTACGGAAAAATATCTTTTTTCGACAAACTAATGTGGGATTATGAATAATTTCTGAGGTTCCATGTTTTGTTTTTTACTTATTAAATACCAACAAGTACAATCATTTATTTCTATAGCCTCACTCACAAGAGAATGCTATTGTCCTTTTTTATTGCTTTTACTTAATAGTTTGAAAAGGGGCAATGATGGATTAACACATGTAAATGAAATAGAGTACTATTTATTCTATTTAAGACATTCCAACTGGTTGTACATGGTGCACGCCATGCACCTCTATTTCTTTAGTTTTCCATGGCATGACAACAGATTAGAAAACAATTATATATTTAACTTGTAGGATTATCCTATTGTATTATGTAAAGGTTCCCTCTGAATGGTTACAGGGCAAAAAAAAACATTCATAATCCTGTGAATTGCATTCATTGTAAATCCCATTTTCTGATGTTTATATCATGAACACAAAGTTTCCTTGGGTTGTGTTCACTTTTCTGATCACACATGTTTTTACTCTGTATTCTGCACTCTTTTATAACCTTCTTTTCACAGCTGTGTCTGTTGCAGTGCCATTTGGAGGCAAATACTTCCCTTAGTGAAATGTAATATACATTCAAATTATTATGTATCTGCAATGTTGTATTTCTCAAAATAACAAAAGGCATTTAACAGTGAATGTGAATCTTGTGACGTGCAAATAAATAGATCTATTATGTGGCTTGGATTGGCAAATGAGAAGTAAGAATAACGAGGCATGCTCTGTGAAAATCACGTTGGCATGTTTGACTTCATACCAGCATTTAATTAAAAAAGATGAGCACTTACACTTAGGGTTATGAAAAATATTTTGAAATGCATTGTCAGTTGCCCAATGAATGAGGCTACGAAAAGTGCAATGTGGCCATGACATTAACTCGCAAGAAGAAAAGAGTGTTGCCAAAAGTAAATCATTTCATTAAGCTTGATGTGCTTAACCTTTTGCATCTGAAAGGTTGCATCAAAATCTGGAATAATAAAAGGAATTCACTTCATTAGTACAAAGTCAACATTTAACATTTTGTTATGGTGTAAGACAATTATCATTATGTAGAAACCTTTGTTAACGCAACATTTTGATACATGTTACACCTCTGTCATCTTTTGACCTACAACGGCAGCCAGAGACGCTCCTGTGAATAAGCTAACCTGCCACAGCTTTCATCTTTAAAAATAAATGTGTCAATCCCATGTGTTTATAGCAGAGGAAGCACCAGGAGGTGTTCCTGTAGCTGCTCACAATGATTGTTAGCAGGGAAAGTGTCGCTGTAGCCGCAACTTGTATCTGGTCTCTCTATGGAAAGTGTAGTTTATGGAAAAAAATAAAGTTTGTGAAGAAGCTCGGAAAGTCAGGGATCAAGAACAGCTGAAAAAAATAAAAACAGATTCATAAATATCGGATGCATTGTATAGTGAGACTGTAAGCGGTTACAATCAGTGAATAGTATTAATACCTAGCCTAGCCCAACCTCTTGATCACAATCACGTGAGCAAATGTCTCCAAATAGTTGGTAGTGTCACGGTTTGGGGTCATGTCTTGTTTTATTTTGTAGTCTCATGTCTCTTGTGTCCCTGGGGAAACTTCACTTCCTGCCTTGTCCTGGCCTCCCCTGTGATTGTCTGCAGTGTCCCTGATTGTTTCCACCTGTGTCCAATCACCTGCACCTCCCCTGTGTATTCAAGCCCTGTCAGTCTCTTGTCTCGTGTCTCGTGTCGCGTCATTGCATGTTGCATGTGGTCGTTCGTGCCGTGATCCCTGTGTCATTTTCAATTTCGGCTTTTGGGATTTGGAGTTTTTGGCTTCCTTTTGACTGTTAAAGTCTGTTTTTGTTTTTCTGGAAACCTCTGCGTCTGAGTCCTCCCTCCCTCCCTCCCTGCCTGCCTGCCTGCCCGCACCGCACCCTTTTGACAGGTATTCCATGAAATACCAAATATGTTCCGATTGACAACAACTTTGGCATTGTCAAATGTAACTTCAGTAGTTCTTTCCAAATGAGTGTAGACGTATAAAGGTTATTTGACTGGAAAATATAAGGTGAAGCGAGATGAATGATTTGCGCTATTGAAACATTATAGAAACTAAAAGAGGAAAAGTAACAAATGAGAGAAATTCCAGGCAGCAGGAAACAAACTCTCAATGAATAGCCCATTTTGGCTTGAAATAATTCTAGTTAAAGAAAAGAATGAATTGCTCGTCAAATAACTGCACGAGCGGCAGAAGCCTCTCGCATTTAGGAGCAGTAATTGCCGACTTACCTACACACCGCGGACAATTCAGGTTAATTACACCCGTGGAAGGATGCGTAGACACATTACCCACCGGGGACCGAACAATATGAATACCAACCGCGCCGTGCTTCCTGAGCCAAAGAAAGTGTTTCTCAACCTCCAACTGAGCGAAGCACTGCCACGGTACTCATTACAGGGCTCAGGTTGGGGTAGACACTTGAGTTCTGCCTGTGATGCATCCAGGAGTGCTATATCAGCACGCTGCTTCTGCTTGATTGCAGGAGGTTCACATACAGAACAAAGAGGGGCCATGGTCAAACGGAGCAACAGGCAGCCGTTCCCGTAATTCCTACGAAATTCTGGCCAAATAAAACATTAATCTTCCATCTAGCTTGGTGAAAGACAATCACTTTCGAAACGTGCTGTATTCATTTAGCTTCTGAAAGAAACGCTAACACCATTCAGACATGCCTTCGGAAAGAGGGTTTTCCTTGAGGCTATAGGTTGCTGCTGTTAGCGGGCCATGCATTCAATTAAGCTCAGTGAGCATGCCCACGCAGGCAGATCCAATTGTCTGTGTGCGGAGTGCACTGTAGCATGGGTCGCATACTCCTCTCCAGCGATTGGAGGGAGGGCAGGTGCTGGCAGAGCTTGGAGGATGGATTGTGATGGGCGGTTGGCTGAAGAACGGAGAGCGATGGGCGCTCGGTTGTGGGCCTGATCTCATCCTCGCAGCTATGAAGGAGAAACAAACGGATTGGACAGGGACAAATTAACCATCTCCTCGCTCCCAACTGACTGGTTTTGTTCCTCTTAAACTCCATTCTCAGCCTCACTCTTATCCCCATTCCCCCGACCACTTTTCTGTTTGGAGCGCCCTCAACCTCGATCTTCTTCATTTTAACCCAGCAAGCTGTTTTTCAGGTTCACTGTCCCCTGTCCTACATTTTCACTGCACTTTCCACCTCCCCTATTTCCATCTCCTTCATTCCCTTTCCTGCTCTGATGACTCCACAGTATTGGAAGTTATGCATCTGAAGAGGTCTTTCTGCATTATATTATGAAGTCACTGTAGTGGATTGCTTGGTCTGTTTAATAGAATGATTGAAGCGCGCAATAATATTACTTGCCTGCTTCTGTTTCAAGTCACCGATGCAACTAGCATGTCATTCAAATGTGTTAAATTGCCCCGCATGTATCGTCATTTTATTGGTTTTGAGTGGAATTGTCATAGCCGGCTGCCAATGAGCAGGAGACACTGAAGTAGTGCGAAGGAGGCATAGCTCAGCAGTGATTATTTTTGAGGTTTAATGACTGTCTTGCTCTTGTAATAGACCTTCTGGGGTGTTGAAATGAGATGCCAAGCAGAGAAGACAATTAATTGCTTGGCTTCCTTTTGTCCTCGCCGCCATTCTCGTGTGTATTGGACTGCAACCTGATAAGATAAAGGCTTAGGGGCACCCTAATTCCTTAGGAGAGTTGTGTGACTATCATGCATTTGTTGTGGATGCGTTGGGTAACTTGAGTTGCCATATTTTGTTGTTTGAGGAATCCTGTTTGGTGTACATTTTTAATTGTTAACAGGTTGAAAGAAAGAAAAATACATGTTTTATACTTTCATTAGGACAGGTACCTTACATGTTTGTTGTTTTTATTGGGGTACAAGACCATTCGCTGTAATAATATAGTGTGACTGGCTAGAATATTTGTTTTTGCTGCTCATTTCCCAACGTGAAATCAGTTCTAAATATTAATGTATGAAGAAGCACACACATTAATAACAGGATGAATGCATCATGCATGCTCTCTCATTCCTTGTGCAATCTTTAAAAATGTACTTCAGTGACAGGTTATTAATATATGGATAACCAAATGGAAAGCATAGCACCCCCATGGGCCAATCTTTCCACATATTAAAAATGCTGAAATACAGTGTCAACATGCATCACTTTCCCAAGTTTTGTATAAAAAAGTCATTGGATTCTGAGATATTGAGCGTGAAAATCATAACTCCCTGAAGTTTTTTTTCAATCAGCATAAAAAAAGTGTACATATAAGACACACCATTATTATAAGCTTCTCTTGTACATCCATCACTCTTGCTCCGTAGCTCAGTATAGTTATAACACTTGCCCACCTCAAATTCTAGTTAAATATCTTTGGGTTTCAGCAAAGACACAGTTTCATAATGATTAGTCTCACACACACACACACACACACACACACACACACACACAGGCATGTTCCTACCAAGGAGTTGCAAGACATGTCTTGGCCATACACACCCGTTAAATGGTGGAGTAAACCTATTCCGTGAAAAAAGCCACAGTGCACACTCTTGTTTTATGAGCATTAAAAATGCATCGGCGTTCTAAATCATAATGCAAATTCTGTCTGTAAAGTCTGTAAAGCAGCAGTGCACTGCACACATTATATGAGTGCAAATCCATCAGGCACAGCTAAAAAATACTGTGTACCGAATGTAATTGGAATAACAAATAGCAGGCTATATTATTCAACATATGGTCAATGACATACTGATTGGAGTCGAGAGTGAAATAAAAGCAAAATGTGCATGTTTGCCACACCATTTCCTTTGGGCAGGCACAAAATGCAGCTCCGTTAAGAGAACAGCTCGCCGCGGGTAATGGAATCTGTGATGAATTATACAAACACAAATAAATACTGCCAATCAGTTAGAAGTAAGGATTAATAGAAAACAAGTCTGGCCTCTATGCCTTCCTACAATTCCTATATTTTCTTTACATATTTATACACTATTTGCATAATATACTCCAGAAAATCCTGCAAACAACATTCATTAAAACACAGATTTCTCTCCTCTTCCTTTGCTAAGTGTCAGTACAAACAAAGCACTTAGAGCGGGGGGCTAAGAGCCTTTCAGTGTGGAACTCGGTTCTCAGCGTAATGACTCTCAGTGGCTGCAGCGGCTCACACAGGGAGGGGTTGTTTTTGGTTTGCAGTCGTATGAAATGTCATCTGGAATTTGAGGAGATACGAAGAAGTAATCCCGTTTGAGAGCTCCACTGAGCCGCACATTTTCTTATATTGTTCTCTTGTTATAATCAAGCCCTCAAGGGTGACCCATGTCATTGTGCGATAAGACTAATTATTTGCCCAAGAATGGGCTCTGCTGCGTTGAGGTCAGAATAACCGGTTACCTTTGTATGCTATTAAACGGATCGTGTGTCACGGGTCAGGATTTGTAGCGTAGTTGATATGGCACAGCCAAGCAGATTAATAACCCATACGCTTTCATTGTAAAATATATAGTGTGTTAATGCACACTTAGAACGAATATATAGAAAAGAGGTAAATAACTTGTTTGAAGAAAGCAGTTGAGTGAAGTCATTTGAACTTTTATTTCAACCCATGAAGATGTGAAAATGAAACATTCTTTCACATTCTTTGGGGGACAGTTTTTGTAACGCATCTGCACATTTATTTATTCACGGTTGTCTTGGGTCTGCACACATCTGCCTGATGTTTTGGATTCAAATCTTTTTAGAACATACCCTTAGGCGCACCCAGTGTGAATGTGGCTGTAAAAAAAATAAGGAAATAAAAACACAATGCAAGGTAGATTGAGAAAGATTCTATTTCGGCTTTGATTTGTCCATCTTTATTTCTAACCCTTCTACCTTACCCCCTTTGTTAGTGTAGGTTATCTGCGGTTCAATCTAATTAGAGTTACCCGGGACCCCGAATGCAGAAAACATTCCTTTTTTTCCCTTTTGAAGTCTTTCTCAGCATTGTGCTTTACATTCGAGCTTGAGCCCCGATCCAACATCACATATCATATTAATACTTTGCGTTATTTTCTCTAAAAAATGCATGTGTGGCATTCTCTCCACGGTTCACAGACCAATGATCAAAAGCTTACGCTTTCCAAACCATTTCTTTTTCATAATGTTATTTCATTTGTTTGAATTGTTTGTTTATTGTTCATGCATTCAAAAAACTATGCAGGCTCTGGGAGAAGCGTGTACGTGTACAGCAGAGAACAGTTGAGGCTTGAGTGTTGGGATACAGCTGTTGAGGGGTTTGGTGGCACAGCTGTAGTTGGTCTTCTTTTTCCGAAGCACATTGGCATTTCCATGGTTGCACAGTTTGAGCTCCAGGCTGTTCTATAGTAGGACAATTGTCCAGCTATCGCTTTAGTTCAAACAATATGCTTCCGCTGCAGCTGCAGTCACTGTTGCGTACGGAGAGATACATTTGTGATTACTTCCATTATATTTAGAGAAATATGTTTCTCCCATTGCCAAATGTGGATTCTGAAAGTTTATACTTTCCTGTCTGTGTGTGTGTGTGTGTGTGTGTTTATGTGTGCCATGGGAAGCATACGATTACTTTTTTAATGTTAACAAAATGTTAATTGTGCATTTTACGTTGCCCAAATTCGAGATAACTGGAGACTCACAGGAAGAAAGTCATTTTACCACAAAACCGCTTGTTCTGTCTACAGTTTTACTAAGGTGTTAAAAAAATGCATTCATGAGGTAAACTGAACTGAAACTACATGCAAAGTGAGTGTTTAAAAGATTCAGCATTCAGTGTGCAAAGAAATATGCACATCAGAGGATCAATTTGTTACTAACTTTGAGACAGTATTTTTGGCTCCTTGCATCTTTGGCATTAGTTAATAAGCACTGTCCAGTGGTAAGTATAATACAGCATTAGTCAGCATAAATAGTGAATATTACTTTACCAATAAAATAGAATTATTTTCTTTTCCATTTTAACAAGTCTGGTAACCAATGAATTCTTGTGGGGTTAATGCGGCAAACACACACACACACACACACAAACCTTTCTTGCGGCCACTACTTTGTTCTTTAAAGAGGAGACACACAATTAACCTAAACTGGTGCAGCCACCACACCCATCTGCTGCCGCACGTTTATGGGATCGAAGCCCTACATTGTATGATCTGTTTTGCAAACTTACACAGTAGAAGTGTCCCTTACCATCGATGACATTAGACATATTTGGTAACCCAATCTTGACAGATGGATATATTCTAGAGGCTTTGCACTGGAGCAAGATCAAATTACAGCTTCATTAGCTAAACCATTAATCACAAGGAAAAGAAACAGACTTCAGCCTTAACACACCATTTCTGCAGGTGTGGCTTCAGCAACAAAAAAAAGGATAATGTGGCCCCCTTCACTTGAAGGTGGAAATCTGCAGTGCGAATTGATGTATGTTATTTTACCTCATAGGGTTCAGGCTTAACAGGCGGTCGGTCAAAAGGACCACGGGCACTCATTTCACAAGTCGAGGCGCAAGAAAAATAGTCTTTTCACTGGCGCCTTCCTCCCCTTTAAAAGCAGCGCTCGCCCACCGTCACGTACTGACTTAGTGTGCTAATGGAGTGGAGAGTCGGAAACCCCATTGACTTATCGTCCGCTGCTACAACATGCAGAGTTCCAGGGCCACATATCGCATTCCTGTGTGAAACTCACCTTTGTTGACACACTGAATGTTGGCAGTCAACAGTTTATTTTCATTAGCGATGATGCACTTGTTTTTTTGGGGGGGGTGAGGGGGGGGGGACAGTAGCTCAGGTGGCAGATCGGGCCAACACCTGGCGTGACAGCACAATCACCATCGCATGGATGCCTGTGTCTGTGGGGGCACGTTATGCAGAGCAGAGCACTGTGAAAAACTCTCTGGTTAAAGGCGCTACATGTTTACAAAAACGACCATGCTGTATTACCGCAAAATGGCAGCATATGCTGTAAACAGCACTGTTCGTAAGGTGCATTTTAAAGGTACTGTTTGCGTCACATGCCCCAAAAGCCACCAGGCATAAAACATTGAGATGAAATGGAAATAACATGTAAATACCTGAACATTATTTGTACTGAGTGCTTGAAGGTGTCCCCAGTCCTCAGGGTCCAAGTTAGAGTTCCCCACCAGAGGCCGTTTCAATCAGCGCTTTGATGATTCCAAAAAGTCATTGAAAAGCTCCACTACCTCCGGGAGAACACAAAGGCCGGTCTTGCTGTTCTCTTTGTGTGGCTTGTTGAGGCTCCATGAAAATAAATCTGCTTTTGGGTTGGTGGTCAATACAAATAAATAAAAAATAAAAAAAACCTTTTATCCATGATTACCCAATTTTGTACAGGTGATACACTCTGTGTGAAGGATACCCACTCATCCCGGGCATATTTTTCGATCTGACAGGAAGCTTCTTCTATCCTCTCTCTCAGTTGTGTGCTTCCTTTGACTACTTCCCACCTTGTTAACGGGGTAGCAGACAGTCTGGAGAGATGGATAAGGTTGAACACAATATATCAGTAAACTCAACCTGGCGGGAGCTGTTTGAGAAAAGCCCAAACCCCCAAAACTACTTCAGAAAGAGTTCATGCCTTGAATAGCATTTCTGTGTTAGCTTGATAAGCATATGTCTAAAATCAAAGTGCTGCGAGTGTGTGATAAGCCCTACATTTGACTGCAGCGCTCTATGAAGCCTGGGCCTTTGATTGTGTGTTCTCCGTGTATTTAATATGTTTGTGATCCCTACTCCGTTGTAAAGTTCTGCAGCTTACGGGTCGAGTATCATGACTTTGCTTTTGTACTGAGGTGCCAGCCGTTTGCATTTGCACTTTGTGTACCCCGAACCTGCACCTGTTGTGCAATATTGTGTCCGGGCCAAAGTTTTGCGGTACATGTGACACCCGCGATGCTTCCACTGACAAGCCACCTCTAATTGAAGAAAGTTTTCCCCTGAGAGCAGTGCCCTTGGCTCAGTATAGCAAACTGAGAAATTGTATTCCCTCAAGGGAAAAAGCTGAGGTTACAATGACAACTGTTCCTTTTCCATTTTCTGTGTGTTTATAGCTTGTAAAGCCAAATGTCAACTTGCTGCACAGGTGTTCAAGATGTCTGATTGTGATAATATGGTTTGGGATATTTCATTTGGGATCATGGTTTTAAACATATTGGATTATTGCATATTGGCAATTTGCTTGACTCTGGAAATCTGCACATTTAAACCTCCAGTTGGGGGCTTGTTTGTGTCTTTCAGCCTCACTGTTGGAAACGGTCATTGACGCAAACAATTACCCTTACGACTTGAATATAATTGAATTAATTTCCTTCATTTCACAAGTAATAACGCATAGCTTAGTTCGCAGTAACGCATAGTTCCTGAGACGGACGTGAGGGTTTCACAACAGAATACCACTGCCGTTGGCTTCTTTTTTTTCTGCTTTCTTGGAGACGCAGTTCAATGAAAGTCCTTAATCTTCTCCACTCATTCGAGATGATTTATGGGTTTGCAGTGAGGCCTTACTTTGTTTATCAAAATGTCCAGTGAAGAGCAGGATGACAAAATGAGCGCGATGTGATTCTTCGCCTGTGTTTTCGTCCACTTCCTCTGTCTCCCACCTTTCAAGGTGTTTTTCTCCTGCCAGTCACAATAGTGATGATTGAATGGGTTGAGGAAAGAAAATGTGCCTTGCACGTCCTGTTTAGGTTTGACATGTATTTAATAATATGCCCCAGCCCGACTGCATACAACTTGACACCTCTAATGTTCATCTGGATGACATTTTCTGTTATCTTCTGTTATTCCCATACCAACTGAATATTGTAAAAAGAGTCTATATAAAACAATGCTATTCAGGGCTTTTCTGACAATATTTGACAAAATGCAAAAGTTCCTTCTTTTTCTCTTCCCTTCCCTAATTCCGCTTTTTCAGCTATCAAAATGGTCTGTTAGTCTGTCATTTTTTCCGGGGTAAGATTTGAGCTGAGGTGATGATGCCCTGGAGATTTTCACAGTTTAGCGATCAAGCGTGTCCTTGTTGGAAAGAATCTTGTAGCGGATTCCTAATTGTTCCCCTTCCGTGAGCATTTCAGGACTGATTCCAGTACTTCCTCGGGCTAGTCTTTTTCTCTGATAATAAAGGGTCTGTAATGTTTTCAGCAGTTAGGTCAAGCTTAAACTGCACCCAGAGCTCCAGGAGATGTAGAGATCGCACAGAAACAAATGGATCAAGAAAGAATTACCCGAACGGTGATCTCACTTTATTTCTTCTGGACAGCAATGTGGCAGCGACACATTGAACATTTTGATACTCGCCTGATTCAGTAAGGGTTCATTTGTATGTGATGCTTTCTTCTGATTGGCCGTACACTACAATTATGGCACGTATAAAATGATTGAAAAATAGACACTTTTTTTTTTTTTTAGCTTCAATCTATTATTTCACCAATACTGTCATGAGGAAGTCCAGGACCGGAGACAGGAAGACGTCAATGCTGATTTAGGACAGAGATAGCTTTATTTAATTACTAAACCCTACTTAGGGGCAATCAGGGTTAAAAAAGCAAGGCAAACCAAAACAAACTCTTCAACGAGACCAACCACCCGCTCATCGGAGCTAGCAATGACCCTGTAAAGAGACACGGGTTTAAATACACCGGGATGCTGCAGGTGATCGGACACAGGAGGAAACAATCAGGGACACAGAAGAGTATCACAATCACAGGGCAAAATACAACAGGGCAGAAAGTGAAGTTAACCCAGGGACACGAGAGGCAGGAAACCAACAAATAAAACTGGAAACAACCCCACAATGTGACAAACGCGGCTTGCATTTACCATTTACCTGTGTGCATATTAATTGACAAATTTGTATTACAAACAAACAAACTAATTGTAGACCTATGGTTAGCAATCAAACATCATAGTCTGACAAAATTATACACTATGTTTTTTGTATCATAAAGACTAACTCTGAGTGCCTGAGTGCAAGCTATATCAACACCCTTTGTGTGGACAAATATATATCATCTAATTAAGCTTTTCACGGAGTAGTAATTATTGATTAAATGTATTGAAGTGTTTTTTTGGATTAAAAGGAAATGGTTTCAATAATTAGTGCTACAATAATTAGACCAGTTACTGAAATTAATAATATTTTTAATGTTTTATTTTTTTAAACAGTTTCTTCAAGAGTACACCGGCAGGAAAGAAATGTCTAACATTGTTAATATGTGAAAAACACTCATTTTTAAAAATGATTGCTCCATGCAGGCTATAAATAAAATGCAATATATTCAAATACTTTATTCAAATGCTATATATTTTAATATTCACACAGCAACAGGTTTGTCCTAAATCGAACTGTAATTTATACTTTACTTTTTATTCATGGCGTCTGAAGGCTTATAGTATAGTAACGCATAATCTGCACATAGTAGATTATTTAAAAAGTTGAGCCATACCATTGAATGGTTTGTTTGTGTATCATTACCAGACCACACACATTATGTTCTCCCATCAACTCATTTTGAGTTGATTCTGCAATTCAACAGTATTAATACAAGCCCTTTTCATCATGTGATTTTGAAACAGGAATTGCATTTCTTCTCAAGTATGAATAGAAGGAATTACATTTTGAAAGCAGATCTGCTTCAAGTGGGAGCAGTGAATGGTACCCAAGGAGCAGCCTGTAGGACTGCACCGTATGTGTCAAAGTGGACACAACATATACATGCAGGACTACACGGCTTATTTGCAGAACACAGAGAGGAAAAAATGACCCCATTGAAGGTTTGTTTTATTATTCATTATAAAGGAAATCAAGGGCCACAGTGCGTAGGCTGGGGTGAAGGTGAAGAAGAAGTGTGGTTGGATGGAGCTGCTCAGCTGGGGATGTGGTCAGGTGGACAGACAGAGGCCAGGGAGAGGTGTGTGGGATCACTGAGTGGGAGGATGTGTGAATGTCATCGTATTGTTTGAAATGGAGGGGGGTTGCTAGGATACGAACGGGAAGGAAGGCTCTTGGAGAGCACACACAATTTGTCGACTGGATTCGGCTTCAAGAAAATTAGAGCCAATGATTATTACCTGAAAACTACCAAGCGTTAGCAATTTTGTAATCTCAAGGCCCACTGCGAAATCAGCAGTTTTCCACCTCAAAAACGTGAACTGTATATTAAAAAGCAAATTTGACCAACCTGGGTTACACAGAAAGAAGCCCTTTTAAGTTTTGACTATAACTTCGAGGCCACCAACAGTATGACTGTAAAATGCCACTCAATGGGTGTGCAAATTACGCAAATATGTAACTTTCGCCCTGTCCCTCTGAAGGAGGAGCGAGTCCGGCGGAACACACTGCAACGTGTCAAAAGGAGAAATCACCCCACACAACCTTATCAGCTCTGTGTATGCATAATTTAAAGGGGAGATGTTCAGTAATTGGCAAGGTTTAAATATCTTGAGCTATGGTAATTGAATAGTCTCCCAACTAATGGAAATGTGTCAGACATGCTCTTACACCCAGCAGGCCGCAGACATTGAGTGACGGAGCACCGAGGCAAGCGAATGAGACATGGAAAGATGAGGGAAGGAAATTCTGGATTATTAGTTGCTTGGCTGTAGAGTAGAAGATCTCGTGATGAGAACAAGTGGTTGGGTCATGTTGTTTAGCTGCCATCAAGCTGCGTGGAATCATTCCATCTCTTTCTTTGAATAGTTATCCTCTGATAAACTCACTGGGAGCTCCGGGCCATTAGAGTCCTGTTGGTTATGTTCTCATCATAACCCTCCGGGCTGTGTGCAGTCAGGTTTGACTGTAAAGTGAGGAAAGCCACTCTTATTCTTTCCGGTGGGAATTATCTTTCCTTTTTTTAAAGACACTTGGCTAATCTGACAGAGCTGCATTAGCTACATTTCAGTCCACCCCTTCTCTTCTTCCTCAGCATAATGTCATATGTGCTAGAAAACACATAATATAATGGTTGTCTAGTGACAGTTTGACACTGCTATTAACTGCTGTATCATAGTTACAAACCAACGGCCATTATAATCATTTCTGGTCAAAACGTTTTTAAGTAACTTTGCATTTCAGAGTTCTCTCTTGTGTTTTCTGATTCTGTGAGCAGGATTGTCTGTCTAATGATTGTCAGGTTTGCTCCTGCGTCCTGTAAGCCAGTAGCGTATTACCAAAGCCAGAGAGATGTAATAGAATACCTGAAAACTATTTAAATGGGCAGCCTTGATCTGCAGAAATTTGAGATTTGCGTGATCTTTAGCCAAAATAGCCAGACTTGACAATGACTGTTGACTACCAGAGAACTGATGACAACACAACATTGGATTAGAACGTAAGGATGTCCGTTGATCTGCATCTGTTTTCCCATTGATCAAAGCTTAACTCCTCTGAATTGTTTTGTTGTGGGTGTGCTTGGAGGTTCTCTGCAGTCATGTAGCACAACACCTAGTGAGTTCAATACATCTTGTTCTTTACAAATCAAATTAACACATTGATTGGACAGCAATCTATCTAATAAAAGCAGTGAGTCGGCCAGTAGAAAACAGTGTCATCAGTCTTTAGAAAGCCACAGCAAGTGCTTCTTTTATAGTAGATGCAAATGGCCTGTTTTTGGCATTAGAGTTCTTTTGTACTACTCAATCTCACAGGTACGGAACCCACTTCTCCGCCACTAAATCGGAATTATGAGTGATAGCATGTCCATCCGCAGGCTCCTTCATAGTTCGGTACAGTGACTCCCCCAAACCCTCTTGGCGATCTCTTTATGTTCTAAGTGGCAAGCGACAAATCTTGTGACCTTTTCTGGTTTTATTGGAGACTTTTGTGGTTTCTGACACCAGTCAGTCTCACAGGAAACTGCCGGCTTGCGCTGCAGTCGCAGCTGCAGTCAGATCAGAGAGGGCTGTCAAGACTGAAAATGAAGCCGATGATCCTTCGGCGGCTTTCCTTCCTGAGGAGGTGGCAACACTGGTTCGGGAAAAAGTTGGCGAGCTTTGTTGGCTGGCCAAAGCAATCATGAATGGTCTCTGCAAATTTACCTACAAGCACACACACATTTGACATACAAATATGTTGAAATTCTCTTCATTCATTCTCAGTTATTTTATGAATATCACAATGTCCCTGAATGTGAACCAAAGATAGAGGAATCCTACCTTGAGGTTTTGTAGAACAAGTTGTCTTTGGTGAGGTGAAATGCAAAATGTCAGCCAACTCTCCTCTCAGACAGCAGGAGTTTGCTTTAGCATCAATGTGGTGCGAACGGTTCAGACTATTTCTGTAGTGATTGACTGGCGTGTCAGCGGCTGAGAAACCATCAACAGCTACAGAAATAACCTCACATGGGGTTATAGCTGTTTGTTTTATGGTTTGATTTTGTGGGTCAGGATGCAGAAGAAACATTACATAGAAAAGAATATTTAACAATCTGCCAAAACTAAATATCTGGGGACACATACTTTTGAAACCAGGACATATTCATCTATTTCAAAGATTCCTCCGGATACCTACTGTGTCACTGAAACTGGAGACACGGGCTACATTTCATGCCAACTGTCTACCAGTGAGTCATCTTGAAACCCCTGCCAGCTCTGTTAGGATCATGTTTTTTTTTTTTACTTTTCTAGTGCTTTCATTACAATTCAACCACACCTTTTTGCTAAAAAAGAAAAAAAAAAGTATAACTTTTAAACCGCACAATACAACTTTTGCTTGCGTCTTGGATTACCTTTTGTCTTGACCAGTTTGTCGGGCTCAATAAAACAATTTCAGACACTATTTTAACAAAAATTGGAGCACCACAGGCAATAGTTTTATCCCCCTCTTTATTCTCACTCTATCCAGCTGACTGCAGCAGGTGTCCTGTAACATCCAAAAGTTGTCAGGTGACACTGCCCTGGTTGCTCTACTTACCCGATGCAATGACCTGGCCTATAAACGGGAGGTTCAATCCTTTGTCAGCCGGTGTAATGAAAATGTCTTTAAACTAAATGTTGGAAAATCCAAAGCGTTTGTTATTGATTCATGAAGGAAGAAGGAGGAGTTGCCCACTGTGATAATTGCAGGTCAACCGATAGAAATTGTCCAGTCCACCTCATGTTTTTTTTATCAGGTCATCTTAGCTAGTGTCCTCTTCTAAAGGGGGGGGGGGGGGAATTACTACGCAAGACAAAAACAGGATCGATAAGCTGATCAGAAAGGCTGGTTCAGTGATTGGCCTTCCCCCGGACTCACTAGAGGTCACTATAGAAACGAGAACAAGGGCCAAGTTAAAAAACAATTTACCTCTTTTGAAGGCCGCTACGCGGTGTTTGTAATGGACTCAGACGCTCGTTCAGGATGTGTCCTCCTGAACGACTCAGAAGGTCTTTCATTCCAGCAGCAGTTTGATTTTTTTTAAATCAACACCTTTAGGTTTAGCATCTTTCTGATGCATTTCTGAGGCATCTGCACCCGTTTTTGTTTGTTCCTTGTCATGTGTTTCTTGTCTTGTTGTTCTCTGTGGACTCTGTCTATTGTCGTCTGTGTGACTCTGTTGTTGTATGTACAATTTTTTTGCTGGCAATTCCCACTGGGGATTAATAAAGTTTTCTAATCTAATTCCAACTGTGACAAGATTGTGTGGCATGATTCTTGTCATGTAAGCCAATCAAACGAGTGGGCGTTCCCCTCTTTTGTCACCGGTTTGCAGTCAAAACGGCAAACTGCTGCTTCCAGGTCGTAGATGAGCTGCGTGCCTGATATTCATTTTGATTTTCCCTTTGAACCTTCAATTGCAACACTGAGCAGAAAAATAGGCGTATTATAATTATGTTCTTTTTGCCTTAATCATCAATAACAACAAAAACACAATGTGAATTACAGTATATTGTATGGTTGCTCTATTGTAACACTCAGTCAATTTGTCCGACATTGGACAAATAATTGTGCTTTAAAGTAACTAAGAAATGGGAGTCACTGTAGATAGAGAGCAGGAGAGCGATGGCTCTGATGGAGGTTGGGAATAACAGTCTGACACAAAAGAAATTAATCCTCAATATCCACTGCTCCCAATGCACCTCCACAATTGCAGTCTCAGGCTGTCTAGTCCATTCATGAATCACTGGGCCTAGGAGACACGGAGGAGAAAACCACCAGCTCTCATAAATAAAGCAGGACCCTACTACTGTATAGTACCAATGAGTCATCCAGGTCTGCTCTCTTTCAGTTTTGGAAACGGGAAAAGCATGACAAACCACCTCAAACACCCATGATAAGCGGCCAAGGCTGTATTTACTGTAAAACTTAACCTCCCCCGCCCCTGCTTCCATCAGCACACGAGCAGCGTCAGCCACCAGCGCCACGTAAAAACGCGCTTTAATTAGGAGAGGAGCGCTATGGAGATTAGATAAAGAAGGCACATCTAATTTCCTCTTATTGATCCAGGATGGCGAGCTGGATTTTGGCTCCTGCGATCACTCTGTTAGATGATATGAGATGGTTATCAGGCACAATATTTTCATTTCAACATTTTTATGATATATATTATACGAATCCTAACATTTCTCTCCATAGAGACGCTTCACATTAAAATGTCACTAAAATGCCACTAGGGAAATGGAGCTATTTTCTTTTCTCAGATGCCTCTAATGTCTAAAGGAAGAAAACACGACTGCATTTGTGAAGTGGTCGTTCATTATCTCCATCAGATAACACAGCTATCAGCCAAGGCCTGATCATGCACACTATTTGAAATCCCACTGGCTGTTAATACGTTTAGCTTCAAAAGAAAATGCTGCTTAATTGCCTGTGCAACGAAAGTATTTCATAAGAGGGAAAAATATTCATGACATATACCATTGTGGTCTCAAACAGTATCAGCATTATTCCAAAACTCCTATTTAACACTTGATGCCAAGAAAACTCTCAGGCTTTTTTCTGGTCTAAAAACATTTACTTATTGGGAACAATTCATCTTTTTACATTAAATGCTGGATTAAGACTGTCAGTAGTCAGCTGATCTAATGCTATAAAGGCTTTGGATGGCTAGCCAATACACCTCATTATTCCCATTTTCTCAAGACATTAAGCCAGACATCTTCGTTGACTTTGCGATGCCACAGTCACTGTATCCATAAATGTCCATATAACTGCGCTGTGTGCTCAGTGACACGGTAAAAGCTCTCAGGGTTACTGGCTAACTTACTCTGGGAATTGTCATAATCACCAGATATACAGTATATGTGTAACTCCTTACTACCACAACAGATAGTTTGAAAATATTTCTGAGGCATCTTCTCTTAAAATAGAAAGTATTCTCCTTTAATGTCTATTTCTTCCTGCTGTTTTTTTTTATTTATGGTTTGTGCTTTGTAGTTTGAAATTTTTTTTTGCTGGTCTGCATGTATATCTATTAATCCAAAAGTCCATCTAGAAACAAGTGTTACAATGTTACAGTTTCATTTTCTTTGCTGCCCGTCTCATAAAAAATGAATAAACACAAGATTTCAGCTCCTTTATGACGTTTAGCCGTCCAATTTCATTATTTAATTCGCCCCTGGCCAACAAATGGGAATCTCTACGTTATGAATCTACAGAAGCAGCTGGTAGGGGCTGTTTTCTTTCATACAGTACTGTACATACAGTGGACATATCTTAGACTTATGCCTTGTTCTCTCTTTTATCTTTCAAAGATCTTAATAATGACATGCATTATTTCCTGCTTTTGGTTCAAAATCAGATCAATTAATGTGCATTGTGACGGGTAGACAGACAGTCAGGAGCCACGGTCCTTCTTCCCATCAGATTGTGGGAACAAAAATATATTTCTGGTCAATGAACCTTCGATGCTGAAAAAACACAAACCCACCCTTAAACTCCAATACCATGTCCATTTATTTTTGTCATTGCAGTTGGAGAGGATTTTATAAAGAACTGAACAAATTAATCAACAAACAATACACTTTTTGCCACTGCGGATGTAAAAGTAGTTATGCTTTTTATGAAATTATGCTACACTTCTATTAAATCAAAAAAAATATTTTTGTACCTGCCACTTTACATCTAGTGTGACACAGTGACCAGTCAAGGTCACATGGTTCATATTACCTGAGGATTGCCTTCTGTTGTTAGTTGCAGAAATAACGATACATACATAAATAGAGGAGCACAATACACACTCCCGCTGCCATTGGATTTCTGTTATCTTGGGAGGTTAATTCTTTTCAGGTAGTGCAGAAAAGGTCTAGCAGATGGTGATCAGTATTGACATTTAAGGTTGTTTTGGAATGTCATGTGGGAACACATGTGGAATACCGGCTTTTAGGAAGCCTATCGATATTTGTGACTTACAACGTATTTCACAACCAGCTTTTAAATTGTAACTTTTTCTAACACAAGTCCGAGAGTTTAAATCAAGCATGTTCTTTCATTTAACGGATCAAACGAAAGGTCGAATAATTCAGGGGAATTGCGGAAAACTCAGGAGTCACAGTGGCCCCGGTTGGTCCCGCAGAGTGATGTTATTATTTAGAGCAGTGATTCTCAACTGGTGGGTCGCGGACCCGTTTTAATTAGGTCGCGGGCCTCTGCATGGGAAAATAAAAATTAGAATAAAAAAACACAAATCACAAAAACTCATCCTGTGATTTTATTTTGAAGGGACTGTTTTCAGCAGCCAGGTTGGGTCAAACCATTCTGATATGGGGGAGACATTGGGTTTTTAGGATAATTAAACATCCTGAATATACAATATAAAATTCAGCTTATGAACTTGATTTTGAATAAATTTGAGAAGTTGAGAATGTTCCTGGATTTGGGTCGCGGCTTGTCATTAAGGGGTGATGGTGGGTCCCGGAGCCAGACCAGTTGAGAACCACTGATTTAGAGTTACCAAAGTGTTGCCCTGTATATTTGTAGCAAAGCCTGGTTAGTGACTCCATAGTGCATCCTTTCAATGTGCTGACGGACGGGGTCAAATACCATGATCTGTATTTATCTGCGGGATGCTGTTCCTCTGCTGTAAATGGGATTTTAAAACCTCTTTATCCTCTTTTTGAGGATTTGCAGTAGATGTGAGTCTCACTGCACTTAAGCTACACTATCAGCAGCCCAGTAAGCTATACATAACACACCCAACCACTTTTCATTTAGATGTTTTATATTCATCGAGGAGTTATACTCATTGGATACAATTCAGAATCATAAAGAAATCTTCAGTGTTCGCCTTAACGTTACTACTTAAAGCCTAAAAAAGTGTTGCATCAGCCTTTTCTGCCCAAGAAGCTCATGTGTAAATCAGTTTGATGTGAAAAAAAAATGAAAATAACAATAACAGAAGAAACCACACCAGTTTACAGATGGTATGCGTTGTATTTGAATGAGTAAAGTAAGTGAGTAAATATGCTGCATGTTTGCAGAGCTTTCAAATATGTGAGGCCTGCTATATAGTTTGGGATAATACACAGTTCTTACACAGGGAGATGAAAACAGATGGATTTTGAAAGGAATCGCATGTTTATTTATTTGATGCTGAAAACATCACAAAACGAATGGTTCGTCAATAACCTAAGCAAAGATATATTAGGACTAATTTCTTCCTCTTTGTTCAAATCAATATCACGCTGAAAGCAGCATGGAATCATTTGGAGATCTATGCTGGACTTCATTGTGAGGGTACAGGCCTCTCATGGTAATTACAGAGCAAAATATGCTAAAGATATACTAATGAGCACCTATTTTATTGGACAATGAACCAATAGACCACCTGCTCATTGATGCTACACTATGCCAAACAAAATAAAACATTTCAATTGTAAAGGTTAGATTTGAATGCATTTGATGGTTTTCATCCATGTTTTAATATCCATCAACTTGTGCAACAAAAGCAACCCTTGGATATATGTTTTTATAAAGACCTGCTGATGTCAGAATAATATGGAAACAAATTTGTTGATGAGGGCTCGCGGTTATTATTGTAACATCTCCCAAGCCTCTGAAGCTCCTCGGCAGTGTCATGTTATTTGTTTTAGACGGCTTTTATAACACAACATTTACAAAAAGCAAAGGTGAAATGTAAGTGAATTTTGGCAGAATGTTCTGTAACCACCCAAACCGACTTAATGGGCAATCGAGAAAGTGTGGAAGCCAGAGGGGGAGGCAGCCAGCGAAGAATCATGGGCTGTCACAATCATGTCAGTCTAAGCTTCAGGAATCCAGGAAGCAAATGCTGTTTGATGTATTAACCATGATGGGGGGGGGGGGGGGGGCTGCATGTTCATGCGCAGTCCTGTAAGGATTTGAATACATTCTGTCTGTGTGTGAGCGCGGGTGTGTTCCTACACTGTGTGTGTGTGTGTGTGTGTGTGTGTGTTCATTGACAATTGGAGAACCAGTGTTGTTTGATGTATTAATCATGCATTTGTGGAATTGAGAGGCTCCGTGATGGGTCGCTTGGGCACTGATTCGATCCTCAATCAGAGGCTCATTTGAGTCCCTTTGTGTAAATGCTTAGCATTGTTTAGCAGAAAATAAGCATCCTGCTTATATAACATTTGCATTTGTATGCTTTTGTGTGTATGTTTTTGCGTGTGTGTGTGTGTGGGGGGGGGGGGGGGGGTGGTATTTGAAATTGAGAGGAGGGGACCTGGGGGAGGTAGCTAGAGTGTTTCTCAGATTTTTCATCATTCATATATAAAGTATTGGAAGCATTGTTTTCCCATAACCCCATTTTTGATGATCAAGAGGCTTTTAGTGGTCAAGTACGAAGAGGAAATGTGCTTCCAAGCAGAAGCTGCTCTGCGTATGAATCAATCAATAATTTAGAGGGAAAAGGTGTGACACTGATCTATTCACTATCATGATTTATCAGCCTTCGGTGCACCCATGTGATATTTCATCGATATCCTGTTGAAGGCGGATAAATAACGCCGTCCATTAGGACGGCCCACTTTAAAACGACACAGTTAATTAGTTGTGCTTATTTTGTGCTCATTCAACAGTGTTCAGGTATGAGTCGGAGTGGTAAAAGTTCCCTCTTTCCAATCCACTTTGCCCCCACCCCAGCTATTGAAATCTCGTCCACGGGGCTCTGCCTGAAATTTAATCTGTTCCCTTTTGATTACAAATGTATTTTGTTTGACACTTGAATTCACTACTGCAGAGCTCGAGTTCTGTTGCCAGGCAACTCTGTTAAGGTGCACACAAAGAATCCTTATAGATTTCTTGGGTCCAATCATTAACTTGTACTTCTTTTAAAGAATGTCCTGTATGTAGCTGGGACCAGTTTTTTTTTTTGTTGTATTTCTCTATACTTTCAGTATCACTGACTCTCGTGCTTTAACTCCAATATCAAGCTGTCAATTATTTTCATTTAGCTTAATATGTCTACCTCTTGCCAATAGATTCCAGTTGGAGCTTGAGATTCTCTGCTATGAGAGTATCCTGTTGAGTGCCTCTTCTTATGCTTCAGACATATGTTTCTAACAGGAGATGACAGCACGGCCCGAAGTATTTAAATGGTTCATGGTGCTTGTACTCTGATGGCTACGTTATGACATGATGAGCCATAAATATGTCAGATATGACTTAAATGAGCTCTGAAAGGATTTTGCAATAGAGTATCCATTCTAGATATTTTGCTTTGAGGGCTCTGTCAAAAGCCCATTGTGGGGCACTCGTACTAAGATTTCATCAATAGATAAATGAAATCTGTCATCAATATCATACCATATCTATATCAACAGTCTCTAGTTTATTCCCCCAGAGGATTATTAGTGATGCAAAGGGGCTCTGACAAGCATTCCAAAATGAGGAATCTCAACATTAACATAGCCATGGCAGTGTTTTGATATCTCAATAGGAGGTTTTGAATCTAAACTGGCCTTGTGATGTTTAAAGAAATGCAAGTGAAGAAAGATTATTGATGCATCTCATGAGTTGTTTCGCCCACTCAATTTTCTATTATTCTGAACAGAAAGTATTACAGACAATCTCCGCTTCAAAATCCGACGGTCCGGGTGGCCTTGGCGGATGCTTGCACTTTGCCAAAAACAGGTGCATTTGTATGCTTTGTAACGGCATTGCCAACGACCGTTTCATTCAGCGTTTTCATTTGATTCATTATAATTGACAACGTCAACACAAATGGTCAACCCCTTCTCTTTTTCACTCCCAAGTTTTTATCCAAACAAATGTAATGCGTGTTAGCCTTCTGAAAAACAACACTAATAGCCTACCAGTAGTAACCTGCGCTAACAAGGAAGAAAAGCAAAACCTATCGGCGACATAATTCATTCATTTTCCCGTCACTAAAATAATTGTTGAAAAACATTTTATATCGCCAAAGCCTAATTACTAAGTGTGCCATGACATGCAAAAATCTGCTTTTCACACTGAGACTTGAAGACACAGCACTTCCCTTTTGCATTTTACACTGCATGAATTAGCTTAGCAACAAGCAGACGTTTCCTTAATCACGGCTCCTCTGCTATTGCTTGGTTTCAGCCAGAGCGTCTCCCGAACAGAGCGCCGCGCTTCCATTTCAGTCTGCATGCATACATCCTTTCAGCTAAATCTGTATTCGTTTACTTATTTTTATCAGCAAACGCCGTCGGGGAGAGCAACAAGTCAGCAGACTTGCCATCCGCACACCGTTTGTACAAAGCGCGCACACCCGGAGATCAAAGGGACGCCGAAGACAAAAACAAGAGTGACAGTAAGTGACAGCAAAACACACTGGATTCTCTCGCACTGCGCGGAAATAAAACCAAACTCCCAGTTATGTTCTGTCACCGCATTGATGCAAGAAAAGTCAACGTCCGCATCTCGATGCTCGTTAGAACGGAGACGCTTCCACGTGATACGTGCTGCAAATACATGCACGCGTCAGCGGGTTAGAGATTCGAGAGCAGACCCCAAAAGTAACGGCATCATCAGCATGGCTTCTACTTTTTTACGTTTTTCGGAACTTGGAAGACATCTTTAGTTCGAAGCCTATGAGGTCCGGGCTCAGCTGCGAGACCGCCAAGTGGGAAGCGAAAAAAAAAAAGAGGAGGGATGCGGAAGCAAATGGAGGTAGGATCTGGGAGCGAGACGTGTGGGAGTCTGTCTGCGCTACGATTGAGATGCGCCCGGTGGATTACAGAGCTCTCCTCGCAGAAAACACGCAAACTCCTAAAGGCCTCATAACACAGAGCCAGCTCACTCAAACAGAGTAATGACTTCATCGGATGATTTTTTTAATGCGTGCCTTTTCCGCCTCGTTGAACGGCGTCGAGCTCTCCTCGATCCATGGGCCCGCGGAAAGATCAATGTTGAGGCAACATCTTGGCTCGGCAGCGACTGGGCCCCCCGTGTAGTCGGAGACGAAAAAGGTCACCGTGGATCTAATGGAGCGTGATTCTTCGGGTTCCTTGATAAAATGGAGGCGCATGAGGGCCCCCAATCCAGTGGCATCGAAGGGATCACTTTAAGTGCAAGAATGAGATGCAGCCGCACTCCCCGACTCACGCAGCTCTGGGAATGTATTGCCAATCGGGACATCTCAGATGCAGGGTAACAAATTGAGACAAGCGAGACCATGAGAGGCGCTATTAATAGCATCATATACATGTGCGTGCGCACGCACACTTGCGCTGAAACGCTGCATCTCACGTGCACATATTAAAAGGGGAGGAAAAAATAAGTTTTAAGCATGGTTGAAGGCTTTTTCATCCCTCTCCCCAATCCAATTATGTTCCAGTTCAAACAAATGGAAGTATATGCATGCTTCTCAGCCAGATTCTACCGCAATAGAGATATTAACTGTGAGGATGAAAAGTTTGAGAGGCAATAAGGTACCCAGCAGGCAGTGGATATTGAGGATTAATTTTTCTCATGTCTGATTCTTTACTTCCCCCCCATTATCCCCATTTTTTTCTGTCTATCTTTCCCTTTTGGCATTATTAACTGCTGCTATGTGTTTCAGAGAGACGTTTCGGTAGAGGCTTCTTTTATAGCACGCTGCAGGATATATGGAGAAAGGAGACCTCTGGGAAAGGAAAAGAAGCTAATTGACAATCTGTAATCTGCTGTGGAAAAAAAAATCTATTCAGTGCTACGACATTCAGTTGATACAATATGTAAACATTGATCCATTGAGCTTCCCACTCTTTGCCGACTTGAGTACACTGCCAAAGACTATACTGGCCCACAGACAACCATTAAGATGTGGTGAGAGTGCAACCTCCTCCGGTCTTAAAAACTCTAAATGTCGATTGCTTTCAAATAACTTGAAGCAAGCGGTTGAATGCTAAAACAAGGGAAAATGTCTTGTACTCTGCAAATATCAGCCACAATCCATGTCAGACAATGGTGTGATGAATTCGAAGAAAAAAAAAAACCAGACTATCGGGTAGGACATTATATTTATTCAATGGCATACAACCAATAATTGTGTTTGACCTCTCATTGCCATTAGAATGTGCTAAGTCAGTCTATTGACTTTAATACTTCAATACTTTCTGTTCAAGTTTTGCCTTTAAATTCTGCTTGCCTTTAATTCAGTTGTGTTTAGTTTTGCAGCTGCTGGAGATTGAATTGGAAACTTGCCCCAGGGACTTTATTTAGATCGAAAATGTAGCTGCAATTGACCATTGGAGGGCTCAGAACCCATAAAGGCCAAACACAGATAGATATCGCAATTTGCAAAGCTGCCAAAGCGTCTGCTCAGCAGCATTATGGAGCATGACCAGATGTGATCTGACAAACTATCGGCCAATTCCAGACATTTATGCAAAACTTGATTTCTCTTGCTTTTGGCACACAAAATCCCAGACTTCAAACTCCAAGTCCAGATGCTGGCTCAAGTTAGCAATGTTAGATTATTTTGTTTGGCCAGAATGTTTTTTTTTTTTTAACCTTTAGGATACATAACATATCATAACCGATTAAACAAGCTCCATTCACTACTTCTTAAAAAAAAACAAAAAAAAACTCAACACTAGTGTAGCAGTGAATGTTTCTGATGTTTGGGTTTCAAAGGCACAGAGTCACACAGTGCAAAAATATCCCACCTAAAATATCCTGCTGAGGTCAGAGCGTATTATGTTTTAAGTTGAAACTCTATTTCTCGACGTATTAAAATCACTGTCACCCTGTTGTTCATAAGTCATGATGTGAAGCCATAGTTTTGGTTTATATGAAGAGAACTTCTGCTATGCTGGTGGGGTTTCAAATGTGCAGGCAGTTTGCACATTGTTAAGGGATCTTGAAGGTCATACGTTGTTAGGTAAGGTCAAATCTCAGGGTTCTACTCTGTCTTTCCTAATTTTTTATTTTCCCTGCATCGTGCTGGCACTACTCCGAGGTACAAGGTTGTCACTCTAATTCACAACCGTTCTCCTCTAAATGCAACTGTTGTCACGGTGGCGGGAAATTAGGCTGCAAATATACTTTGGCCTCCAAGGTAGCGCTAATGTCGGGGTCTAAGGAGCAACTAAATTTAACTGAGTTTTATGCAGCTTAATCACTCAAAGAGCAAGCTGATGAAACTTAAATTTGAACGAGTCGACCTGAATGTGAACCTTTTACGTTGGGGAAATAAAGCAATGCACGTCGCGAACACAGTGTTTTATACATTCTATTAGTTCACACAGTAAAGGGCGGCTGCATGAATTTCCGGTCCCAATCCAACAATTTATCAATCAAATAACTGTAAAATATGATCAAATTCTGCCGATGACTGCTTAAAACCCAGAGTTGATATTATACAACTTTTTAACTTTTTAACGGTTTTATGTAAAGCACCTTGAATTGCCTTGTTGTTGAAATGTGCGATACAAATACAATTGTCTTTGCCTTGCCCAGATATCACTATGCAGTTTTCCACTCCTGTTGTTCTTCTATCATCCCAGTATTTCATCAAATCTTTTCTAACTTCACTATCTTCTGTTTTCAGTTGTTTTCTTATTTTCATTTTCTTTGCATTATGGCAGAGAATAGCTGTCGTAGTTCCTTTCCAAGGCTCCTCTGACTCCATTTTCTTCTTTTTCTCTTTTTTTTTCACTACCTTGTCCTCCATTCCTCCAAAGGATGTCTTGTTAGAAGTGTTCATTACTTTCCACAGTGTCTAGTAGCCCATTGCCCATAAACTCCTGAATTTCTTTTCAACATATGAGCTCATATTAACAAATATATTCCCCAGAGTTTAAGACAATGAGAGTGTCGGTAGACAGACATCACCATCTAAACCCTAAACCAATCAAATGTTTAATCCTTTGCCCTTACCAATTAAGTTCTACCACTGATCCTTCCCCAAAGCTCCTCCCTCCCTTTAAGTCTCTCATGACACCGAAGAATATTTAATTTGTGTTCCCTCATGCAGTCCTCTTCTTGTGTTATGGCAGAAAAAAAAAAGAATAATCCAAAATATACTGCGTATTATTCATCATCTTTGGCTCACTATATATTTTTATATTTAGTGAGCCAGTGCATTTAGTGAGCGATGCTATTGAGAAAATACAGAACATCTGACACGTAGTCTGAGTTCAACAATTTGTGCCACACAGACACAACTCTCACATACTCAAACGTCTTAGTTGTGGTGAAATATGTCATGGCATTTCCCCAAATTTCCCCAAAAGGGATGAAGGCAGCGGGAACACTTTGGTTCGCACAAGTACCCATCTTTCACAATAACAACATTTTTTCAAACAGAGCTGCACGGTGAGAAGAAGATTACTTTTTTTGGACTTTGATTTTGTTTTTGACATTGTGTGTTAGGAGCATTTTTCCCCTCTCATCATGAGGCATTTTGTTGGAGCCAGGTCAGCGAGGGTGGAAGCTTTGTGGTAGCTGTGGCAATGGGACCGCCAGGGTCATTGGCGGATGATGCCCCGCAGCCGACAGCAGCGAACCGACCCGAATCCGTTTGATACACTGACTTGAAATGTGTCCTGTAGTGAGTGGTCTTCTTGTAATAGAAAAAAGAAAAGTGACACCCATAGCTCATTGGGGGACAGAGGGGCTGACGGAGGGTTTTTTGTCGAAGGGTGATGCATTCACACCAGCACTCCCACATCTTGTCATGTGGAATGGCGTGAAAAGTCAGATTTGTCATTAGATGTGGCAGCTCTATTCACACATGGTGGGTCTTACTGCAGTAATACTTGATTTTACTGTGACAACATTATGGTATTTCAAGGCCAGTGCTCCCATTGAAATGCAATCCTCCATTTGGGGAGAAAAAGGAACAACTATAGAATAGGCGGCGGCGCAGACAGTGAAGGATGCGAATTCAGTCTTGCCCATCAAGACCATTAGGGTCTATCTGATTGTTTTTTAATGCATTTACTCCGGAAATTTTTTTTTTCTCTCCACTTACAGTACGCGAACAAAGGGACTTCTGGTCTTTATCTGCCCCCCCCCCCCCCCCCCCCCCCCAACCCCCAACCCCTACCCCATCCTTGTCTGATCACTTCATCCTCCACCCAAACCCATGCTGACTCCTCTGCACTCTTTCCCCCTCCCCACCTCTCGCTTATGTTCCTCCCTCCCCCTCTCTAGCGTGTCCCCTAGTTTTCTGGTTGCTGTGTCTCTTTGATAATCCAAGACTCTTTGAAGACTCCAATTCCACGCAGCTTGCCTTGGAGCTATTGCACCTACAAAAACAACTGTGTGTGTGTGTGTGTGTGTGTGTGTGTGTGTGTGGGGGGGGGGTTGGATGTGCGAGTGTGTGCCAGTAGAGAACGAGGGAGAGAAGGGAAAGCAGTAGATGGGAGGAGAATGGAAGACATAATGGTGGAATGAAAAATAAAAACCGTTCCGTGTGCATTTCCTGTGCTACAGTTTCAGTCTTTATGGTTTTATGCTCGCTGCGTACACTGAGAGGTGCACTTCTTCATTGTCATATTTGTTGGTGCAGCTCGTTTTTTCTCTGCCTTGGAAGGCAGCAGCTCATTGATTCCTGCGTACACGCCCAAAACGCCGCAGCCAGGATGTACTCACAGATTGTGACTGAATGGATAATCTACATCCCACAGTTTCCAACTCTCACAGGCTATCAAAGAGTTTACATGCACATGTTGTATCCTAATTCTACAGTTGGAACAACAGATCATTTTTCCTACTATAGGTTTACTACACAGGAGTCTACCAGCAATAAGCACTTGTTCTTCTTACTTTTTGTCACATGCTGCAGGAAGGAAAAGAATATTAGTTAGCGTACTTAAAATGGCACAGTAATCCAAAGTAATCAGCATTCCACATCCCCTCCACTTTGTGTAGATGTCTCTTTCTCCCACCTTTGCGACTCCGTCTCTCTTTCTCTATTGTTTCAGGCTCAATCCTTAGTCGCTCGTCTTCCATCTCGGTCTCCAGCCCTACCTTTTTGTCTCTGTCATTTCGCCTCTCTTTGGCAGAGCAGCTTGCCATTGGGATTTAGGGGAAAATTGAATTGAATTATGAAGGAATTTCTCTGCAGTACGATTGGCATCATTTCCTCCACACAACAGAACATCATTCTCATATCTCTCAATGTGGGGGAATGGAAATAGGCCGTGCACCATTCTTTCTCTCATCCTTTTAAATTGAATTTTTCATATCACAGGGGCACTGAGACATCAGCCGTTTCCTTTAACATGGGCAGAAAAACCCATTTCATAATATCTGAGGGACACATAGCTGTGATTCAATAGGAAAAGTCTGGCCTCCAGCAGTAGTACACATACGATATAACTCAGGATTGATGAACAGGGCCACATAGGTTTTCTTGAAAAGTTAAGGGTATTCCAGTAGAGTAGACTATGGCTGTTTGGCTTCACAACGGCTTAGAAGAACCCCAAACTAAACGAAACGAAGCTCCTGCTCATAACCTTACAGATTGGACTCCCTCCGTCTGTCTTACTATGAAAAATATGGATATCCTATAACCTTTGAAGTTCAACCAGTTTACTTTTATTAAGACGCGGCACCCTTCAGTACCTTCTTTGCAAAGCAATGATTTTGTAGCTGGATATTATTTCCACTCATTGGTTTTCTTTAGAGGCACGCAACGCTTGTTGTGTCAGTGATCACAGTGAACACATTTGAATAAAAACATCTTGCATCAAACGAACTTTGACTAATATGTAGGTATCAATTGGAAAATGAAGGTAAGATGCTGTTGTTTTTGGATACGGTGATGGGGTACTTGTTGGTTGAAGCCTTTGGAAATATATGATTTTCTCTTCACAGCAATGAAACACTTAGAATGCTGCTGGGGTTTTATTGTCTCAATAATTTAATACATTTCTGGATTGAATACAAATGAATTATAATTCTTAGTAATAAACAGCAAGACATTATCCAATATTTGGCTGTTATATTTTAGCAAAGCAGAATGACTGGAGATTTAATGAAAATGTTATAAATTACTTAATCACTTTGGCTTAAAATTTAGAGGCCTCAATGTGTTAATGCTACCTCGAGCTATAAATCTCAGGTTAGATGGGTAAGGATAAACTATTAATTCTTAATCAAATTAAGTTACTTTTGTAGAAGAATTACCAGAGTACTACTCAACTAAAATAATGATAATAATTATAATAACACAAATTGAGTTTTTTGACCTACATCTATATTGAATGTGCATTGGTGTTAATATGCTGTTATATCCCGCTGCCCCTGCACTGTATGGATTGTCTAGCAGTCCACCCATATGTAAGCACCGTCTCGCTGCCACTTATTATGAAAAACAGTACGCAGGGGAATCGTCTCTACAAGGTAGTTAAAGCGCAGACAATGCAGTCGCCAGCTTCATCACCAACTCGTCACACACAGGTCCATCAAGACAAAGACGCCAACTTGGAAGCACGAGATAGAGTTTAAAACACTAAATCTAACTAACCTGCGACTCGGCTGGAAGCCTGTTCAAAATGTGGCAGACACGATGGGAAAGCTTTTTCCCATCTGCATAAGTACCAGCAGCCCTGTGCACTAGCAATCAGCGAGACTTGGCTGGATGACAAAGCGCCTGACGGCAGAGTGGTGTCAGGTAGCTCTGCGGCTTTCACAGTGGACCGGGGACTTGGTGCTGTGGGAGAGAACAACGGCACTGGGGTCTGCTGTCCCATCAGGGTTCACTGGTGCAAATCAGCTTTGGCAATATTGATGCTCCTTGTTGCTCAGTCTCAGCTATGTGCCCCAGGAATCCCCTTTTTTTTATTCCTTCATTAAAGCTGCAGGCAAATACATCGCTTTTTTTTATTTCAAATCCAATCTTTAGGACCGACTGCCCACACTGTTATTTGCAGGTGATTAGATCTAACCATTAACAATAACCCATCTGCGTCAGTTGTTGTAGAAATGACATAGGCGTGAGCGTATTCACAAGCTGGTGCTGCATTTTTCCAATACAGACACTAAACAGCGAGCCGCAGACTGAGTGAATAATGGAGATGCATCCTCTCACTCTTCACACCATAGCAATATCTAGTCTCAGTGCAGAAGTCCTCCATCACACCAGACAACATTAGTGACAGACCTGGTTGATATATATTTTTTGCAGCGGTCGCAGCCAGCTAACAGGTCTGATGGCTTTCTGCATGTGACCTCACTGTTACTGTGTGTGTGAAATTGCAGGTGGTGTAAAGGGCAATTTCTAAATCAGAGATCCAACCGGCCATGAATGTGGTTTGAATCTGATTTGATGAATGTAATATTTATTTTGACGTCTCAGCCAAAAATGAGATATGTGCTCCCCGTCTCCCCATCTCCAACCTGCAGCTTTAAGGTCATGATTGAACTCACACACATCATCATTTATACTTATCTGCTTCCATGCCACCTTGTTTTGTTTTTTCAAGCGCAGTTATATTGTGCCTTCTTTGAAGATCTGATTTATAGCCACCCACAGATGTTTAGTTAAGAAGTTTAAAATTTGGCTCTAACTAAAGTGCAGGCTTTACAATTCTCCCCACTCCATGTTGTGCACTTGGATGATGAGAGGGAGAGAAGGTGTAGTGAAGTTAAATGTTCTTTTCTTCTAGCGTTTTTTGTGTTGCTTCAATAGTTCTTCAATTAATTAACAATGACTCCGCTCAGCTTACATAACAACAGCAAACACAGGCACATCAAAAAGCTTAATTTACCTTTTCTTCTTGCTGCGCTCAGGAGTGCCTGAAGGATGTATATTTTCTGTGAAAAGTTACCTGAGGATTCAGAAAAGACAACATTTTTAGGCCGTTACATGATGCATTGTCCACATAAAAAAGAACATTTCAATCATAAACAACACATTGCTTTCTTTGTGTAGTGTATACCTTTACCAAAAAATGATATTTGTTATCATCAATAAAAGAATATTAATGAATAAATAATAATGTATTGATATTTATGCCGTACCTTTGGAAAAAAATAATAATTGATCTGGAATCAATGAAATCCAGGACAATACCTTAAATCTATGTACAAAGACAATTTCATAAAAATAGGGATTAAGAAGTATATAAATTGTCGTGAGGTACAAACGTTTTTCCTTTGGTCTGTGAGCTGAACACTTTGAAGATGTTTGTGCCCAAACTGTCCAAGTCGCCTGGCTCAGGTACTGACCTGTGTTTTTTTTTAAATCCAGCTGTTGCGTAACACTGAGGTGGCACTCAGGAAATAAAGTTGTTCAGTTTAGGGAAGCAGTGCTCTCTTTTGTTATGTGCATTTTGTTTCAAGACAGTAAAGCAGCACAATCTCTGCTTTAAGGTGATGGGGTAGATGATGTGGAGATAATTGTAAGATTCATGGCTCTGAATAGCTTGAGGCAAAGAGGCGGACACACTGCAGCCGCTATTGTCTTTTTCACTATTTATATGGATTTCAAGACAGCTGATTCACCATTGCACAAAGGGAATTGACGTCATTCATGGCACAACACAGTGCTCACTTTTCCTTTTAGACTTAAACTTTTCAAATACTGTACCTCGTCATAGCATTCATATGGTAAAGAATTAGAGAAATAATGGCATTACGAGTGGCTTAGCTTTGTCTTTCTGGCATATCTATATGGAAATATCCAACTGTATCCATATTTTGCTTGGAATTATTCCGAAGCAGTAGGGTGTACAATATTTCTGGCCAGCTGACAGAAACAAAAGTGTCTCCAAAGAGCTGAAGGAACTCTAGGTAGGGAGTGGATGATTGCTGTTTATTGCCACTTTGAAATGTTTCCTGGTAGCCTTGTAAAGACACAATCTTGCTTTATCTTTCAATCTGCGTCGGGATTGTAATATAAGGCATATGAATGAGGCCATTTTATCCCAATCTAAAAGGGGCTATGAATTTGGATGTCATCGTAAATGTCCCCTCTTTCATTCTCAGCCCCATAGCTTCTTACTCCTACCACAATTCCCAAACAATCTCCATCTCCCGCCTCCAGTCTCCCAGAATCTAATCCTTCTGCTTGTCCCCTCCAGCCAAAGCGCCGTTCGTGTCTGCCTGACCAACTCCCCACTCCTGCTCAGCCTCTCCCTTCCATGCTTCCGTCTTGCCGCATCCCTGCAGCCCCCAAGGCCTGGCAAAGGATTTTTGCTCTGACTAAAAGGAGAATCTCTTTCCCCATCTCTGCAGCCTTAGCTAGTTATCATACCCAGGAAACATGCTGATCTCAGGAGTGATGCCTTGAGGAGAAGTTTAAGCAAGAATCCATATTTAAACAACTAAATACCCCCCTTACATCGAAATAGCCGTGAAGCCTGAGCAATCTCCAGTCATATTTTAAGAATGCGGCGTTGAAGTTTATTTTGCTACGTGAGTCAATAAGAAGGTTATGACAGCAACACAGAAAGAAAAGCAGAATAATTCATTATTGTCTGGTGTAATCGACGAGTTCCCTATCCAAACGTTAAATGTGGTCTACTTTCGCACTTTGACAATAGTTTGAATAGTGTTACATATAATATTTATGAGGAAAAATTAACTGTGTGTTCTTTTTTTTTACACACCCTATATGGATTCACCTATCAGAGAGCTTTATTTAATGGGAATAAAACATGAAAGGTGATGTTTAATATTCTCCAGAACCTCTCGGTGCCCTCCTTTATTTTAATTTGTGCACCAAGCATACAAATGGCACAAACAAAGAAGTAAAAAGTCCCTCTGTTCTTATATTTTTGTTGAGTTTCTATTAAATATTGGCAATACAGAAAAAGTCCAAGTCAGATTTCACATCGCATACTATATATGTTTTATTGATGTAGTAGCACGGCTTGGGAGAGAAATAAATATCACGCATTCTAGATCTCAAACAATAGTTATATAGATGACAGAGCAAGAGATGCATCTGTAAAGTGAGGCCAATGTGCCTGTTTGAGATGCTGGAGAGATGAACAGGTTTCTGGCCATTTTTGAAGGCACTAACAGTGAACACAATGTTGATAGCACTTACCTAATCCCTAAAAGCATTTCTCAATATCTGCCGTGTACTAAAAGGGTGATGGTTTGAATGATTTCCAGCATGGATTTGTTTGCCAGAAAAGTGTTTGAATGGTAGAAAGCACAGACCCATGGTATTGATCCGGGCTGACTCGTGCAGCAGAAGCAGTCCCATTCTGCTGTATCAGTGCTTTGCTGACTTTTACGAGAGGTGCTCGTGTGCAGGGGCGGACGGGGGGGGGGGGGGAGTGCGCCTTCACGTGCACCGCAAGGAGTCATCTTTCTGTTTTGGATCGGTGGCAAGTATCCATTAGTAAACTGATCTCTGGAAGAGGAAATTTAATGGTCTCCTAACTGTATTTACAAGCCATTCAATTTGATATAGGGTGTGATGTTGAATGATTTATTATTTGCCGCTTTGCTCCTCTTCAATCTATCGAATTCTGGATTTCATCAGTATTTTTATTCTTTCATTCATGCTTTCATTCTTTCATTACATCTCATCGAAATAACAGCGGATGTCGATCTAAGGGTGTATTCCAAAGCTAGAAAAAAAAAAGTCACTGGCACAAACTGTATTTCCAAAGCTCTGTTTCCGTTGTTCTGTTAATCTTATTTAGATCTTCGCTGGAGTGCTTTCTTAAATTTAATTTCTGCAGAAATATTATCTCGCTTTTTACACATTTAAAAATCCATATTTAAATATGGAAATAGGAAGTAGCTCACTGGGGCTACTGATTAGGGTACCAATCATTATCAGAATTCATTTTAGAGGTGGAAGATTAAGGAAAAAGAAACTTGTCTGACTATAAATGATAATAAAAGCAACAACAATTATGTTCACATTAAATCTCTGTGACACCATATGATATACAGAACTCCATTTTGAGCTCTTGTTGTGAAGGACAACAAATAACAAATCTGTGCCTTGAGTCTAAACCTATGCCATTGTATCTAGAAGATAGTATTTGCATGCTAGGACTTGGTAACAGACACAATCTAAACAAGCCAAATATTCTGAATTCATTCCGGCTGCCAATTTGCACTCTCATTATTAAAATCCGTAACCTCTCTCTGTTCATATATTTCTACCTTATATAATCTGCAGAATAATAAGGCAAAAAAACTCTTTAATATTTAAGAGTGTTTAATATTTTATGCAATTTTTCCAACTTTTGAAGAGTGAACTTCACGAGGCCAGCGAAATTGAGACGGTAGTTTTATAATTGAAATGGTAGCTCTCTGAGTTGTAACTGTGACCACACTACCTGCTTATTGTCTCCATGGAAGCATCAATCTGCAGGAGGAGTGCAGCTGAAAATACGCTTTCCTTGTGTCAAAGATATTCATTCGTTCTCGCTGTGTTTTTTTTTAAGCACCCCCATCGGCGAGTGACCTTCTCCACCGCCAACCCCGTGCAGGACCTGCAGGACGCCTCTCAGCACAGCTACTACGACAGCGGCTTGGAGGAATCGGAGACTCCCAGCAGTAAGTCCTCGTCTGGTCCTCGCATTGGACCCCTGACCCTGCCCGAGGACCACTACGAGAGGACCACTCCAGATGGCAGCATCGGAGAGACCGAGCACCCTGAAAACGGTGGGCTGACTATCCCCCTGCGTTCTGTCGTGTTGTCTATGAATATGCATTTAAATGTAAATGACTCTAATGGGTTCTTTTTGTGCGTGTTTGGTCTTGATGGTGTTTTTCATTTCGCGATGGCGACATTTGTGGGGGATTTGTTTTTGTTGCTTTGTCGCCATGTCAGTGTGGGGGATGTGCTGTGGCACCCGTGACGTTGAATTGCTGTTGGTCGATGACTGTGTGAAATGTTATTGGTTTTTAAGCAGACCCGCGCTTGGGCAAGCGGGCTGGAGTTAGCAGTGCTTCCATCCTCCTCATCAGCAGGTCCACTGTCAGACATCCTTAATGACCCTCTCTCACAAGTGTGCTAATTAAAAAGCCCAACTAATGGAGCGTTTGCCCTCTAAATAAATCTGAACCATGACATCTGTGCAGACAACACTGTGTTTACTCGAAGCATTTCTTTGCCGCAAACTGGACCCCGCGTTACACTGCAGCTTACTGTAGATGAGCAGGGGCCGTCATCACTAGCCGCAGTAATCAATCCACATGCTGAACAGCAATGGTTATTCTTCATTAAAAAAAAGAAGAAGAAAAACACAGCCAATGCTGTCTCTGATGTTTTTGTTGTGTGTTGTTAAATGAATTGTGCCACCTTAAGGTGCCACACATAAATCCGTTGACTTGTGAGACACTATGATAAGTGATTGGTGCGTTTGCATCATTGTAGTATTTAGCTTTGCGTTGCTCTCTAGATTAGAAACTTTTAACAGGGCCGGTGAGCTCGGCTTTCTCCTTATATTTGTATTTCATTAGTCTGTTGTGGGGTTTTTTAGGAGCTTCTGTGGTTTTGCATTTTGTGCACACGGCGCTTAACGCATAGACTTCTACTGCCCCGTGCAAAACGGGCCACGCAGCAGCAAAGACTTGATGGTGCTCCTGATCAGCATTGACATTTACTTTGTCTCTGTATCAGTGAAAAAGACACAGATGTACCTTTTGTCAATGTGGGTGCACATCCTCAGAGCCGGGCGAGTTTTGGGGTGGAGTTTTTTTTTTTTTCAAGCAACAAAATGAAACTATTTCGATCCCAAGCACTCTCGGTTGCAAAGCGTTGCAGGATCAAAGGCTAAAATGTGTCACCGTCACACCAAAACAGCAGATGACAAAGTTCTATTATTAGTGTAGCTACGTTGTGACGCATTGCCTCTTTACGAGACAATCGTGTTGGATCTCATTAGCTAGCTAATTCATCTGTATTTAAAATGTCTATTGTTTCTTTATTTATGTCAATTAGTCACGCCATTATTCTGGGAAATAAGGGGAGGGGGGGGGGCAAAGGGGGGTTGAGAGAGGGGTGCAGGAGGGAATAAATCCTGCCCATAGCGCATTTCCCTCCGGCTCAATGGAGGTCAGAGATTGTTTAGCATCCCGGTTAATAGACAGCATTAGTCACCCATATACAGGCTGGCTGTTTACAGTCCATATGCCAACAGTGCACTATTGGATATTGTATCTTTTTAGTTTTTCTTTTTTGGTCGTAGCTGATTTTCTCCCATCTGCAGAAAAAAAGGTTTATGTCATAAAAGGCGTTCTTTGTTGTTAGCAGCAAAAGAGCCAGTTTGAGAGTGGAGATGGAGCCGTTAAGGAATGAAAAGATGGCATTAGATGGGGGAGATGTTAGATTGTGGCAGCGAGGGGGGGGGGGGGGGGGGGACTAAGACTGTCTGACAAGGAGGCAAAGCCCATAGGATGAGCTCATAGGACAGGGAGATGCGAAGATGAACTGCTAACCAAGGACAGACCTAATTAAAATGAGATTCCCACTTCAGGGAGATAACAAAGAGACAACATAAAATCAAAGATTAGACAGAAAATCAAACGAGACGGAGGAATTCCTCCCCAGCTCCACCTGAATGGTGAATTTAGTCTTTTTTTTAAAGTTTGAGTGACAGAGTGACAGGTTATGCTGGTGCAAGGCTTTGTTCATTGCAGTAGAGATGACTGACAGCCTAAAATCGGTGAGGTGAGCGTGATGTGTCACTCCATTAAAGTTGGATAAAACGCAGCGTATGAACCCAGAGACAGTGAGCCTTTGCATCTCTGGGCCCCCTAAGTATTAACACAGATATGTGTTTTGTCGTTCAGGTGGAACTTTTAGCGCGGGTAATCTACATTGTGAGAGTGTTAACCATCTACGGTGGAGAGTGATGCAGTTCATGATCAAGTTTAGATCAGCTGTCCTAAGGTGCAGGTCACACCTTTGCTCTATTTAGCCTCTGTTAGCCTGCGCTTGGTGGGCACTGCAGTGTGACTGCATCCCAGTCCGTACTGTTCCTCCAATCAAGGCCAGGGTGCAAACTTCAGTTCCAGTTCCTTAAATCTTAAGATCTCTCTCTCCTAACCAACTTGCAAAAAGACTAATTGTATGGAAGTAGATGAAAACATTATTCTAGCTGTCTTGCAACGTATTACCTCAATAAGCACCACAAGAACCATATGCCATGCCATTTCTGCATCACTCCACTGCAGTTCAGGTAACAGGTTCAGTAACTCTCAATAGGGGGCAAAAAAAAGGCTGTTCTGTAATAGTCTGATGTTTACCGCAGTGGACATCACAATATTCCCTTGTGTTTTTTTGGCTTTGGAACGCATAGAAGATTCATACATACAGCAAAAAATCGTTCAAATATACGCCTAAGCATCTGCTTGTGTTTTTTATTTTTTTATTCTTGTCCTTAGGCTGTGTTTGAGTGCACTTCATTTCAGTTTCCCCCAGTGTATTTTACACTCATTTGTTTCGCGCATGTAGCGTGCATGTCGCTCAACTGTTCGTTAATCTCGGCGGAAATGTTTATCCCCCGGTTGCGTGGGGCGCACCTGCATGCATGCATGCATGTATTTGTTTGAATTCAATGGTGTATCCTCACACCCCAAATATCTAAATCACTTTGATTACAGTGCTGTTTTACATTAATAGACTCTCATCATAATCACCGAGCTCTTTATTTCTTGCCAAATTGATTGCAGTAGACATCATGAAAACAGTTCATCTTGTGTGCCTGCTCGCTGTCGAGATGCACGATTTGTCCTCCACAGTGAAGTCAGTGGAGGAACGAGAGCACTCGTCTCTGTCCATCTGTCCATCCACTGCGTCTCGGGGGCTCCTAATCAGATTTTGAGCATTGGTTAAAGACATTTTAGTGTCAATTACAAGTTACATTACATTTCCGGAGACCACTTTAACTTTTCTTGTTGACTTTTTCATGGTTCTCAAAGGGCAACAGTTGGATTTAACGCAGTGGATACATTGTGTTTATTACCGATTGCATCAGAGGACACAATATAAAAATTAAAATAACTGTCTGATGTAGTTTTTCATAGTTTTTAAAAAACATTGGCAGTTTTTTTCTTCCATATACCCCACACACAGTGTTATGTGGAATCACATAACACTGCTGCCCAAGAAGCCTGTGCATTGGTCATCCGGGACCCTCCATAGGCCTCATCCCCCTTGGGACACAAGTTTGACCGCCAATCTTGTAATTTCCTCTGCAACCATTACAATAATGGCTCTTCCGGGGATCAGTGGTGTAGGCATCTTGGTTGTGATATGAGGGTTAGCGCCGATAGGAAACAGGTGGATTTAAGACCAGCACATACACACCTAACAATAACTCAATTGACTACAGATGGAGGCATTTTAATGAGGCCGATAGCCCAGCGTTAAGTCTACCAGTGTCTTCCTCTGTGCGGACTCACTGCCATATGGGCTATTGAGAGGGCTGGGATAAAATAGAGTAAATGGTGTTTCTATGATAATGAGGTTCTTTTGTAATGCTGTCTGATTTTCCTGCCTCAGATCTCCCGGCTAATATTTGTTCTTTTTGAACTCCTATCAGGATTTCCATGTGCTGTCAGTGCTCACCATATCAGCATCATACATGTTCAGCCTGTGAATATGTGATGTGTGGCTTGTGCACAAAGAAAGGGAAACGGGTCGATCAAAGAAAGATGTGCTGATGGTCAGCGCGCTAGTTTGTGCTGCGAGTGTCACTTTGGGCCTCTGTCCAGGTACTCAGGTACTGGGGTGCGGGTTTTCCTCCGACAGATGTACAAGTCCCTGCCTGTTGCACTATGGAGTGAAGCGGCCCATTTCAGGCTGTACCAGCACAGTGGCCTATGCAAGCCACTGCCGCAACAACCCGACACCCCAGCAGGTACGAGTCATGGGACTGGCAGTTTTGTGGAAGCTTCTTTGGGAGAAAAGAGAACTCCTAAGAGTGGACGCCTGAGGCAAGTTGTCATGAGTAATACACTTATAACGGCGAAACGTATTCTAGCACTCGCATTATGCTCTGCCCACGTCAGCCCCCGCTATTTGTTAACCCCCCGCTCACCCCACAATTGTTTGTAATTTTTATTTCAGAGCAAATAGGTCACTGGAAGAGCATAACTGGAGCAGAATTAAACTCCATGACACCATGGACAACGGTTAACTGCAGCCCTTTAACGAATGACTTTATGGGAGAATGCAGCTGAATCCAAAATGGAACGGACGATGTGTCAACACGTCACAGTTTTGAATGTGTCTAGATTTCCCTTTCGCCCAATTTGGAAATGTGCTTTCGCTCGTGCGGCCACTAACAATGAGACCTACACACTCATCTCAAACTTTGGCCGCACACATTGTGGTTTTCGTCAAATGATTGCAGACAGCCCCGACCTTTGAACAGAGGCCATGGGAGAGAAAGGACATAGTAGCACAGCTCTGATCATTAACTGTGGTAAAGTTTGTAATCGGCATAATAGCTCTGAGTGAACTGACATATTATTCCCTGGCAGAGATTGCAGCCACATGTGAAGTCCCATTATTCCAATGAATCGTCTGCTTGTACTTCTTTTCATACCTTATTTCATGAATAATAGGGATTTCTCTGTAGTTTATTCAGTGTCAAGCTGACTGGATGGTGTTGTCAATATGGCAAGTTTTTGTCATAACCTAAGCCTTAAAGTGATTTAAGCTGTGAATATGTGTCGTCATTATTTTTTAAGGTAATAGAGGAGACAAATACTGAATTTTTTTTAAATCGATGTTCAAATAATTATAAAAAATCGAAAGAACATTTTCTTACCACCAATTCAGAGTCCCCTTTTAATAGAGATCTGTACAAAATACTCAGCCCTTATTCAAATGTAGACTATATTACATTCATGTAAAAAAAAAAAAAAAAAAACAGATGAATGTTCTGAAGTATGGTGCAGAAACGCATATAAGCACACATTAGGTTCCATAAATAGTGCTTTTAACACCACGCGGCCTCTGAAAATGACCGGTTTTAGCACTAAGCCTGTAGAATGAATGAGTGAGCCAGTATGCCTAAGCCAGTATCCCTAAGCTTTAGATGTGCTCATGTATTACTCTAACAAAAGTGGATGGCTCTCTGTACTTAGGCAAAAATTGGATAGCACGCTTCCTGCTCTTGCCACGCCAGTGAGTCTGGGCAACAGCGTGCTGAAGCAGCAGGTTTGGGGGTGGTAATGTGTGCGCCTGTAAATGGGGGCTTGAAAGTACAAGTTTATACTGTCACATGGAGAGAAAAAAAAAAAAATCTTAATTAGCCCGGTTGAGCTCGTGGCTATAAGAGACGTTCCTTTCAGCTGACTGTCCACCGACTTTTCCAAGGGACCCTGAGTTGAAACTTCTAAAGATAATTATGGAGGCAGCAATAGAAAGTGGCAGCAGAGCTCTGTTGCTCTCAGTGGGTCTTACCCAGTCTAACCCCAGATGTGATCCGTAAAGCAGGTAGAGCGCTGCAGATCGCTGAGGGGATGCTGGCTGGGGGCCCGATGCACTTCAACCTCAGTTGGTGGAGCAGCTCAAGCCGGCATCAGACGAAGGCCCCGGGGATCATCCCAACATCATAGTGTGATGGGGACCGAGAGCCGCTGCACCTCCCTCTAACTAGTGTTCTGCCCTTCAATGATGGATGGCACTTGAGGGACTAGAATTGCACTATATGGGCCTGACATGCGTTTCCTTCTTTGTAGTTACAGAGGAATGGAGTCGCTCTCACTTAGAGGTGTTTCATAGTCATTTGAGGATATGGCAGAATTTACTGCAGTTCAAGGACCGTACAAACCCAAAGAGGACTGAACAAGTCGTCTCTACATTACCAGCAGTGCTGATGTCAGTATGAATTCTTAATTTGCAGTTTTGTGTTAACATGGTATATCATGCAGGCAATTTTTTAAATGCCTTAAGCTAAAGAGAAATTATTGAATTTCTCTTGCTCAACCCCACGGCCAAGCAATGTTTTTAATTTCATGCGAAACACAATACGTACAGATACAAACGCACATTCGGCTTTTGGAAATCCTTTTAAAAGTCACTTTCTCTCACGTGCTATTTCCCTGGATAAAAGTAGAGTATATGTGATAGAATTTAGAACAACGATGTGGCTTGTTTCCGTCATTGCTGATGGATCTCCGCTCTAATTAGAGAGTGCTGTAAAGCGTGAATTGTTAGATAGTGACAAGATTTTCGCTGGTTCCAAACTAAGGAGCTATAACAGAGAAATGTAGACCTTAAAGTAATTCCTTGGACCAAAGGTTTTATTTTATTTAAAGCAATCATAGGATTTGGTTCACTTTGCCTGTGGCTACCTCCCTCTCAGATGGTCATGTTGCAAGGTCCCAACACTTGTCACTCATCTTGATGAGCTGTCTGCTTTGAAACAGTATCTTGCTTGGAGATGAGGTATCCATCAAACACGCAGCCACCACAGGCTCTGAAAAAACAGATGGCGAGTGCAGCCACTTTAATAAAAAATAAAAAGCGACGGCAATGTTTACTCTTGTTGTGCATTTGCTCTCTTTCTCGTCCTCGTCCTGCTTTCTCACTTTATTGTTGTTATTGCCACGGCTCCCTTGCACTTGATAGCACGCCACGAGCCACACTCGCATGGCACAAAAGGCACAGCAGATATGCCCACCGTTAATAAAAAATCTCATTGAGAAGTCTCTACATTTCAGCCATGCACAACCGGGGTCAGAGGCAGAACCAGGCTGCTGCCCCGTTTACTTGACCCAGTTTAGCCATTGGTTCATTAAATTTTCATTCTTTTCAAGCATTGTGTAGTGGAGGTCTGTTTATGTTATTATAATGTGATGAAACATTTATATTCCCGTCTTAATGTCCGACTAAGACAGCGCGGCAGTGTTTTTGCCCAACATTCTTCCCAACATTTACTCTCACTAAACATTAAGTCGACTCTGTTAATGCGGATTTTTGTTGGAGGGGTTTAACATCATCAAAGGACGCGAACATTGACCCGTCTTCGTCATGTCGAAGCTTGTAAAAGTCAATCAAACACATTCATCTGAACGCAATGGATCAGTTAGGAACAACGGGGGAGGCTGGAAACACGCTGGCCTTAAAAGCCGATATGATCACCCACCTGCTGCCTTGTGTGTTTTGGGTTTTTCTTTGAATCCCTTTTAAAAAAAACAGAAATTCGCAGCTTTAGTTAAAATATTTTATATTCAATCACGTTCTTCATTCAGTTTGATTTTTTTTTTTTTTTTTTCTTCTCCTTTGCCTTAATCAAAGCCTTTGACGGAGGAGCTGTCGCCTGGCAGAAGGTATAGACACGTGTAGAGCAGCATTGGGAAATTGCCGCTGTGCTTTTGCCTCACGACACAAAAGGACATTTTCCTATTTCATCATGTCATGAAATCCGAGTTGTCCCGCTCCAAACACATGGATGTATTGTTCGGAGAATTGTTGGTACAGGGCTGGCTGTCCGACTCCTTTTTAGTGTTTTGACTTTTCCAGATAATTGTCAGTCATGCAGTAAACGGTAAAATAAAGCTCTGCCTCTTCAGGATTGTCATTTAACAACTGCACAGCGTCCATGATTCTAAAGACCCGATTTTGCACTCTGATAACAACCTGAAGCAGATCACCTGGTTTCTGGTTTGAAGATATGATGAATAATCAGGTGATAAGTTGTCCTGTCTCGGGACATTTAATGTTTAGGATGACACTACAGAGCAGACACTTCATTTCATTTCTCTTTAATCACCATATGTTAGCTCTCCCTGGTTGACCACCTATGTCTCACATTGCACACTGACTTTGGAAATCAAAGGCAGAATTAGCAGAGAGATAATATCTTGATCAAAAGGGGAAGGAAAACAACAACAAATGGATCGTGGAAGTCATCCGTTTTACATGTCAATGAGATCAATGAATGAAAAATACTGAGCATCAAAGTCGTGAAACAGAATTAACTCCAGGAGGCCTGCCTTTCTCTAGTAATTAGAGGTGTAGATCACATATAGGGAAGGATAAAAAAACATGGGTGTAATAAAGAGGAGTTGTAGCCAGATTATTCAGCGTGAATGAAAATAGAAATCCCGTTGACATATTGGGACGTTTCTCACCTCTCTCCCGGTCTTAATAGAGGAGCATTTTTTTACTAAAATCAGGAAAGTTGGGTGTCCTTACAGGCACGTTTTTCTGTGGGAGGTAAATGAAAATTAAACACAACAATAACACATTGCGACCTGAGAAAAATAACCTTTAAAAGTGAAACGTTTCTAGGAAAATTCAATTCAACAAAACAAACGGTTTAAATGCAATTGACATTTTTACATTAAAAACTGATTGTTTATTTTTCTGTTGTTTCAAAATGACGCGTCTCAGAACTGCTGGTATGAGGCCATGGAGCACTGCCACTGTGCGAGCAAGGGCCATAGAGGGCAGATGTGAAAGCCTAAAGCAGGAAGAGAGCTTCAAAGGCAGGGAGCAAGAAAGAGACATTGACACAAGGAGAAGAAGGAAGGTTTGGGCTTGAGACAGGAATAGACGTGTGACTCTTCAAGTAAACGTCACGCAGTAATAAGAGAAGGGATGCGCAGTAACACGCTCTGTCCAATTGTTACAACAATAGTTTTCATTAAATCCGCCGTGAATTTCACAAAAAGTATTTTTTGTGTGCCTTTTTTTTCTCTCAGTTCCATCTTCACTTCCCACCTTGCAATGTTGCCAATTAACAAGCCAAATAAAGCACATTATTAGCCAATCTGCTGCGGAAACCTGACTTCTGCTTCCACTCAGTAAACTGAGTAAGACTTTTGGCTAGGAGGGCATTCTTAACATTTTTTAACTGAGTATGGTTAAGCTTCCTTGACCTGTGAAGAATTTGTAATGGTTTTACACTTGTGGCATAGAACAGAAATGAAGAAGTCCATTGAGCGTCCAGTCACAACCCCCTGCCACGGGGCTTCGTCTACATTTCTTTGAGCTTTTCTAATTAGAAAACTGAATGGGAAATGTGTGGTTTTCTGTTTCGGGAGTGAAGGAAAGAGAAGAGGAAGAAAAGTGGCGTAAATTTAATTATACAAACAGGTTATCACATATGATAAGATTATAGAATGTGGTAAACCTTTGCACAGCTAAAGTGTATATGCAGTAAATCCCACATTATTCATTCTTAAGTGTTGTTGTAGTATAACAACGATTATTAATTTATCACACTGAACACGTGTATACAGTAGTAGGTCTGGGCTTTAATCCTAATCAGCATCCCTGTGTATTTTTACACCTCACGTAAACTGTAGAGCTGCCTGCAATACAGATTTAAATGATCAGCAAAAAAAGACCTGCATTGGCCTTTAGAACAAATGCACATTCATAAATACGAGCAATGATGCCCAACTAATGTGTTTCAAACTCAAAATGCACATTCTACCTTCCCTGAAGCCCTCTGCATGAATATGAGATTGGATACTGCATATAGTGCACTGCTGTTTATTATCCAAGCTGACTGCTCAAATAAAAGATTCAAGCGAAATGATGTAGGCATCGTTTCGTGTAAAGGCGACGATGACTTGAGTAACAGTAGGTCTGTTTTGCAGACGTACTGCGCTATAGCTTGTGCAATGTTCCAATGCAATGTGTCACGGTTTGGCTTCGCTTCCGGTTTTAGTTTGAAGTTTCATGTCTCTTGTGGTCCTGGGTTAACTTCACTTCCTGCCTTGTCTTGTGATTGCGTGATTGATTCCACCTGTGTCCAATCACCTGCACCTCCCTTGTGTATTTAAGCCCTGTGTGCCAGTTGTCCTTGGTCGCGTCATTGTCCATGTCTATGTGTCCCTTGCCGTTGGAGCACGTTATTGTTTTCTTGTCAAGATTAAAGAGCACGTTGTTCGAGAACCTCTGCATTTGAGTCCTGCTTCCGCCTGCTCCAGCACCGTTCGTGACACAATGGAGAGGTAGACTATCTGGAAATCAGAGTTCTATGTATTTGTTAACATGGCTGCAAGAGAAAAAGCTGACATGGCTTGAAAGCTCTATCTAATTATAACATTGTAAGATTACAATCTCTGTTCTAATGCATTATAGTGTTATTATAATTACTCATTGTTTAATACAAGTAAAGAGACCATTTGTTGCATTGATTTCCTTATTCTTTCACTTTACTTCAAGCAAATAATGACAATTCAGAGTAATTTCTAATCACATTATGATACACTATAATACATCAGAACTATGGGAATTATAATACACTGTTATGCTTGCAAATGAATCTGTCCCTAGCGGCTATCAAGACTTGTGATGTGACCTGATAGGTAATCATAATCATAATGCTTTGTAACGCGTTACAATTATTGCCATACATCATTATGAATATTGAAGTAATCACAACCTCAGCTATAAGCCGATTATATGACATCAGGAGTACGTTTATGATGCCTCAGAGACATGGTGATCACAGGAAGTCTTACTGCTTCAACTCAACTACGTTAATTGAAGAAAACTCAAGAAGGTGGGAACTGGACTTATATGATTATCCTGGACTTGAATCTCCTATGTTTGTGATAAATCATTTTGTTATTTGTTTTTTTGGGAGGGAGGGGGGCTTTGCATTGGCTGCTGAAGGGAGATCAATATTGGGTTGTCAAAGTTCAGAATGCAATTTCCAGCCAGTAATTGGCCAGCAAGCCAAACATATTGTTGTGGGCAGAGGCATGAAGCTGTTCTCCACACATCATCATTTAGAGCCGTTTCCTCCCAGTCCTCCAACCAATGTTTGGATTCTATTTTATCTGGAGATGCCTCGTGTATGTCACAGTTTGACAAAGCCTTAGAGTTGGTTGACATATCACACTGCATATCAACTTCTCAATCCGAGGAGCTGGTGCATAACGCGATCTGTCAGCAGGTGCTAAGGCTTTGTCGAATGCAGCGATACAAAAGGCAGTCTTCGAAATAAAGGAACTGCGTGAGACAAAAATGGCGGCGGTTGAGGGAACAGGCAGGAGGTGCACCGTCACCCGCTGAACCATTTACATCGCCTTCTATTGACGTTCCTCCGGTCGACATGTCCACTCGTCAGCCTTTGTCGGTAAAGGGGCTAGCCCGCTAAGAAAATTGCCAGAATTCAGACATCACCAGATCTGTAGAAGGAGACACGGGCCTTACGCTTACAATACAAACTCTCATACCGCCGTCCTCCTCTGTGGACCGAAGGACTGATTAAACGGATTAACATAAAGAGATGCTCCGATGTCAGCTATTTAAACTTTGCTGGACAAAAAAGAAACAAATTGACCTTCACGGCTGTGTAATGCAAAGTATTTACCTGTTTTTTATTATGTTGAGAGATTATGAAAAAACTGTTGACAAAAGCAGTTTGTGTACGTGAAAGCGTTAAATAGATGCGTACCAATAATCTATAGAATAACTAAATGGAAACGTGTCACTTTCTGCATAGGTGAGGTGACAAATCCTCCGTTTTAAACTTGCTGGTGAAATGGGAAAGAGGTCCGTGATCTGCCATTGTTCTTTTGCATTCCATCACCATGAGCCGGGAAATGTGCACGTCAACACTATGCGTGCTTGTAGCAAGTTTCCCTCTGTTAAAAATGCTTCCCTCTGGAGGAAAACAAAAAAAAAAATACTTATTGTTTGGGTAGCTTCTGCTTACTGTGAGAAACCGTTGTGAACACTTGAATAACAAGACCTGACATGTCATAGCTAAAGAAATGCAATACGAAACCCTGGTTTCTTGTTGTTTTTCTTCACACAGTGTGACAACCAGCGAATGCATTCACGCTGCAGTTATTGCACTCGTAGTCAGCGCCAGACGCTAATGTCTGCTCAGATGTTGGGTTTTTCCTCCTTTTGTTTCTCGGAACATTTTAGTCACTTACCACATAAACTGTTTGCAGGGGCCGTCAATATACCATTAATAACACTGAAGCACTCCCGAACGATAGTAGCTGTTTTTCCCACGTTATCCCTCTATGAGCTGTGGCTCTCTCATATATTTGTTCGCCATCGATCATAGCGGTGTGGCGCACGCGCTGCAAAGCAGCCGGTGGGGAGAGACGGCATTTGCAATCAAACAGAGAGGAGCAGTGTGAAATCTCAGGAAGAGGCAGCTTCCCCCCCCCCCCCATGCCCGTGGGCAGGGGATCAGACGATGAGGGAGCCTGCCTCAGACACTCAACACCTCCCACTGGCACCCTGATGCAAGCGGCATGCAAACCCTCCCCTCACATGTCTCCGTCAGCTGGGGGGGGGGGGGTGGCGGCTGTGTGGGGGGAGGTGGGGTTAAGCTCTGTGTGTACCCCCACTCTGTAACCGCACTGTGGAGTGCATGTTGTGCTGCTGCAGTAAAGTTGCTTTAAGAAGGTTCAACGCGAGTCGTTGATGTGCCACTGAAGGTGGTAGTGGGTTGAATTCACTGAGTGTGTTTTTTTTTTTTTCTTTCCACACCTTCCCTTTTTTTTTTTTCTTCATAATATTGCTTCGAGCGAGCACTGGGGTCTGACCCAATATAAAATGAGAAAGCTACAGGTGCAATCTATCTCCACGTCTAAAGCAAAGGAATTCTGCAGTGCAGAAGGGCATAAATGTTACTAGTCTTCAAAAGCAAATAACAAGCTCTCTGTATCCAGTCAGCCTGTTCCAGCCACTGGCATAATAGCGCCGTGGTTTCTGCATGTGTCCTCCTTTGTCCACCTCGGTTCTCCATACAAGACTTTCACAACTATGCATTGTAAAGGGCTTGTTCCAGACTGTGAACAGATTTATTTCAGGTATAGGTAGAGAACAGGTGATGGCAGGCTTGAGTGGGTGAGAAAATACCAATTTTCCCACTGTGCCTCTAGCTGCTCCTTTAACCCCGGTGTTGACTCATCCTGCTTCCTCGTGTCCAAGCAAATATTCAAACAATGGCCGTTTCAGCTCAATGTGGGAGTGTGTTTTGATGTGCAGACCAGACGGTATCCGGCCACATTGTAAGTGGGCACTACGGCTACAGATGGCTAACAGCCACAGCAAAAGGCAGACACAAAAGTATCATTCATCTGTATTGATTTCTACTGCGAGCGTTGTAAAAACATGCACTTTCACAAATGATACACTCTATCCCATGCCATGGGACAAGCATTTCATCATTATTACATCTTTTTGCGAATTGACTGGTGTGACAGGAAATTACAAGCACTATAGCACACTAATGACAGCATGGAGCAACAATTACTCCCGACACGACAAGTTGCTGTTGAAAGTGCTCATTTGTTAGCTTGCCTATTCACAACAGAGAGAGCTAATTTATTAATTAAACCATATACATTTTCATCCGAGCACCTACGTTCTCTGTTTGATGACCTGCAAAATGCACTTTGGCTCTGTCGGAAAAATAAGGCAGACTTTGGCGAGCTAATGGCGTGTTACCTGTCATTGCTGATGAGCATGGTTCAGAATGTGCTTTCATTCCCGTCCTTAGTGCCTGGCATCGATTTGCATTCAATGCTTTCTCTTTCATTTCATTACATTCAGTCCAAATGATTTTTTCTAAAAATGACCGACCTGACAGTGCATGAGGATGCTGCAACTAATGTTAACCTTTTTGAATGTTATTGATATCCACTCAATGCATACATACATTGGCAAAGTCTTATTTATAAAAGTTAGAAAAATACCCAGCTGTGGCACGTTAAGTTCTTGAGAAAACAAGTGTAAATACACCTTTTTTTTTTTTTTCTTCCCCCGGAACACCGATTTTTAGTCGCGGAGCCACGCAGACTTTTGCACTGAGGCGCTTGGTGTGGCATAAACCTCCTGGAAGCTGTGGAGAGGTTTTAATCAAGTGTGAAATCCTTTTGGAGTAGATGCCTGCACGACTGTGCTTGTGCTTGGAAGCGTACTCCTCAACCCTCTCCCCCAACTCTCTTCCTGAACATCTTTTGTATCAAGAGTCCACTTTGCTGCAGCGATGCATACAGACATCGCTCTTAGCGGCGCCGGAAAAAATGAAACTGCCATCATCATGCATGAGGCAGCGCACACGGGCACACTCTCGCCTTGTCTTTAATTCAAGCTCTGAATTTGGTTTCTTCTCTGTTAATCAGGCATAAAAGTGTCATTCGTTCATTTGAAAAGACTCATTGACGTTAGTCTTGTAAACAGAGAGAGGAATTAGCCACTTAAGCATCATGACATAATTAAGCAAGATTAAGCCAGAACGTTGCTCAACTAGTAAATGTATTAACCCTAAACATCTAGCATTTTGGGATTATTGCAACAATGGGATTGACTGAAACAATAGATTGAGCTATGCATTCTTTCATAAATAATGGGACAATTGTATATGGATTACCCATTATAATCAACATTCCAGACATGAATAAGAAAGGAAATGAGAACAAACACCGTCTACTACTTTTTATTAAGCAGTTAAAAGTCTTAAATCATACCGTCACACAAGCTGTCTGACTCTTTTGATCGATTGAAGTCTCGGGTGAGATGCCCTGGAGGTTTGACATTTTGTGGCATAATTAACAAGAGCCACTGGTCATACTGAGTACAGTATTGACGATGCTGTGTCTCATGGGCTTACTGTCAAGGTGCCGTTCGCTCCACTAGTTGTGAACTCCCACTAGTGTCTCTGATACGTCATCCCCCCGTGGTTGCATCATTTGCATGCAGCCACATCTTTCTGCCCATTGTGTATGCAGCACCGTGCCCTCAGCTTTCCCTGCGAATACATCTTCTCTCTTTAGCGCTTTCTCCCGTGGCCAGAGGACAAGAAGTCTGTGATGGACGTGTTCTTTCGGGGCGCGGACAGCGCCGGGGCTTTACAGTAATACATTCATCACGGCAATCAGAAGTCTACACGAGGTCTGACATCCAAGACTCACAGATCTAAGTCGTGTGCTCTTCTCTTCACAGACATTGATTTGTCTGTCCTAGTCTGAGTCTTGAAGGGATAACTAAGATAAATTGAGTGGTATTTCCATTAAATCTGGGGTGTGTGTTCAGCTTGTCAACAGGTGGGCTGCTTAACACATCTATTAGATGCCAGCTGCACATTTCTGGTAAACAAATACATGGATTCTTCACAGCAGTTCTGCTTTCCGAAAACCATGTCGTACTCGTGAGTGATCATTGACGGAAACTCATTTTGGAGCTTTCACAGCTTGTACATATAAATGAGGTCACTGGGTCGTGGACCCATTTATTTAATTAGAGACAGTAGAATAAAAAATGGATGATAATCAAGGGCAGGGAACTAAATTCAGCACTGTCAATCAATAACTCATTCAACAATGGTTTTGCCCAAAGCGATGCACCAATCACCCTTCAACCTAAACACTGTTTGTCTAGAGTATGTGTGTCTCTAGCATTTCTATATTAATGCTGAGATGTACTAATTCCACGTTCTAGAAATGAATACATTTACTTTGTGGTTGGACATGTAACAATGCAGTGGTTTATTACAAACACACCACACAAAGTGCTGTTGGATACTTCTAAAATGACATAGACAGAGCACGCCATCTCCCAAATGCATCACCTAGTGGACTACACGCACAGTAGTGCTCATTACACAGTGCATAGCAACAGCTACATAGCAACTGCTGCTGACTGCTTAGCAACAGCTGCAAAGACATCAAGCAGAGGGGGGGGGGGGGGGGGTTTAGGCATGGTTTGGATGACACATTTTCTATTCACAAATGCGTCTTCATACAACTTTTTTCCTTTTTTTTTTACGTTGACGTTTATCTCTGACGGGGTTGTTTGCTCTCTCTCTCTCTCTCTCTCTCTCTCTCTCTCGTGCCCACAGATATCCGCTCCCTCCCTGATGTGGCAATGACCGGAAACTGTACGACTGAGTGCAGCGAGTTGGGCCACTCAGACGCCTGCTGGATGCCCGGACATCCCTCCCCCGTACGCAAGACCAGGAACCCCCCGAAACTCTCCACCTTCGTGCCTTACCAGGAGAGAGGGAGCCTGGGACGCCTGGCCAACGGGAGCGCCAGGCTGGGCGGCGAGGAGCACCGGTCGCGCCTTCCGCCCTCCCGCAGTGCCTATTCCAACAGCGGTCACGACGCCAGTCAGGACTGCCCCTTAGAGGAGATGCCCCTGAGCGTAGCCTCCGAGTTCCCGCCCACCTCCCCCTCTGCCCACACTCCAAAAAGAGAAATCTACCTGTGAGGAGTATCCTATTCTGAGTGAAGGAAAAATCCACCCACTTCAGGGGGGAGAAACAGGCTGTCCACATGCTAAAGCCAATAGTCGTTTTGTAGGTAGCAAAAGGCTGTGACTCATTCAAACACTGGCATGAACACTTGCTTTTTGTCATTTCCTCCTTAAATTATTAATTTATTAGCATATTTATTGAGAATTCCACAAAGTTAATTGATGCACTCACTCATTTATTTATACAAAATCCTGAAGGATAGGATTCTAACAGATCAAAAGGAAATGCAAATGGTAATTGCTACTTTAGTATTGACTAATTATCGTTGTAGTTAGCCAGTCCCATTCTGTGAAGTGATCTCTTGAATATGAAAGTTGTGATCAGTGCTCTTGTGCCATTATTAGATATAATTGAATAGACAGCTAGTCAGGCCCTATCAAAAGGCATAGCACTTTTGACTACCAATCAAACGAAACGGTCTATCTTAATGTACAGTGCTGTAAATACATTTCAATGGTGTGTTCTACATATATTTTTGTCTGGCATTAGCTGAAAAAAAAGCCTCTGAATCTTTACATATTTGAGCTTTTCTTTGCCGCTGCTGTTTAAACTTGATGAAAACTATCTCAACAAGTGGAGCCATAGCTATCATGGAAGACATTTATCCGCTCTACACAATCACACACACAACTTTAACCCCTAATCATAGTAGAATGTCATTTACCTCCGCTCCCTGTGGAGCTCTGCCACTGGTGGAGGAAGCTATGTGCCAACATTTAAACTGACATTATGCTCCACTGAGTCTAAACTCCGTGACCTATGGTTCATCATGAAAACGGTTGACCTGGCCACAGTACCCCGAAGTACCAATGACCAAACGCAGAGCACTCGCTGGGCACATTCTGATTGGCTTTCTCATGCAAAACCTCTATTGATGTAATCACACCAGTGGAGCAGTTTAAAAAGCTCCTCTCTGTCGAGACAATCAGACGGGCTCCCACAATCCCCTAAAGCTCATAGTCCGCTCCACTCATGATCTATATCTAATGGATGCATGAAGAGGTATTTATATTAAAGGGCACTTAAATGAAGAGAACCACAGGAGATATTGAGCATGCGTGGAGGTTGAATATCACGTATTTAGGGCACTTTCTTTCTCTTTTTTTTCAAAGGAGCAGTGCACTAGATTTAACTTTTCAATTCAGTGGACAGTGAACCTTGAATTTTTATTGGATGGATACATTTTAAGACAATTGGCGAGTTATTATCAATTGCATTAGGGATTTTGAAGAAATATTTGATTTTGTAATTAATTCCTGCAAATGCAAACTATTGTTGAGCTTAAACGTAGGTTAAGATAGTCGGTCTGAATATCCTGTCAATTATGATTTACCGCTATTGAGAACGACTTTATAAATTATTTGCCATTTCTCCTCTTTTGGCTATTAAATAGAGAATCAAAAATTAGGGCATGCCCGTGGGCTTCATTTATCTTTTCAAAGTATTTCCAAGTGAATCTGAAGGATATGTCTGAAGGACACCGTGTTTCAGTCGGTAATTGGGTGTTAATGATGACAACACCAGGCTGCCTTAGAACATCGCAGAGCTGGCTGGTGTCTTTGATTTGAACATTAATTTGATTAGATTCGTAGATACCTTTCACCCCTGCAGAGTATTTCAATAGTGAGATTGTGTGTCTGAGTAAGAGTGGAAGAGCCTTGAATGGACATTTCCTAATTAGGGTGAGTAATGAGTCTTGAGCTAGGGCATGTGTGAGCAAACCCCCAGGACAAGGCGTCCACCAGATAATGCAAATCCACCCGCAAAGCCACAATCAGTTAAAAGAGGGTATTTTTATCAGCACTTAGCTCATCATCCTGCCACTGGAAACCATGTTTAAAATAATTAAACTGAAAACATATGGAAATGACTGGACATGGCTATGATTAAATAAGGTGGGCGATTATTCTGCCTTGGGGGGGAGACACCACATTATGCCGCGTTCAAAGCCATTTAGCGACTGAAATGAAATTCAAACAACATTTATGATACAGTGTGGTTAAACCCCCATGCGACCCGCCGAGCTCCCCTCTCAGACCTCCGGATAGCCGCTCCACAAACTCAAAGTAGCGGGTAAGATCACTGACCTGGAATTTATGAGAAGTGAGAAAGATCGCGATGAGTAATAAAGCCAATGTCACACAGCCTCAATCACAATTTTATCTAATTAAATACTTTGACTCGATTCAGATTCACAACTGCTTTGCATCCAGATTCATCTCTGGGGTTAAATCTGGTCTGATTGCAGCCGGAGTGAATCTGGTATCTTCGGATTTGTCTCTTTGATCACCAATTCGTGAAATAAACGGGGTAATTCTCAGCAGATAAGTCGTGATCATCTGTTGTTGCGCCGAACAGAATGACAGGAGTGTGATTTGAGTCCTCTGCAAAATAATGCGAATAAGCCTGCGCCTATTTTTCCCTGCTTTTTTACTTGAGATGGACTCTTTCACTCCAGCGAAAACCCCCCTGGAACTCTTTATCACCAGGTTTGACCTTTCTTTTGAACTCATCCTGACTGAACTGTGTTTACTCTCTAACACACAGAATGGTTCTCTTTGATTATAGTACGTGGACATCATGAAGCACCTAAATACACTGAAACGTATGTGGAATAATGTTTAATTTGTACTTAACATTGATTTAGTGTTGAATTCACTTGAGTATCTTTTGCCTCTTTGTAGTGTGTATTGTATGGTGATCATTTCTGTGAACAGTTGGACAAATTACTGTTCTGAAAATGGCAAGGGATTTTTTTTTCTTACTAATCAATGAATCTTTGGCTGGTTGTGCAAAAAAAAAAATCTTTTGGTGATGTAATGTACATAGATATCCACAACTCTGGGTCTGCTGTAAAGCAGACGGTGATTTTAGCATGAATTCCAAAGATTAATTGGTAAAAACTCCTTTTTCTTTCTGAAATGTCAGTGCTGGTTCATATTCAAAAAGGCCCTCTCTCAAAAGGAACTGAAATTATCTGAACATTTCCTGTTTTCTCACAGTTTATCTGGAACAAAGACAATTGCCTTGAAAATATGTCTTTACATGAAAGAGAATCTACTTGTTATCCTAATTGTTGGTATATTTATATAGGATAAATGCTTGTGAGGCCCTGTTTTTGTACAGTTTTATGTACATACAAGTGAAGCTTTCTAAAAGTTCTGAGAAAAGCCGATGGCATATAGAAATTGTAACATGTTTTCTTGAGATGTGCACATCTTGCCTTGGATGGATTGACCTTTGCTGAGTCAGTGTGAATGTGGCCGTTCTATGCCTGCACTGTAGTCATTCACCGGCTCCCACCTCCTGAGGACTTAATCAGTTTTTATGTTTATCGTGAACAGTGGATCGTCTTATCTTACCAGTTTGTTAAACTCCTGTGTTCTGCTTTGTTCTGTTTTCGCATGTTGACAAATTCTCTTGTAATACTGTAAGTCCTCATGAACTTTGTAATAAAATCACTTCAGGGAAAAAGTGAATGCTGTCAGTGTTTTCTTTGCCTGCCATTATTAGTCCTTGCTTGTGAGTTTTAAACAAGGAATTAGCTGTTTTATATTTATAACAGCTTTTGCAGCTTTAGAGCTACATTGTCTATAATGCGTTTCAATCTAAGACCCAAGCTCATTAGGAAGAACTAGTATTCTTGTCATGTGCGGACCAGTGCCTCATTTCTAAATCAGGAAGCCCCAGAATGTTGAGAGGGAAGCGTCCCAAAGCCTGAAGTAGGGGAGTCGCAGGACCTGCGTGCACTACTTCAGCCACAAAAACAATGTGCCAGAAGTACAAACCCCCATCATGCACTTAGCTTAATGAAGACCAGTGGTTTAAAGCATTGATGAGCTGCCCATCGCTACACATTTAGTGCCAAGCTTACAAGACTGCTGCCTTGTTTCATTTTGATACAAGCATTTTTTTTTAAAAGGAGAATAGAATTCATTTAATCGACAATGATTCACGGTTGGGATTATTCAGTGAAAGCGGAACTCTTTCTATGTCTGATGTTCACGCTTTATGCATTTCTTCGGTGTTTAATCATTAGCCCATGAGCTGTGGACTTAATTGACTTAATCATTGTTGCACGGAGAGTATATTATTTAATAAAGTGTGAACTACAGTAATGTAACATGACTGATTAAGCAATTCCATTCCTCTCTCACAAACAATATCCAAGAACAGGTCTTGAGTCACTGTTTGGTAATTTTCTCCCACAGTTTATTCTCTTAAATGTTCAGATAGAATAAAGCCCTGTATGCCACTCCTGGCTTCTTGCATTTTACATTTTACGACAGCACTCGTTTTTTATAATCTTGGGACTGTGAAAAATGGAATAAATGACATGGTCCTCTGGGATAATCAAAACGTTTTTTTTTTAGACTTAATATATGTATCAGTTAAGATTAAGGTCAAACAGATGGACACCACTCTAAAATCCAGGGTGAAGATGACAAGTAGTAGTGCAAGAGCAAAGGTTATCATGTCAAATCACTTGTTAGATTTTGCAATTGAATTTCTAGTGTTAGGTGAGGAAAGACTGAATTAAATGCAGTACTTATCAAATACCGTGTGTCTTTTCTGTACACTCAAAACATCAGTGATTCCCTTAAATGATTGTAAACGAACAGAAAAAATCTCATTTTGACGTTAAGATAGTAAAAAATTGAAAGTCAGAGGATCAGCAGGGTTCAAAAAGACAGTGAATATCTTTGCAAAATGAGAAAAGATTTTCCTCAGAAACGCCAATGTCAACCTTCTGGTGACACCAGAGGAAGAAGTCAGTCGATCGTCAATGACCCCAAGGACCATCGTCTGGACACCATGAATGTCAATGTACAAAATTTCAGGGCAATCCTCCAGATGCCTGATTCATCAGTCAGAAGGAGAGTGTTCGATCCACCAACTGCTACAGAGATAATTCAATGGGTTTTTTTTAATTATGACTTAAGATATGCGCAGGCTCCTTCGTAGTTTGGTACATTGACTTAACAAACCCTTTTGGCAACTTTTTGTCAAAAGTAACGAGCAACAAATGCAGCAACCTTTTCTGGGTTTTATTGGAGACTTTTGTGGTGTCTGATACTGCAGAAACCTTGTGGCTTGCAGCACTCCCAACAGTCAGAGTACAGAGGAGACACACGTCGGGTCCAGACTGAAAGTCACGCGTGCATGCGCAAAGCCGCCGCTGATCCTGCAGGGTCTTTCATCGTTGAGGAGTTGGAAACACTGGCTCAATAAAGAGAGAACTCTCGTCAGGACATTTCAATCACCACTTATCACGACTGCTGAGGAATAATTACCATCAGGGACGTATTTTATCTCCCAATAAGTTTGATTCATCTCGGAGGAAATAATTTAGACGCCGCTAAAAGCGGACCACTGTAGGCCGATGCAAAGTGAATACTCCCCAAATGGAAATCACATTCAGGTCCATGTTAGATCAAGTAACGTAGAAATTTGTGGATCCTTAAAAACCATCAACCATCTAAGCCCATCTCCCTGTGAGATGTTAAAGCACCCGGGTGGACCACCCCAGCATGCCATGGCACCGTCCAGTCGGATGAGTTTGTGGCACAGGTCAACCAAGAGAGCAAAGGTCTCTCACCTCCTAAACAATGTCAAAACAAGCAGTATAGCCGCTGCAAAAAAGGGGAGGCACCTCTAAGCAGCAACACACATGTCTATGTGAGCACACACATACGTTATATTTAACAGAATATTTGACTATTGACAGTGGTAGAGTGATCAGATGCATCATTCGCACTAAAGTGCAAACGTGACCCTAAACCTTTAGGTCATCAGATCAATCGACACGACATTGAGCATTGCAAGAACTACAGGTGGGATCCATTACGGAAGAATCCTGTCAACAAAATTAAAACTGATTAAGCATTGAGGTTGAACATTTTTGACCAATTCCTATTTCAACATTTAGAACATTTCAATTTTTCAATGAGTTGCCAATACCTTTAAAGCCTACTAGAGGAAATCATGTACTTCCGTCACTCTGCTGCAACAAATAGTGAATGATAGAAACTGCTCCTGTAACCCCTCTGCATGCTTTGTTCATTATAAACAAGCAGAGGAAGACAAACACAAGCAATCTACTAACAACCAGAACTGTCGTCCGTTTCCTTAAATCTCTCAGCAACGTCTTGGATTTGTTTTTCACAGAATGCCAAACTCAACAATATAAAAGAAAAGGAATTAACTCCACATGAAACAAACAATCAAAGTACCGTAAATTCCGGACTATAAGCCGCTATTTTTTTTCCCACGCTTTGAACCTTGCTGCTTATACAACGGTGCAGCATGTGTCATTTTTTACGTGCTAACGCGCGAGAGCGAGACAGACCGGTGAAAGTTACAGACAACCAATCTGAATGTCGGAGAAGGAAACAGAGCGGTTGCACGTAAAATTGATTCATTAATGAATTATATGAACACATCTTTTTTTCGTTCAAAATTGATTATATTCAGGTGCGCTGTATTGTCTGGAATTTACGGTAAAGCTCTGTAATCCATCAAGATGATTGAATAGCCAAATCATCAAATTTGATTGTGCACAAATGATACTTTTAAGGACAGCTTTACCGTGACCCCAATACCCCAGCTGCCTTCTCCTCCACATTATGTTTTGCCTACCACTCAGTGAGCGTGACATGGCAAACTCCAATGTATGTTCATGTATTGTTTTCTGTAAATGTACGTTTTTTTTCTTCTTCTGTTTATCATTCTCCAGCTCTCAGCTGCTATTATGATAAATGGTGACAGACTGTTAAAGTAAGATATTTGAAACCTCACACACATACACAAAGACACACAGACACACACCCACACACACACACACACACACAGGCATTCCAAACCTACATTCAACATAACAAGCCCGAGGACACTTCATCCCAAAAATCTGCAATACTTGTCTTATTTGGAATATAGATTGGGATTTCTCCAATGATAAAAGATATGTAACATTTAAATAAATGTAGCCCTGCAAGATGTCTATAGTTCAAGTAACTCTGGAATTACACCCAATGCAGACCCAAACGGCATATTTATTGTCTTTAACGCACCAGTCCACAATGCTGAAAATATTTTTTGGACCTAACATACCCAACGCCATTTAATTCACATACTTATTTAAATTCTCCATATTAAAATCATCATTGGAGGAGATTTGAACACTTTTGAACATTTCAACCAACAATAGACAGATCAACAACAACTAGCAGGAAATAGCTGTCCACTAAGATCACTAAGAGAAAAAAACAGTTCATGGAGGATTTAGGACTTGGCGACAGTTGGTGTATGAATAATCCAACAGTTCATGAATATTCATATTTTTCACTGCCACTTCACCCATTCTCCAGCTTTGTCTTTCCCCTCACCAGCAAGTCACTTATGCAGTACATAACTGATTCACCAATGCCTTCAATTGTAATAAGTGACCACGGCCCTATGTTGTTCTCCTCAGTAAAGACTTCCAGATGGCTCTGTAATGTTTCCCTCCTTGTGATCTACACTCTGACAGGTTCTTCAGGTAAGTGGGCACCCTTCATGGATACGAAAGGACTTTCTTGAACTACTTGCCAACAGTATATGAGTAACCGCGGCAACAGTAATACAGAGAGAAAATGTTTTAATTTCTCATCTCACAAAAATAGGAAATATTAACTATATGTCCCTCAACTTTTAGTTCCTTTATATGTGTGTACTTTTATTAGTTCATTTTTTTTCTCGATATGTCTTTTTTCACTCGAGGAAAATATAATTAAAGAAACAAATATTTCACTTATCCATCATCTACTCTCTAATAATGGTCATTCAAAACAAAACTGTTGACTCGCATAATGACATTTTTTTGTCTCTCTCACTTGAAACAGCAGAGTGGAGGTTCAAGAATTTCAAGAGCTTGGAGAGACGCTATTGTCACATCCAAGGTTCTGTTCCAGCGTGCCTTTTGTAAAAGGGACCTACACGAGTAACCTTACTGAGTTTATCTGCTTTTATACCGTGCTTAACTGACATCAGCCTACCCTGCTTTCCAGGGACGCAGAGGAAGCCACAATAATAAATAACTTGTAAGCCGAGACATAACCTGGACATGGGACAGCCAGCTTGCTGTGCATTCATCATCTTCTCCGGTCATAGCTCCCGCATGCTGACCGCAGGAAAGGGACTGGTGGACTGGGAATGCTCTTCTCTATCCTCTTGAGATTCACAGTTAAAAGAGCAAGAGGTGGAATCCAACGTGGTATATTGTTGTGGCATTTGTTAGACTACTTGCATCAAGACTACATTTATAATATTATTATATAATACCACTGTTTTAGAGGTTTATGTCAGATTTCTTTTTTTTTTAAATTATTAGAATTGTGAGACATTTTGTTAACTCAGGCACACTGGTGAACTTGTTACTAATGTATTACAGCATTTCTGCTCTCCATTGAATTGTAACCCCGGGTAAGGGGCTCCGTTTTCTAATTTATTACTCCATTAGACCTGCACAGCATTTCACTTCACTGTTGTAGTGAAAGATGACATAACTGGCATCTGCAAGACCTATTTGCTGCTGGAAATTTCTCCTGTGGCAGGGACAGGGCTTCACAGAATTGCCGTGTAGGCCGGCTTCCCATCCATCAATTATTAATGTGTCTATGTTGTACTGGAGACCCTCTTACTTGAGGGATCTGCTGTCTCAGTATTATGGTTATTATCTACATTTTGACTCATGGAAGTGTTTTGATATTCAGGGGAGTCACATAGATTTGGGGCAAGAGAGACCCAAGACCATGTGGTAATTGACAACTCAATAAAGATGAGACTGGGGATATGATGAATTCAAGATGTTAAATTGAATCAATACATTTTTCATGAGGAGCCTGACTTAAAATTCCGTTTTAAAAAACATTTTCTCTTTTACAGTATAATACAGTAGATTGGCAGCCCCCGTGTTTCATGGCCTCCATGATTAACGTTAACGTTGATTATGTTGGAGTTGTAAATTATTTCTAGTCAAATATGTTGCATCATGGATGTATTTTGGGGCATTTTAGTACAAGCGTTAGCCAACTGCTTTGCAAGGTAACGTTAATGCATACAGACAACCTAGCATCATAAGCCAACGTCACTATACAATAACTTTTACTAACTTCACACAACATAGTGGTGCAACTTACAACTTACAAAGACAACGGCAATATAAATATTCCTTTGTTGACTAAAAGTGGACTATGGCAGACAAAAATCAACATAAAACTAATATCCATCCTCATAGGGACTAAAACTAAATTTAATTCAAATTAACATGGATTAACAGTATTCAACTGTATTTGTGCCAGAATTTTGACACCTATTTCGGAAAGCACAGAGCAATTGCCAATTTTGAGATCAACAACATCATGCTTTATATTGCCTTTTCCCAATACTGGTTAGACCATGTCTCGTTTCAACTTTGATGGTCTGTTTCGCTTGGACTTGACAGCTCTGTGCATAGTCATAAATCGTGGATCACGCCAGGTCAAAATGTTCCTACAGTGAAAAAGCCTTCCCTGAATCATTGGGGATTTTGAGACACTCCCTTCAGCTAAGGTTTTGCTTTATTTCATCCATTACTGACCGTTAGGCTAATGCAACACATCGGCTACGCTCTGCCTCTCTTTCTATTTCCCTGCTGGGCATAGTTTGTCCTACTTGGAACACATGACACACATAGATGCAGACCATTGGCGATAAGAAAGAGAGAGCGATTTCCTCATAAATGATATTTGAAAATAACCAAACCTGAACATGACCTGAGGGTGGAGAGCACCAAAGACTCCCAAAACCTGATGCTGCAGCAATTGTGTTAGATTGCAGAACTTTACCGCGTGGGTAATCATGATCCATTGTGGGCACCTGAGGTTAATGATGTGCAAATGGAGACCCGCTGGGTTCTGAAGAACTTGCATGGATGAACTGTATGCATGTAAGAGAAGCAGGGCAAAAAAAATACTTGCATGTTTTGTTGTTCCGATCTTAAGACAGAAAGCCTTCAAAGCTGTCCCCCTGCTGAGTTACTTAAAAGGTGGTGCACTGTTATGGTTCAGTACCCAACCATGTGCGGCCTTCACAAGTCAAATCCTGGGGCTGAGCAGGGGAAATTGTTCCTCTGGTGGGTAGCAGAGGCCTTGCTCTACAGGTTTAAATACATTTCTCAGCTGCACTTTGCGGCATTTCCAACAATATATGTTATAACTGAACAGATGTGGGTTGTTATATAGCTGCAGGAAGCACTGCAGAGAAACACTGCTCTCCTGTAGCCTTTTCCTTAAGATGAAAACACTACTCGGATACCGCTGCTGTTGCCGTGGAAACCTGGTCACTTTCACTCTTTTACCCACACTCTTCACCATTCGCTTCATTAAGTGCGTTTGATGCTGGCAATTAGAATAAAACCAGCGGCAGGGATGGCTGTCTGGAAATGCAGTCTCCAATTAAATACTTTCAAACCGCAATATTTCTCCAGAATGTATCTGCTCTCTATAAAGTACAACATGCACCTGGGAGCAATGCTTCTAAAAGCTTGCACTACAGTTGCCATGCCGATAAATGACTTCAAAATCCATGTCTTTTAGTTACGTGAATACAAATGCAACACGGATCAGACAATGCCTTGTTACTCCGATGCTTTTTCAAGCTTGCTCGGCTCTCGCAAAAGCAAAACAAGGTTCCAGACATTGTCATGGTTTTTTTCACAGGCGGAGAAAAATGCCTTGGGGATCAATCCAAATCTGCATCCTTGTGTGCGCACTACAATTTCAAGTACCGTAGAGCAAAAACACAGGCCAGTTATTTTGCTCATCCATTCAAGGCCATTCCTATATAAATGATTAATATCAGAAATAGAAGTGGAACTAATGATGGCTACAAGTCTTTAATTCTGATCACACTCAGCAATTTATATCTCCGCCCGACATTTTTACTTTGATTAACTGACGTTGTTATTGCAGTATTAAAATTGATGAAGTAAATGTAAGTGAATCATCATTACAGGACATTTGCTCTAAGTGAATAACTACTCTTGAGAAGTACACTTCTTTTCATATGCAACATCATAATTAATTTAATCCAGGTCGTTGGTTGCTCTTGCACATAATAAAACGTGGAGAGAAAAAAAAGAACATACAGTGTGTGTATGGACCTGCATTGAAAGAAGTCAATGCAACCTCTTCCAACTCGGCTGTGTGTTTGAGTCTTTGAGTCTATTCCTTCACCTGGGTAAATTGTTCTCTAAATAGAGCCAGTGGCTGGGAGGTTTTAGAAATGAATTCAAACAATGAAACACACTGACACTGAGACAGCGGGCTTGTTATGAAGCGAATGCCCTGAGTGCAATTGAATTTTGGTTTGTTGTAATGATTTTCTTTCTACAAGTACAAGACAAAAAGACTTTGAGTGGAGAAGTCTTACTTTAATCAAGGATATCAATAAAACTGTGGCTGGCTACATATAAATATGTTAAAAATAACTGGTCAGATAACAAGTCAGAAATCTTCTTGCGAAGTTATTCAGCTGTCAAACCACATGTGTGTCGCTTTTCACGTATTTCTAAAGGGAATTCATCTTTTTCCTTTTCGCTATGTTACTATGTAATAAGTGGTTGCTCTTGATATGGACAGCTCATTCCAAGGTAATGAAAACCCAATGATGTTCATTTCAGCTGAAAAATACTTAATATTTTAAGTAAATTAATTTAAATTAAATAGATTTCTGTGAATAGAACCACTTGACGTTACACAAACTAAAGTAGAATATTTAAACAACATAAACATCATATTCCCGTTACATAAACGGTTTGATGGGACCAGTTTAAACAGCGTGCTCAGCAAAAACATGATCCAGTACCTGCAGCTCCTTTATTCACCAGAAATCCACAATTTCCACATAAAAGGAAGCGATATCCACACTGCAGCAAATTAATAAAACATCTTTTATTTCCTTTGACACGAGCCAAATCTTGTCCGAGGGTACCAGCGAGCCCTCTGCACCGCTCCCCCGTGCACCTGCTGGCTTTCAGAGTTGAGGCTGACGAGTTAATGCGGCTCAGGTGTTGTAATTGAAGATTGCCACCAGCTGGTTGTGGTGTAGCTTGGCAGGCCGGTGCCCGGGACCAGTTTGGCTGTCGGGCTGAACAGGTGAGCGGCGCTTCAGTGCTGCTGGCCTCTGTTCACAATAAAACCTCTTGTTCATCGAGAGGCACTTGTATCTCTCGGCACCGCGTGCACATGATGACTCTTAACAGTGGAATAGAAAAGGGAAAGACCAAATGCTTCATTGAATATTAATACGAATCTGAAGATACTGTGGAAATTAAAACCAACTAACCTCATTAGCATCATCTTGTTGAACATATGAAGTAGAGAGACAATGGAGCCGGATATCAAACAGTATTTCGTTGTCCAAATACTCTCTAGGCTGACTGTAGCACCAAATATTCACTTAGTTTAATGTAGACCACCCACGCGCTCAATGCCATGTGGACCAGTAGCAATCCGTATTAGATAATATCAGCCTCAATATCTGTAACAAACTCTGCTAGCCGGGAAGCTCTTGTTCAGTACCCCTTTGTAGCCTTAAAGGATACATCTTAATGCTTTCCATTTTACATATCGAAACCAGACAAACATGACATTCAAGCACTAATCTAATAAGCCAGCAGTACAAGACCAAATGGAATTAACACAGTTTGCATGCGTCTAAGTTGTATTCAGCTTATACATGGATGTCTTCAGATGTCTAAAGTGCATTAGTAGTTTCTCTTCTTCCCTTCTCTTCTCCTCATTTCCATTAACAGCTTAAGATGGGCGTTTACGATATCTACTACTCTGCAATAACCAATAAAGGCTCTCGACATTGGAGGTCATGGTGAGATTTTCACTTTTCCTCTCAAGTGCCCACTTGAAATTTAGATATACTGTTAGAGCCCAAGCAATTCAATTACAAATGTGAATACAATGTTATCGAATTCAATGTTTCATTTCAAACAGAGTTTTGACTTAAATGGGAATATGTGAAAACTGTCCAAAAGCATTAATAAGCGTATCAATCACATCCCTCGGGCAACCGGACTAATCTGGAGAAGGCCGGCACACGAGAGCACATACTGCACACACTCACCCATTCTCTTCAGCCTTTCTTTAGCTGCTGCGCTGCCAAAGGGACATGTACTGTATATGTGAGCAACGAGAGGGCAAATAGCGCCTTGCCCGTTGAAAAGCTGCAGGGGGAGAAGTTTTGATTATGCGACAGTTTGGGTAACCAGCGGCAAAACCTGCAGCTCGACAACAGATCTCAAGTCGGTCATTACATCTACACACAATGTACCAGTACCTTATGCCTCTCAAACAACTACGGTGGCCCTGCACCATGAGGCGGAGCAGCACTCTGTAGAGAGACCAGTCAATAAACAGTTAGTTGTCCAGGAAGGCTGTTTGTCCAGTGCAATTACAGGAGAAAAGAATAGTTTTCAGACTGATGGTACCCAGTTCTGACCAGGTAGACATTGGAAAAGCGAGAAAACTTAGATGATTGGAGGATGGATTGCAAGAGGAATGTGTTGCACTTAATACTTCCAGTATCAGGAGCCGCTGTAAAGCACCACAAAAAGGACAAGGATAGGCCATGCAAAAGCTAAAGGCAGAGAGGGGCCATGAAATATGCATGTTTGTCTCCAAGTAGAAGAGATATAAAGGAGATCTAAGTGAGAAAACAATAAAGGCTACACAAAGGTAAATACTTAAGTATCTAAAACATGCAAAATATTTAAAGGGCTTGATTGCCTCTTGCTCCACAGAGTGAAAGGAGGGAAAAACGAAGAGCATAAATAGGTCAAAGTATCAGAACGTGTTCATTCATTAAGATTCAAGATTTACCGACAAGTGCATTGGCATGACGTATCAAGTCATCTGTAAGAACAGAGGAAATCTCACAGCAAATGAAATGTTAAACAAGAGCTATGTGCGGAATGCCTGGGGGCTTTACAATCTGTTGTTGGAAGATAGTCTTGGCTTATTATAATTTACAAGCCATGATTTGTAATGAAATATTAAGTATAATTAGCTGTATCTTTAGCAATTCATGGTATAATCTTCTGTATCTTCCAATGACAGTTTTGGTGTCACTCTATTTTAAACTAATAGAGTAGTACTTAATTCTTCAAGGCTCATCGTGCCTGGTGCTTTGACTGTAACATATTACGTTTTTGTAGGTAATTGACAAAGCTGTTTCAACATTTGAGGTGGTTTCATCATGTTCAACTAAAAAAGTAAAGAAGCTTGTTAGGGAGTTCTTCAGATACGTATTAGTTTTCTTTCCATTAGTCCTTAGTAATAGTTAAGTGCAGAGTTCACAGCCCAATTGTGTGACACTCCAAACTAATCACCAGTCTCACACAATCCGTCAACCTTTTATAGAGGCCTTGAGGTGAAAGAATAATTGGTTTTGGTTCACTGTCTTCCAGGAGGGGGATGTTGTACTTCCTTTTAGTTTTTTTTTCTGCCTTTCTCGTCTCTGAGGGTGTTTGGATTTAGGTGCGATCTTGTGCAAAATAGCAGGAGCCGCAGATGTTCTTCAGGCAGCGTGTTGACTTTGCTTGGTGGTCGGAGCCAACTCTAACTTGAGCAAATCCAAATAATTGATTGTCTCATCATCCTAACGCCATATTATCTCTGCATGAAACTGTACGTTTATTTGGCGGCAGCAATCATTTATTGCGTGTCATTTCCAAATTCATTTGCGAGTGCCTACCAATCTCATAAATAACACACTGCACTGTTTAAAAGTCTCCTGGTTTTACTCATTATCCAATAATGAGTTTGACAGTGCCACATTGTAACATTACGTCGAAATACAAGTTATTTTAGGGTGGATAACATTTCCAAGATCCTCCGCCTCCTCTGGTTTTTCAACATTTAATCCGTTGTGTGTGTTGACGTGCGCTCAGTGGGGATCAATATTAGATGGTAGCAAAGTGTAGGCCTCTGTCATGAATCTATTCAAAACCTCTCTATTTGTTCACTTTTTTTCAATATTCTTTAACCCCAAAGAGTAGTCAGCACGGAAACATATTGATTGTATTTCCAAAGGATTATGCATATTATAACATCACATGTATCGTATTTGTTTTCACTTTTCTCTCTGTCCAACCCTCCTATTGGTCCGTCACACCCCACGCACACACAAACACAGACCAACTACACAGTAATCACTGGTGGATTGTAATCCTCAAACAGGCTGACCATCTCCCCTGAAGTGACAGAATGTAACCTTTAGGAGGAACTGGTGGCCCGTCTCCTCAGGGACAGTCAGTGTAGCCACCAAATTCACAGCAACCAAGTCTTTTAAAAGGCTGCCGAAAAGGGCACGGGCTTGTTGAAGGGGATATGCACACAGCCCGCGGATGTCAAACCCCTTGGAGCTTTGCCTGTTCACCGCATGATAATTGGTCATCTATCTACTCTCCTGTGATCACCAGTTTAGTTCCAGCTCTGTGGGTCAGTCGTTTATTTCTGGTCTCATTGCTGCTTGTTTGTTTCCAGTCGTGTAGTCAGCTGTTTACTTCTGGTCCTGTGATCAGAATGTATTTCTGCTGCTGCAGTCAGTGGTTTATGACTGGTTTCAAGGACATTGCGGGAGATGTGCAGTGCTACAGTCATTTTCTGCCTGATTTTATTAATTAGCTTAAGACATGTTTAATGCAGTGGAAACATTCAGTTATATATCCTGTGTGAGAGAGGGGGGGGGGGGTAGAGCCTCTAGAAAATCCAATTCCTGGGGATATTGTGTTGGGACTGTATTGTTTAGAAAGCTGTAACCTGGAGCTTATTGCCTCATGTATAGCTGAGAGCTGGACAGCATTGCTTGATAAATGTCTGGGAGCTAAACTGCATTGTTGGCCTAACTTTGTAGTGAAGGAACAGCTCAAGGAGAAGGCAGGCTATGAATTAAAGGGGCAAAGATCTATAGTTGAAATTAGTTTTTGCTTAAGGACGTAAGCCAGTTTCAGTAAATTGGAAAAGGAGTTGTGTCTGGATGGAATAAGGTTAAACCATCAGAGATCAAAACCTTTAAAGACTGTCATGCACTCAAAGGATTTTCAATGTGTGTGTCACGGTTTGGGTCCTCTTCCTGTCTTATTTTGTAGTTTCTTGTCTCTCGTGTCTCTGGGTGAGCTTCACTTCCTGTCCTGTGATTGCCTGATTGTTTCTACCTGTGTCCAATCACCTGCACCTCCCTAGTGTATTTAAGCCCCGTGTGCCTGTTGTCCCTCGTCGCTGTCGTCATTGTCACCCGTCGTTGGAGCATGTCCTGTTTCGGTTATTTAAATAAAGAGCACAGTTTTTGAGAAGCCTGCATTTGAGTCCTGCCTGCAACCTGCTCCAGCACCCATTGTGACAGTGTGCGTGTGATGAAAAGAAAAAGAAGGTAAAAAGTTTTTATTTTGAAAGTGCTCATTAAACCTTCTTAAGCTCATGTTAGTGACAATGTAGGGAATGGTATCCTTTGAGTTTTTTTCAATACTGGTGCTTTAAATTTAAATTTTAAAAGGATGCTTTTGATAATACAGAGATACTGCTCTTTTTTTTTTTCATTGCTCAGGTTTATTAAACCTACTGCTTTAAAATGTTTTATTCAAAGATAATGATTGGTTTGGCTATAAGAATTCCCGATTGGTTTCTTTTTGCAAATAAAGACTACATCATTCACTTAACCAGTTCTATTGGATTCCATCAAAACTATTTCGATTTAATTTGAGAGAGAATCCCCAGTGAGGAGGGCACTTCCGCCCGTTCGCTCTGTGATAGTTTGCTGATTGGTTTTAAGTGCCAGATAACCTGACCCCTCAGTTCTCAGGACACATGAGACATTGGACCGCACTCATGGTCAGCTGGACATTAAAGTGGATAATAATAATTTATTTCGAAGCATAATAGATCTTATGATCACCAGAATTCACCTCCCGTTAGAATTCAGAAACATCTTTAAGCTCATTGTTTTGGTTTTCTTTCTGTGAAGAGTAACTCTCATGGATAATTAAGAGTATCCTGATGTGGCATAAGTTTTCACTTGCATTTGATGTTTAACATCACAGTAAAGTGATATATTTTTTTAAGATACCTTATTTGTCACTAACCAGGTGTATGATTGATTGACAATTGATTTCAGTAATCATTTATCAATCTTACAATATTGTTGCATTTTCAATACCAAAGTATTTGGTGAAAAACATTGTGATATTTCATGATTTTCCTGGAAGTAATACATTTTTTTTTTATCAGTCTTGCTTGGCGATTCACAATTACTTCAATCACCTGTTCCAACTGGGGTAAGGGACCGTGAGCAAGCCCAGACAGGTAGATGTACTCTATGAATGCCTGCATCATGAAAAGTTTGGTTTCTTTCGTTTTAAACAGATATTAGAGACAGCCACTGGTTTCCCTAACCTATTGTATGGCTTATTTTCTGGGATTTGGTTTGAAGTTTTATTCTCTTGTACTATGTATAAGAGAATTCCTAATCTCTTCTCAGCTAGACTTACTTGTCGAGTTTATTTATTGGTGCAGTTAATATCAATAAATATTTTTCTGTATAGTAGTCTCTGGCTACAGTTTATTTTGGCTCTTTTGCATGGAATATTACAGGGTCACATACGCCGAAGACAAATGTGAACCGGATAATTAATTGCTGGTTGTTTGTAAAGAAAAAGATAATGAACTACTGTGGTACTTTAGGTTGTGTGCAAATGAGGTCATTAAGCCCGTTTCACAAAAAACGAATAATGTTTTTTTTCCTCCACAAATGAATTCGCTAAAATGATATTACTTAACATTATTACCATCACCATTTGAATCATTGGAACAAAGAGTTGAGAGAACTTTAACTTAAAAGAAGTATTACAATGTAGACGTGTTGTGATGATAGACTGATACATTTCTAGACATCGATGTTGTACCTTCTAAATATACTGCACACAACGGCAGCCATTGTAATAAGACATTTGAAAGCATTGGAGTGCAAAACATTCAATGCCAAATTTACATTAATTTCCTTTTAGTCTGCTGCCACTCCTTACAGCTAATGTGAGAGCCATAAAATTACCAAATGGGAGCAGGCAGGAATAAACCTGCTCGTCACTTACAAGGTCATTGAGCTTGATCTGCCCTGGTACAAAATCAGGGTGCTCTGTATCATGAACATCTAATTGACAGGAAATTCCTATGCTAATGAAACGGACAAAAGGACTAAGTACTTGTTATCGGAAATGTCGGCCATAGTGTTTAAAAAATACTTCGCCCATCTCCTGCTTTCGTTCTGCCATAATGAAGTCTCTCATTCAGTTGTGCGACCTCACTTTCAAAACCGTTTTTTTCAAACACACCTAATTAGGCTTCACAACCTCTCACTGTCGATCTTGTCTAATTAAAAGGCTCTCATTCTACCCCTCACCTTGTGTGTCTGGTACTCGTCAGACAAAGGTCTCACTCTCTTTTCCCTCCGTTTCCAACTACACAACCTCTCCTCCGCCTCTTTTCCTCTGCATTCTCTTTAGTATATTAGAGAATGACGTGGTTGACTATGGCTGTCTCCCTCCAAAGGCTTCAAGCGCTCTGTCTGCTCTTTCAGTACGACCCTCACCTATGTTTTTCAGCCAATAGGGCTTTCTTGCTTGTTTACTTCCTCACTGCAGCTTTCAAGCAATTTTTTGGGGATTTGAGCCCATTCTTTTTAGGTGTTTAACATCTAAGCAACTTTTCAGTTTTCTGTATTACTCCTGAAGGTTGTGGTTACCTCTCAGGAGACTCTCTTTTGTTGCCCGAGACATATGGGACGCAAATCTGTTCAATGAGGGAATCTGAGACATCACATTTGATCTCCTCCATGGGTTTTTTTCTCTTGTTGTACAGCCTGCACAACAACAGAGTGAATGCGGAATGCATTTTTCTTTTACCTTGTTATAATGTCAAATTCCTTTTTGCAGATATAGTTTCTAAAATAAAAAAATCTTAATTTTTCAAATGCGTAGTGTTTAATAAAGCATATATATATACTATTTTACGAGTGTTTTCCCCAAGGTTTACAACTTTTTATCAACGATACAGAAAGCAGAGGAGATTTGTAGTCATTGTGTAAATAAGATAAATACCATAAAGATCTGAAACTATCAAGGTATAGACCTGTTCTATCGGAAAGGTGACTTTAAATAGTGTTTGTTGCAATCAATGTGTGTGTGTGTGTAGGTGAAAGGCCTCTAGAAAAACATGGTATTGCAAAAAACATTAAAAGGCGATCAATATGAATTTCAGGCGGCCCAAAGGAAACCATGACAACAGTTTAGGGCCAAACTAAAAGGGTTTACCTGAAGGGGCTAACCGGAGGGTGGGTTCCTTGCCTCCAAGACTATGAGCACAGTGCCGAGCGGCGCCCAGGAGCTTCACAAATATGCACAAGGAGCACGGACGGTCCGCCCACCGACGTTAGCAAAGCACAGAAAACCTTCTGATCTGACAATCCACACGGAGGGAGAGTGAATTCTCTGCTCAGGTGAGCATTACTCCACTATATCTTCACTTAGCAAATAGTGGTCTGCTGCTATGTCAATACTGGGAACTAGGACATATGTTTGTATATGGACATTAGGGACGTGTCGCTACTAATCTTTGGAGAGGACAGAATTGTCCCACTCAATGCGAACAAGTTTATTCGAATATTATCTTTGGCGGGAGCAGACACACAGAGAGAGAGAGACACACACCCACGAACATCCTCAGCGAGGGAGAGAGGAGCAGAGCCGAAGAACCGGTGCAGAGAAAGAGGCTTCTGGAGCTAACAGCTGGATATCGCAGCGCCTCTGATCCTATCCGAAACACGGTTCCGTTCCTCAAGCATGCACTGCAGCATACATAACTATTCAAAGGGGAGACTTCCCTGAACTCATTGAGTTACAACCTGCTTCTTGTAAAACAATATTACATTTCCCTTAAAATCTCACTAGTTTGCAGAGAGTCTTGAAGGAAGTCCTGCTGAAATATATTTGAGCTTTAAACGTATATTCATTGACGTGGTTTGGTTCCAGTCTAGATCTGGATTTGTTTTTTTAATTTTTTTAACTTTTGGTTATTTATTTAGATGTGATGACATCAAACTCTCTGTTTGTAGTTCATGCTGAGGGGGGTGTAGAGGGGATGATAGGGGGTGGCTGTGGCCAAAAGAGCAGGAGATAAAGTTCATCCTCTAGCCTGAGCAGCACAATAACTTGTATCTGGAAAATGATGTATCTACCTGATGGCCAAGTGCAGAATTAGACTTCACATTTGGGCTCACAGGATGCCGGTTAGACACTGAAAACGGCTTCATTTTGTGCTACCTAATGAGCCAAACTTAAAAATTTGTGCTGCCTGTCTAACCAGGGATAACTTGGTGTGATTTAACTTTCTTTGAAAATACATTGGGTGTATGTATTGTATTCTGAAGACAAATTCACAAAAACATGAATTACAGCATTGGCGGTTGAACAGTTGGGGGAAGTGCTTGCCAAATACTGAATGGCAACAGCTAGTCCGTTTTGGGAAATCAAGACTCTGTTGATTACAAGTATCTCAGGGAATGCATATCAGAATTTTTGAAGTTGTCTGCGCTTGGCAACGGTGCAATCCAATGAATATAACTCATTACACAGTACTTAAGGCCGTCCTAAAACAGTGAAGTGTGAGTTTAGTTAAAGAGATTTCTCTACAATACCTGCAATTGTTTACTGGGATTAAATCTTGTTGTTTTGATTCACTTGCTTTCTTATCCTGCATGAAATTTGCTGATATGAGCAAATGTCTGTAAATGCAAACACATGCTCTGTGCACAGCGATTGAGAGAAAAACGTCTACTACACTGAGAATTGGGGAGAGACACCCAGAAATGTGTTTAATGATGATTTAGTAGGTGTTAACCAGCTGTAAACAAGATAACATGTCTTGATTTCTAGACAGATATTTTATTATCCTTATTATGGTGTTAAGCAATTCTTTGCTCAATTAGAAACAAAAAACATTTGTTAGTGAAGGGTCCTCAGATGAATTCTTCAGCCTCTCTCAGCATTTGTGTTATCAAACATGCCAGGAAATAATAATGCACACCAAAACAACTCAGTTTGTCTCCTGGGATTCCAGAAGAAGTGAAAGGTGGCAGCTTTTTAGTGAGAGTCCTGCTGTTTCACATGAAAACACATTTGTACATGCTAGTGTTTGCATTCATTTGGTATCGATGTCGCTGGTTTGTTTCTGCACTATTCCTTCAAAGAATGGCTTCAGAAATCGAACATTTAACTCCTGTTGCTCTCCACCTTTTTTTGTTCCTTCTTGTTTAAATCCTTTAGAAGTGAAGAAAAATAGAATTCGTATCCCACAAGAGGTCATTGTGATTTGACCTCAAACCAGTGCAAACACTAAATCCATGTATCGCATCATGAATTACACCCTGTTTACATGGCTGCTACATGTGACATGAGATTACTATCAGGAGCAATATCAGGTGTGTCAAACGGGTGTTCTTTATCGTTAAGGCCTGACAGGTTGTTTTATTACATTATCTGAGATGGAGAGGGTTAAATCATGTGGGCATGGGCATATGTTACTAGGGGCCTCAGAGGACATGTCCCCTTCAATGTTTAGAACACACAGCAAAAGCTGCTCTAAATAAGCTGCACATTAGTGAGAGAAAAACAAGATCAACCCAATGGAGGAAAACCAGTCGGTTCCTGAAATAGGCCACTGAAATAATCTGACATTTTGAGAATTAAGTAATAATATGACAAAAAAGGGATATATTGGGCGTTAAGTCATCACAGGATATTTTGGTTTCAATCAAATGTGCATGTTTTAGCTTTTCTCCAGGTTGATTCCCACTAAAAACATGGGGTAGCACTTCTTGTGTGTGGAATGTGAGCCTTCATGAGTTTTATTCTTCAGTTAGTTTTGTTTTTCCAACTCGGATAAAGAGCAGCACACTAAATTCCCAATTCCCAGGGTTTTGTGTTTGTCAGGTTGTCTGAAGGGGATACAACAATAACAGCAGTGCAAAAACAGGATGTACCAAGGTCTCCAGAGAGGTAAATCTCCTTGAAATAATGACTTCATTCTTAAATGCTCATTGATGGGGATTGATTTTGCAGAAAGCTATTGAATTCCACGTGTTTATAAGGCAATTATGGTTAATTGATGAACCACAGATGAAAATATGTGTCAGATGCATAATTATATGGGTTACTTGACACAAGCGGCCTGAAGAGAGACATCTCAAAAGAACATTAAATCAAAAAGTCAATCGTTTATATTACATTTTAATATGTACAATTGTCACCTTGCGCTTTTTTCCTTTTCATAAATACACACCATAAACGTTTGCATTGGAATTCACCATAATGCAGGAAGCCCAGATTGCCACTTGCTGTGTGTTTTCAGTATGAAACAAATACCCTTTGGTAAGGCACAAACTGAATTCTGTGGCTCCTAAAGTTGTTACCATCTGATCGAGGACAAGGTCCTGAATAAAACATGCCCATTTCAATTATTACTTTCATGAACATGAATAAATAGTGTTGTAGAAGTCACCGGAACATTGAGACAACTTTAACTACACAACCGCATGGCGTCTTATATTTCACCAGTTAAATCTAAAACGAGTTGCTAAGAGCCCACAGTTGAAAAGACTCTCTGAACACCCTGCGTTACCATAGTAACACATGTTTAAGGGACAAAGCCCAACTATCAATGTGAGAGGAAAACAACATAAAAAAGGCACCTGCTCGTGTTCAACCACATCATGGTGTACATTATTATGTTAGTTTGCAGGGAGGAAGGACGTCTGGGATACTCGGCTTAGCCTTTTACTCCTGCAACCTGGCCCCAGTTAAGTGGATGAGGACGGATGGACGGAGAGCCTGTATACAGTATACTACATTTCCTGTTGGTGGCTTGCGCAAAGTAATATTATTTTTAGACATTTTTTGTGTGTGTGACCCCCCCCCCCCCACTTCTGTAAATATGGAACTCAAATCGAGAAAATATTGAAGATTTTGTTGAACACAAAGTTGGGGCTTTAATCTCATAATTTAATATTGTATACAATGTTCTTGATTTGCCAGTGTTGAAACAAATCCCAATGCGAGCCGTTGGCACAGATGCACACCCGTTTGTCAAACAGTCCTTTTTTGCCATCATTAGTGATTTTAAAATATCTAAATTGTGTAACAGGGCATTGAATTAAAAAAATTTAACTTAAAAAAAATGTCAATTTGGTATCTGCCACTATGACATATTTCACTTTCATAACGAAATGTTCTTTCACACATGGATGAACCTGTATTTTTTTTTCCCCTTACTCTTACAAGACGGATGCCATTTTTACTCTCTCTGGCCATCACAGTAACAGTCATGACGATTTGACAAGCATGGCAGGCTTCTCCCTCTCAGCCCAGAAACGGAGGACAAGAGAGCTGCAACTTCTCAAGCCAATTACTTAAGTTTGGCCCACTTTCTTTCATTTCCCTCTCGTGAAAATGGATTGAATGAGCACTTCCTACAGTCCTCTTATCATATGACAATAACATGCGGTGGCCTGCATGTCTTAATGTGCCAAGTCATCGTCCCATAATTTATTCTCTTTATTTAGCAGTGCATTCTAATCTCCCTTTGTATGAAAAAAGGTACTTAGAAGATCCTTTTCAAGCAGAATGGCTTGTTTCTGTGCTGCTCAAGTGTGCCAACGGGGAACATTTACTCTCAAGATCTTTGCAGTGTTTAGATAAGACTTTGGATGCTGGTGACAAATCAAATGCATGTCTGTGGGAGTGTGAGAAGACGGCAATACAGCCAATCATGCAAAGCTGTGCTGCGTCTATGCCAAAATGAGATTCATATCAGGAGTGAATAGCTGCTTTCTGAAAAGGCAACGCTGAATACTACAAAGATATGCACAGAAATGTTCAATTACATATGTTTTTACCAAATAATTTGCAATCACAAAGTCAAGAAAATAGCTGTGAGAAAGATTTGTAAGTTTTCCTACTGCTACAGTCTCTGCTTATTTAACAAAGTTATTTAACACAATATTAAATAGTAATAATAGAGCGGATTCAAATGCATTGTACATCACTCGTTATGGTTGCAAAGGGTGGGACTGCTTCTATTTATTTGTTTCATTATTTTTAGATTACATGGAGTTCAACAACAAAACATGTTTTTTACTTTGTAATGAAGTGTTCTACCTCGAGGTCTACGGGTCTCGAGGGTTAAAGTTAAAGTGGCCTTTTCCCTTTCTTATGTGTTGGCGTGATGTGGAAGTATCCGGAGGGGATGCAGTGGAAGAACGGAGGCGGCAGAGCAAGTTGCACATCAACTGTCTGTCTTCTAGCATTGTAACAAAAAGCCTCTCTCGTGGTTCTGTGAGAGTAGTTAAGAACATTTTAGCCGTGCCACAAACAAATGACTGAAATTGAATGAATAAAATTGTATTCTAAAGCTGGAAAATTGCTCTGATCTTGGCAAAGTATATGCAGACCATATAAAGAGAACATGTTGCACTTTGCAGATATTATATATCAAAAGATGTATATTTTTTGATACATCTTCACTGTAACATAATGCTTATACATTTTAAATATACAATATTTAAAATTACAATACAGCATTTTAAATTACTATATATAGTAATTTATAATGTTGTATTGTAATTTTTATCGTAATGAAGGGCAAATAAATGAAGCAAAATCCCAACCGAAACCACATGTCAAATGTGTTTTAACATTTGTAGCAGTTCTTCTAATCAGCTTTTTGTCTACTTTATTTCTGTGCTTGGTGCTTCACATCAAAACTATATATAGATACTAACAGGTGTGCTCTTGAAACAGAGGAACTCACAAACCATAAGGCATAATCTTTAGTCATGTTTTGGTCTTTCCACTTATGCAAACATGAATTACCTTTCCACCAATATCCATATACCAACTTCCAATTTCCACATTGTTATATTAAAGATTATAATATTTTACTAATGCTATGTTCAGCATAAAGGCCAATAAGTGCTTCCAAGAAATAAAGTGCTAAATAAACAAATTGCAACAATTCTTACATTTTTCCATTCAACGGTGAGTTATGAAGGTATTGTTTGAGCAAACGTTAGACAACTATATTGATAATATTTGGGTCAATAAGTCATCGTTTACATGCAATCCTAGTGAAATAGTTGCTACCGAACCGTATAGCTTAGAGGTGCATTGCGACGGCACCATTTTACAGTGAGAAATACTCACTAAAACTTCTATTAGCAGTCAATTTAGAAATATTCCCATCAATTCATTCTGAGTTAACAGAAAATGTAACGGCAGCAAAAAGGTGTTAGTGCGTGCTGTTCACAACTCAACAATGCGGATTATTATTAAAATGGCCTAATGAGCCATTCTACTTCTAATGTATGTTCAAATTAGTTAAATGAGATCAACAATAAATACCTGTTAATCAATTGATGTCATGTAGTCCATGTTGGATTACCTATCATTAGTCAAATACTCCTAATATTGCAATCATGTAGCGATTTAGCACCCATCTAAGTGCCCTGTGGGAAAAGGTCCAGCTGCACAAGTTCCAATAAGTTCCGTGAATCGTCAAACTAGGATCGTGATGTGTGTTCCCTCATGAAGATGCCTGTAAAACTTTGCTTGAATTGATTGATGGATGGCACTAATGAAGTTACAGCCTATTCTCTTTTCAATCAGACTGTCACGCAGCTTGCCACTTTAATTTCTGATTCTCCCATTGGCCTGTCAGAGTTATGATGGAGCAGCGAAGCCCCCTAAGCCATAAGAGAAGCCTTAAAGCCTTACTTTAATTTCTAGATTAAAAGACGGCAATTTTTTATTCAAAACTGAAATCTAGATAGATGGCTGTTTATTGTCCGTAGAAGGCGTGTGTGTGTGGTGTGTGTGTGTGTGTGTGTGTGTGCAGGTGCTGCACTGTCCTTAGCCCTGAATCTGAGCGGATCAATATAAAGACAGACAGATCACAGTCAACATGGTCGCTTCTTTTGGTCGTTATTTTTATACCGATCAGATTTTCCTCAAATTGTAGCAATCCACAGAAAGAACAGACACAACCAGCAACGAGAGAAAAACACAGTGATTGGTCCCCTAAGTTTGGAAACTGTTACATTACAGTGATTGTACAAGTACAAGACTTAACAGATTTTTGGATTGACTATTTATAACACATATATTTCATGATTGATTTAATTTGGAGAAACTATGCAATTGTTAAAATGTTCATCACCCTATATAGTCCAAAGGAGAGGATCCTTTGTTTTATAAACAAAAACAATGCTTCATTGTGAGAAAAATGCTTTTCGTGTAATTTACATGTATCTACATAAATATATAGAGTACCAGTCAGAAGTTTGGACACACCTTTCCACACTTTTCAGGAGCCGATATTTTAGATTGACAGAGTGCACGTTGCCCCATCTCAGTGGGTATTAAAGCCTGCTTATGACATTTCCTTTGTTACAAACTGACAGCCAGAAAGCACTCTGACACGGTCACTAACTTTTTGTCGAACATGTACAACCAAATCATGTTTTTGACCTTTCCATCCTTCCACACATTCTGACAGTCGGAGCCTCGTATTGTCAATATTTATTTTAAATTCGAGAGCTTTGTACTTTGCTTTTCAAATTAAGTCCCACAAAGTAATTCGATGAAACTTTTTTTTTTCTTTTGTGACAGCAACACTGGTTCTGATTGTTCTGATACTCATTTTGTAGCTGCCCTTCAAGTTTGATCCCAAAGACAAGCCTGTGACGACTTCAAAACAAAAGCCGAGGAAATTCTGAAGGCTGTTACTGAAATAATATACATATTAGACAATATGCACCTTCTTGTCTGTCATGGGCTTGTGAGATGATGATTGTGCCTCATCACCAAGAAGATTTGTTTACACAAATAAATGCTTCCAAACGTACCTGGCGCACAGGCAGCCTCGAGGCGAGAGTTGTGCAATTGTCTGAGATGAAAGGGGCGAACTCTTTTGCCTCTAGAGATTTCAACATGGCCCTCAGTTGGCTGCTCCACTGTAATTTATTCAGCTCTATGTGTCAGTATTTTGGAAAACTCTCTGCATCAAACCAAAAATACATTTAGATAACTTTCAAAACTCTGTGTGTATCGAGGTTTGTAAACCTCCTCCTGAATTTGTACTTTTTTTCCCGCTGCAGTTTGGCGCTCCCAGTGAATCCAGATTTCTTTGAATTGCCTTTAACTGCACCATGCATATTCATGAATGACTGGTTTGTGTCCTTCCAGTTTCTCATTCAGGCATTCAGCACACTGAAGTGCTGGGTTACATCTCACAGCAAAGAGGAGTCACCTCAGTTTTCAATCCTAAAGCTCTACATCAACATTTCTCTTGTTGCCCATGAAACTAGTAATTTCATCACCGGTCACACGACCCGGGCTTTGCTTTCCATACCACAAATACAACTTCTCCCTGCTCTCCTTTCTCATGCACCATTTCTAATTATCATTCCCCAGCACAATATTTATAGCTTTTATATTGTTTATTTGTGAATACAGGGCCTTCTGCAAAGTGTCACGGCTTTGTTGGAAGGCGACCTTCTTTTGGTCAAAACAGTTGTGTTGCGCAATCCGAGGGATTATTTCGCTCTCTCTCGCATGTCCTGGCTGCTCAGTGGTCGGGGTTGGCGACACCGTGTGTACGTATCAGAGGATACGCAGCCGTCTTCGCTGTCCTCCTTTATGCCAACACTGGAGCGAGCTGCTGGGGGAGTTGGCCGCACCAAACTGGGAAGCACAAAGACGAGGGGAGGGAAAATTAATTAAGTCTGTTGGACGGAGCCACAGCCCTGTCTCTGTGCAGCGTGCTGTACGTGTGAGACGAGTATTCCAATGAGATGAGGCCAGATTGAGCGGACACGGATTCACGCCTCGCGCGTGCCGAATCTGGGCCGGAGTCCACCTGTGCCTCCAGTATAGCATGCTTTGAATAATGGTCAGTGAAGGTTGAACGTGATGATAAATCTGCTTCCGAACGAACAAAATGATATTAGAATTTCATGGTGATGGTAATTTACAATAAAAAGAAATAACCCAGAAAAGTCGACTGACTTTGAGAATGACATTTCATAAAATGAATCACTAATTGATATCAGACTCATAAAATATCAAGCTGTCACTATGTAACTGCACTGCTTTGATGTGAGGGGGATGTGATCCGTTGTGTACCTTTGGTTGGCAGGCGAGCGGCCTCCTGTAAAAGCCCTGCAGTGTGGCTTTTGGCAACAGCGGCAGCGCAAACATGTTGCCGTGGGAGAGGCTACTTCCACCGTAATGTATTTACTGTCTAATTTGTGTCTCGGCGAGAGACCATATATCCTGTTTAGGGAGTGACACCTCTCCTCCTCCACTTTATGGAGCGGTGCAGGCATTTGATGGGGACTTGAACATGCTGTGCTGATGGATGAGCTTGTCATGGTAGCCCCATGATCCCCCCCCCCCCCTCTTCCCACAGAATGCACAGGGCTGGAGGAACTCAATCATATGGAGAAGCATCGCTCCAAACACGGTTAATAACTCATTCATAACGTCTGAAAATAAGCGCCCCTAGCGTTACACGCCTCACTTGAGAACATCGGTTTACGGTATACGGCGGGTTAGGGTGTCAGCTCTAATGCGGAAGGTAAAAAACATGACACGCGGCAAAGAAATGCTAATTAATCCTGCTGTGACAACTCTCTCTTTTACCCACTGATAAACATGCCTGTGGTTGAGGCTGTACGTGTGTCAACAAGCTGCTTTTTATATCATGCTGTTTGCGGCTCACTCTATTCCTTGCCTTCACTAGTTCCGCAAGTGTTCAATGTTGAACACGGCCTCTTAATGACAAAAATGCATTTCCAGACTGAGAGTTTGATTCCCAGAGGCAGAAATTCCGAATCGCTGGCAGTTGTTTCAAAGTGTTCAATTTGTGGATGTTCTAAAACAATTTCTTTAAACTTTGTGCTTTAATACGTCTCTTTCGGCACTATTTTTGCGCCTCTATTTTTGCGCCTCTATTTTTGCTCTTTTTTGTGTGATCAGTTCCAACCAACAGCATTTGTGTGTGAAGCTAGAAGCTATTCTAAGGGGCTGAATAACTAATTTCCTGACAAATTATAACTACAAACGCTCATATTGTCATACGTGTGCAGAAATGGTGCCGTCGGGGGTGTTCACAGGGCATGTGAGGGCTGATGTTAATGTTACCTGCATTAGCGGTAGAGCGGAGGCAAGCTGGTCACTAATGTAGTGCATGGATGGGGATTGCTCTAAGTTGACTGCAGTAGCTGAAGCGATCCTTTATTTAATTTACCTGATTTTAATAGTGATGTTGAAACTTCAGAGAACAGATGGATAACATACAAGGACCTGCACTAAAAGTAATACATTTTTATTTTTGAGCGTTCAGAACTAAATTATATTAATTATAATATTAAAAAGAACTTTCAGGTACATTTGGGTACAATAAATATATAAAGATGAAATAAATCTGAGGTTGAATATAAATTGTTCCGAATTGATTGTAATCCATGTTACCATATTATGGTATATGAACAAAAGACAGTGTTTCTACACAATCTTGGTATTTAGTAAATGTTGGGAAAGTCGCCGTGACCACAGTTTGTCCACTAAGCACCTACAGATACTATGCATAGCAGTGTTTTTCTTTTACATTATGCTGTAATTTTGCTAAATACACATAGTTCTAATGTGTTAAGGGTAAAAAAATGTTTTTTGTGTGCGTGCACAAAAAGCAGCATGCAGATGCATCATTACATTTCAGCAGGTGTTTACCTTGCAGTAACCATCCAATCTGTATATTTGCACCATTTACCATTAGCGGTTGTCAGCATATGATGTCATAGCAAAGGGCTGTAGCTACACCTTGGTTGGCCCCTATATATGTCCTGTAACAGTGCTATTAAGAAGCTGTTGTGTTGTTATTCAAATCTATAACACACTGTAATTTAGGTTAAGGCAGCCAATTGATCTATGGCACATAATATACAATTTCAAGTGCATTTTAACTGCACAGTTTAAATGGGAATATGTTAACGTGTTAGAATAAGACAAACTACGTTGGCACTAGAGCTGGGCGGCATAGCCTTACATTTTTAGCATGGTTAAATTCAGAAGCATTGCAACCATTTACATCACATTATAATCCTTGTTCCCAAAATGTCAATACACAAGCTCTGGTAAAGCAGTGGTATCACCACTTCATGGTAGCTATAAGTGTACTCTGAATTGTATTACTAGAACACATTTTACATATTAATTATTTTTTAAATTAAATTAATTGATCTGCAATCATTCATTGGAAAAAAATACCGAACTTGTTCTTTGAGGTGATGGAAAAAATGACTTTCTCTCCCTTGCAATCACTGTGCTGCGACATGATTGTTCAGCTTTTTAAAACCAAACCATGCCCATTTAAGGGAGGTTACACTTTTCCTTTCCTGGGCTCAGCTGCTCTGGCTCACATTTTCCAACTAGGCCTTGACAAAAAAATCCTTTTTGTATCACTCTGCTCATTAGGATTGTAATTAAAGTTTCAATTAAAATTCATACCAAAGATAAAACAATACCCTTTGTATTGTCTAACACCCAACAGATTAACAATGTTAGAGTGTCAGCCAGTCTCTGGGCAGAAGGTAGCACATACATGTACACAGGCAGCAGCGCATGTCTACTAAAGGTCTGGCAACTGACAGGTAAACTGTGAAATATTACACTGCTCCGTCAAACTGCCTACACCCATCTCCCCCTGCTACTGAACTCAAGTGTGGTTTCCTCAGTAAACTCAAAAGCTCTTTAATACATGCAGCAGTGGGAGTGACAACAAGTGTCCTATTTGCTTTTCATATTAAGGAACGTTAAAAGGGAAACGAGAGGAATTACTCACACAGTGACAGACTCAGTCCCGCACCGTAGCACTAACACACTTACAGTCATTTGACATAACGACATTTTCATTATGAGTGGATATTTTTGGGGGTTTGAAATGTTTTTGCTACAGATGGATTCATTACTATACAAAATTACAAGCCACAGATGGATTTTTGACATCATAGTGGATAGAGGTCTTCATGCTCCCACAGATTTCTGCCAGACAACAGTGTCGTGACTGAAAAAACATCTTGTCTCCCCTCAGTGGAGCGTTCGGACGCATCACTCTGTGCCATTGAAAGGGTAGGATTATATTCAGGACAGCGTGGTTTGTGGCAGGAACACACGTTTAGAGAAACATTAGGACTGTGTGACAAATACAAGTCGGGCATCCATCAAATCCATAATGGAACTACTTTCCCTCACTTGCTTGACTTGTCCCAAAAATACATACACGGTGTTTCTGTGGCTGTGTGACCCTGAAAGTATGTCTCCGAGGTTTTATGACACATACTAAAAGATTTGCAAGTTTTGCTGACTGCATGTCTTATACTGTCAGTGGTGCATAACCAATCCCTCCATTCTGGACCTTATCATATATACTGTCTCTACTCAACCTCCTCTTGCACGCTGTAAGGAAAACAGGCCAAGGAAACAAGTGTTTGGGGGCAGGATTGACACAAGGAATATATATATATATTGGTGTATCAGGTTGGGCCTCATTACAGAAATACAGGCATAGCTTCTGATTGATTTATGTTTCCTGGCATAGCTATTATGTGTGTGTGTGTGTTGTGGTGTTATGCTTTTGCTCTGGGTAAGGAAATAATACAGTGTACTGCATGCACCTAAACGGTATCTCTTGGAGACATACTTTTTGCTGAAACAGTTGTTTAGAGCATAAGTAAATAAAAAATTGTCTTTCAGGCAGATGAACTATGAGTTGATCAACTAGACTCCTATAATCAAACACTTTTTTGACCATTCAGTTTCTTTTGTTACTTTGTGCTCTCGCCACTCCTCAAAGTTGGATAAATGCTCTGTGGACTTATCGCATCCACAGTCAAATTCACAGTCAGTGGCTGATGTGTTTAAAGTGGTGAGCGCGGCTGTGAGGCGAATTGACTCCACGTGTCAAAGGAGTCCCTCGTCTCCTTAAGAGGCAAACTGTGGGTGAACTTTACGTGGCTGAAGCACTCAGAGACACCAGTAACACAAGTATTTAACTGTTGAGTATCCATAGCCACAGAGAGCTGTGTGCACCAGCTTAAAAATGTCACATGTGAGAAATAACCCCATGTTTGTGATCACCAGTGATGCCATTGACGTGTCAAAAAGGGGATTGAACGCTAAAATATGAGTGAAAGACACACACACACACACACACCTGAACACATGCAAAAACAAACCAGGGAGACGTAATACATGATCCGATTTATTTAAAGAAAAAATGTTTTTTTTTTATTGGGGTGACTTTTCCAAACAGGGCAGCAAAGTAACAAAGGAAGGACCAAAATGTGTAAAAACGCCCTCTTGGAAAAATGTGAATCCAATCTAACTGAAATGAACAAATTACTATTCAAATTAAGGAAATTGGACAATCTTAAAATTGCAAACAATTTTGGAGCAATGTGTTGTTTCATACATTTTAAAATTTTCTGTAAATTTCCAGCTTTGACTCCGAGGTAACATTTTTACAGTGTGGTATTTGTATGCTCGGATGGAGATGTCAAGGATGACAAAATGTAGCGCGTCAGTTAGAAAATAAGAGCACATGATTCATGAAAGCACATCAGTCAGTCAAACGACAGAGCACGGAGGCTGGAGTTAAGGCAAAGGTTACCTGCAGGCAGTGAATCTAACACCAAAACACAACTGCCATGATATGAGGATGTTCTATCCGCAGACAGACCTAGTGTAAAAGGACTTCTGCTCGTCTCAGGCTCACAATGGGTTTGTTTCAGTTTAAAAGTGCAGCCAGTGTTCTTCAAAATAATCTTTTTTCTTTGAATGTTGAAATACTTTTAACATGTCGGCAGCAGTCGATAAAAAAAAAAAAATGCCCTCAATGAAAAGAATAAAAAATAAAAAGAGAGGTATCCAAGGCTGAGGCAGGATTGAGTGCCTGTCTATCTGTGCGGACACATGCATTCAACTATACAAAACAATGAAAATGACTTTTTCTAATGTCTTATGTGTATTGACATCCCATGGGTCGAAAGGACACGTTTCCATCGAATGTTTTGACACTCAAATATCGATCCGCGTGTCAAAGCACTCGTCACAAATCCATCAGAGGGATTACACGTTGATGAAGAGAGACATGTTGAGACTTCCACAGATTCACACCGGTCTTCAGTTTCCAGTCTCTTGTTCAGCAGGTCATTATGTGGCTTCAATTTTCACACAGTCACTGTGCCTACTAACATACACTTATTTACCCATGCGTACAGTGATTAGGAAAACATGAAGAAATCTACAAACTGATCACATCTCAGAGTTGACCTTTGTACAATACTCGCATGCAGTCCAGTGCCTTTTCATTTCATCAGCGGCAGACTGTTTCCATCAACATCGTTCGTCATTCCCCTCAGTTATTTCATTAATGGGGCATAATTTGGTGAGCTTCACTTTGTGTTCCACATTTGTGAAAAGTGAAAAGGGTTTTTATTCAATTCCTTACATCACTGAGCGCATACTAACAGGATGGGGAGACAACCAGGCCCAACTCGTCAGTGATTCAATGTCTCCATTAAAGGATCATGATCTGTTCTATGATTTATGATGGCCATGCAGGAGAGTCATGTAATTGGAGTGTGTGAAACGCGACGGTTCTTTCAACAGGATTTCAGCTCTGTTATCTGAGTAGGTACAGTTTCAGTGTCAGTTCTTCTTTCCCTTTCTAGTTGCACATCATATACACATCAAAGTCATAGGCCAGGAGTGCACTGCAGTAATGAAAGCCCCACATTCAGCTGCTTGATGCCCTATTGAAGTATTTCTCTTTTGCCCGCAAGTTTTTCATGTTCTAATTCCATCTGTTTTGTGTCAATTTAAGTTAATTATGATATTTTAATGCCACTAATGAGATTGCACAGCAATTACTGGTATTACTGATTGTTTGCTTAAGAGCCTGACATAAACAGTTCAAATTCAGCATTACTGGAACTTAAAATTATTGTATTGCATAGGGCTAAAGAATGTGAACATGATAACATCAGCAGCACTTCTGACAGCAGAAAGTGACACGTAGGGAAATATTCAGTTGGGGTAAAACAGAACAAAAATCTAATTTAAGACGCTCTTTCATGCAACTCATCTTGAGTTTGTATTTGATGTTTTAGGATTTCTTTAATTAATTACTTTAATTTGTTCTTCAAAAATCTGAACAGCTGTAAGGTTGTAATCCATTTTTTTATTTTGAAATGAGGCTGGTTATATTATACTTATATCCTACTTATCCTAAGCATGTTCTTCTGTGCTCCAGAATTAAAAATACATATCAATAATCCATAGTTATTCAGGATGAACATTGGCGCTGTAGTTGTCTTCTCCTCTGCCACAACTGCTAGTTTGATGATTTCTTCTTCTTGTGATTTTTACTTTGCTGAAAAAAATTTTCATGTATGTATACAGCAGTGTCAAGGCTGTTGGGAAGCAGATAAAGGTAATACAATAGAAATAGAAGAAGAAAAATATCTGCCATATGATTTAATGTCTCCCTCCGCTCAGGAAGTAGTTTCGCTTTGCTCTGCAGAACGGAGAATGTATGGAATTTTACACTAAAAGGGAATTTTCAACCTCAGCTGTTCAAGGGGAAATGTTTTGTTGCTCACCTTAAATCTGAGTTAATACGTTCTGCTACGAGGTGATTCTGTGTCATCACAACTAGTTTGGAAGACAATCAATCCAGTATGCAACTTACAGAAATGTTGTGTAAACCTGAAGGCTTCTGCAAATACACCACAAATAATCTTTAGAGGAGCTAAGGCAACTTTTGCATTCAGCAAATCTTTTTTGACTAATTGTCGTATTTGCATATAGATGGTTTCTGGTATTTACAATGAGGGAAAATAGAATTTTATTTAATTATTCAATTCTTCCTTTCAGATATAAATATTTTTCTGAACTTGATTATTTAAGTGGGAGCAAACTACAGCATGTATTGAAAATATCTCAATGTGAATATCAAGAGTATATTTATAGTTTAGAGACACAAAATGTCAAATGTTTGATTCTATTTATAAGATAAAAAGCTAAAGTAGTAATTTGTTTGTGTATTCCTCGAGAGGTCTATTTTACAATTTAACAATTGACACTTAATATTCATATTCATATTAGTTTCATGTGTTCAGCTTAAAAATTGAAAGGCAGTTGTGGAACAGGGCAACGAGACATTGACATTTGCTGTGACATGGACTTAAATGGGAATAGCCTTGAATGTAGGTAAAAACAAAAACATGACATTTTTTAATTATAATGGCATGCAAGTGCACTGCCAAAATACTAAGGGCAAGAGGACAGGGTTGAGAGATAGGACATGCACTTCACATTTAAAGCCTCGAGATAATTCATCTCCCAAAAGGGTCATAATGTGGGGCCGTTAAGAATATCATTTTGGCTACCGAGTCAAATGTAAGAATTCTCAGTGATTAAAACAGAGGGTTGGAGTCAAGTCTTTAAAATGTGACAAAAAACAAAGAATTTAGCGCAACAAAAAAAGACTGCAACTTAATGACAACTCTTGATAAATGCACAAATTCCTTCATCCCAGAGTCCTCATCCACTGGGGAATTAGTTGAAAAAGATAAAAAGATCAAATGTATAATAAATAGACCGAAAGAGCACTCTGAAGCTCCACTTCTAAAGCCTAAGCAGTATTTTGCCATGTAGTCAGTTACATTTTATATACCTGTTTTTTCTTGACTTCCTAACGTACCAGTCAGCATGGCTTTTGGTTGCGTCATGGAGACCAGCATGCAAACAGATTATGGCCTGATTGGTTTTCCTTTCCATTTTTATTTCGGTGGCAGCCTGCGATCCCGGCAGCAGATCTATCTTTGGTCCAAGAGTCATTTGGTGAGATCAACCAGTGATCACGGTTTGCTTTAACGCTTCACCAAACGCAGATCTGATTGTCACATCCATGCTGAGAGCCTATGAGTCCTCCTCAGTATTCCGACTTTTCATTTCGTATAAAGCATCCATATCTATCAACGCATGGTGAGCTGCTGATGTATACTAATTAAATCCCCATTTGCTGGGTGAATAGACATTTATTTCCCCTCTTTGGAAAACATAACTGGATTATATTCTGTGCACAACTATGTAGTGCATTATATTTTGCAGGCTTCCTTGTCTGATGCTGTATCCAGACGCTGCCCTCAGCGATTGCTGCAGTCTGTGATGGAGCACGTCCGTGCATCTTTCTTTTCCACTAAGGGGAAGCTCCCGAGGTGATAAAGTCAGCAAAAGGGGTCATCAAGCCACGGCTTAAGTGAGTAACCCCTGTCACCTAAGGATGGAATTAATGTGAGGAAAAGTTGACAGCACACAGTTTGGAGTTGCTAAATGTCAAACCTGATGCTCACCGATATGACGTTTTTTTCTCTTGAGCCGATTCCCAAAGTAGAGGCAAACAACAACTCTCACTCTTGGACTGTTACATTTTTATACAGTAAATAATTGCAACAGAAAAACACAATGCCACCCAGATGACAAATTCTTATTTACAGAGAAAAACTTTTTCAATCAAGGCAAAAATGTCACTCAACAGATTCGCTCAATATTCACAAAATACAGAAATGTTTTTGTTATGTTGCTCACTCACAGCACTTAGTTAAGAAGTAAAGATTGTAGTTAAATGTTGACGTCAAAACGGGATTTGCCAAACTAACAAAATGCAAGAGTCAGTTTTCTAAGGTCTATCTCCTGTACCAAGTCGTGTGTTGTTTTTCTGTTACATCCCCAGCCTCCTTCCCTCCGGCTGCACAAGTCTTGCACTTTCTTCACCTGCAAAACAATTTCCAGTTAACATAATCCATGCAAATGTGTTTCCCTTAACAGAGTATAAGGTAAAAAAAAATGTGCTATATATACAGGATTCTAGGAAAGAATAAAACTTAATTGACACCCTAGAGGGGAGATTCAGGTGTTAGAAGACAGGGTTGCATACAGAGCAGCGAATTGAAGGAGTCAGTAGGCAAAGGGGCTCATTCGATTGGATTAGAAGAAAAGAAAAAAATCGGAATGTAATTCACACGGCTGGTGTCTCCACACAGACATCTCGCACTGTGACATAACTTTTGCTTTTCATAATGTATCTGTTGATTGGCCGCCTTCTTCATAATAATGAATAATAATATATTTTTATCAATAATTCATTCTATAACAATACAAATGTATAATTTGCCATGAGCTGCTCTTATGTTGAAAATCTCATTTATAGTTGTTGGCCCTGAGATTTTAAATAAAATAGTTATGCACTAAAAAGTTTTAATAAGATCCGGTTATAAATATCATCATGAATTGACGTCAAAAGCACACGTTATCTAAACCCCACACAATGCAAAGTTTTAATACTGCAGAGAGCAAGTTTCTTCCCTGAACTTCAAACTTTGAAATATCTCAACCATATTAAAATGTAAAGATGTGATAAAAAATGCCTACTGTCTGTTTTAGTCACTTAGACTTCATGAAATATTTCCCGGAGTGCAACGAAGCGACCAAATGAGGCGAGTGGATGACTTCTTCCAGGCCTGGCCACAGCTCTCACATTAGACAGCCCATCAACAGGCACATTTGCACAAGGGGAAAACACTGCAGGTGTGATTAGGCTGGAGGTGAATCTCAAGGCCTCAGTAGTATATATCTTGGCATCCAATCACCATAGAAAATGTATTATACCATCCCGCTTGCTATTACGCTGTATTAGTTTGATAATATACATACCGGCGGCAAGTTATTTTTTTACATATACACTCACCGGCCACTTTATTAGGTACACCTGTCCAACTGCTCGTTAACACTTAATTTCTAAGCAGCCAATCACATGGCGGCAACTCAGTGCATTTAGGCATGTAGACATTGTCAAGACAATCTCCTGCAGTTCAAACCGAGCATCAGTATGGGGAAGAAAGGTGATTTGAGTGACTTTGAACGTGGCATGATTGTTGGTGCCAGAAGGGCTGGTCTGAGTATTTCAGAAACTGCTAATCTACGGGGATTTTCACGCACAACCATCTCTAGGGTTTACAGAAAATGGTCCGAAAAAGAAAAAACATCCAGTGAGCGGCAGTTCTGTGGGCGGAAATGCCTTGTCGATGCCAGAGGTCAGAGGAGAATGGCCAGACTGGTTCGAGCTGATAGAAGGGCAACAGTGACTCAAATAACCACCCGTTACAACCAAGGTGGGCATAAGAGCATCTCTGAACGCACAGTACGTCCAACTTTGAGGCAGATGGGCTACAGCAGCAGAAGACCACACCGGGTGCCACTCCTTTCAGCTAAGAACAGGAAACTGACGCTACAATTTGCACAAGCTCATCGAAATTGGACAATAGAAGATTGGAAAAACGTTGCCTGGTCTGATGAGTCTCGATTTCTGCTGCGACATTTGGATGGTAGGGTCAGAATTTGGCGTCTACAACATGAAAGCATGGATCCATCCTGCCTTGTATCAACGGTTCAGGCTGGTGGTGGTGGTGTCATGGTGTGGGGAGTATTTTCTTGGCACTCTTTGGGCCCCTTGGTACCAATTGAGCATTGTTGCAATGCCACAGTCTACCTGAGTATTGTTGCTGACCATGTCCATCCCTTTATGACCACAATGTACCCAACTTCTGATGGCTACTTTCAGCAGGATAATGCGCCATGTCATAAAGCTGGAATCATCTCAGACTGGTTTCTTGAACATGACAATGAGTTTGCTGTACTCAAATGGCCTCCACAATCACCAGATCTCAATCCAATAGAGCATCTTTGGGATGTGGTGGAACGGGAGATTCGCATCATGGATGTGCAGCCGACAAATCTGCGGCAACTGTGTGATGCCATCATGTCAATATGGACCAAACTCCCTGAGGAATGCTTCCAGCACCTTGTTGAATCTATGCCACGAAGAATTGAGGCAGTTCTGAAGGCAAAAGGGGGTCCAACCCGTTACTAGCATGGGGTACCTAATAAAGTGGCCGGTGAGTGTATAAAGATAACAGTCATTTATTTCATCTCCAATGTTCAAAGCATCTTAGAAAAGGAATATTTGCAACATGTGACATAAACCTTGAACGTTGAAAGAAAGCCACATGGCAAATCTTTTAATCCATCTCAATCTGGGCGAGGATATCAACCAGGGACAAGAGGATGAATAAAGCTGTGTCCATCCATCTGGGATCAAAGATCCCTCACAGCTGCACCCTCTAAATCCTCAACGCCTGCTTTATAGGAAAGTGGAAAGAGAGAAGCTCAGGCAAATGATCGTGACTTTGAGCACGATGTAATATTGTTTTTATTGCACCCACTGCGGGTCAGATTAGGGAACATCCCAGTGTTTGCTTGTCACTGATTGAACAACCTGTGCATCTCTGGGATTTCTAATGGCCTGGGTTTGTTTTCTATCTAATGTAGTAGTTTAATTTCAAATATCTATACTTTTGTTACAGGATTAATTTAAATGACGTAATTTGCCAAGCAGACATTCATTAATAATTTACTCCTGCTTCTCGAAGTTCTGCTCCTTCTGCGTTTGGTATCATTGTGATATCTTTACGTTTTGGACTTTTTTGCAGGACAAAACGTGCAATTTAATGACGTCACTTTGGGGTGTCAACTTTTTCTTATTTCATTTACATGTTTTCAACACAATCCTTAGGAAATTGTTAATTAAATGAGATGAAAAAATAATATTAATTCCATTACCAGATTAATAATCTATGGAGACAGATTCTGCATTTATTTGCAAAACCAGAGGATTTTGGTGACTGAAGCGCTGTACAGAATTCAAGCAGGTTGTTGTTGAATGCAAGTGTCACTGAATAGCAAAAAGAGGTGGAAATAAAATCCTGAAATTAATCTGCTTAAGAAAATGTAGTTTTGTATTGTTTTGAAATGATCTTGTAAAGATGAAACAATCCGGCGATATACACTCAAGTCTTATCTTTGATCTCAATTTACTAATCGGACTGTGAATAATATCTGTAGACACACCAGAAATATAGCCTTTGCCCTCAGAGGTTTATCCGTTGTCAGATTTCCAATGCGTTTTCGGATTACTAGATTAGCAACATTGTCATTAAGAAGTTATCTCTGTTTAATATGTCAGTGTTGTCATCTAGGATAACAGTAATTCCCTTCACATTAGAAGATCACCAGACTGGACTGCCTTCTACTGTAGCCGAAGGAACTTTTGGTCCAAAATTACATCCGCTATCAAAAAACAGCTTGGACACATGATTATGTTATTGTACAGTATAATGTACTCATATATTTTAATAGTCGAAAATCGAAGGGTATCGTTCTCTCCAAATCTACCTTCATATTCTGGAGGCTACATTTCCTTGTGCGAAAGGCAGGTAAGTTAGCTATTGTTTGAGAAGTCACAGTGCAGTGCAAAAGCTGTCGACAGCACTTTCATACAATAATAGCTGCGAGGAGGAGAAGAAATGGATGTGAGGTGCCACACATGCCTTTGTCCATTGTGCTCACTTTTCACTCACCCACCAGCCCTCATCAGCCTCTGCCATGTGGCACGCAGAAGGCTGGCTGGAAACAGAAACTAAATGAAGGAGAGCACTTTCATCAGAGTCCAGACATTCCTAGAGAGGAATCACCTCTTGAACATTGTTTCACAAAAACCTCTTTTCCCATCAGAATATAAACGATGATACTGCATATTGAAAACAAGCTGTGTAAAAAAACAATCCGGGAGAAAGCAAATGTTTTTCAGCCCTGCGCGGCTCAACGGTGGTCAGTGTGATGGAAGAAGCTGCTGCTAAGAAAGGGTGCTGCAGCAGCAAGTCTGGCCCGGGATGGGCAAAGTGATCTCTCCTTTATCATCCTCCAAAGCGGAAATGCCCTTGAGCAGGGCATTCAACAAGGCATGGAGAGACTGCAGCACCAGATTGGCTGTGAGGCCAACAAGACAAGGCTGTAGTGTTTGTACTTGTTAGCTCCCAGCTGTGTTGGTACACATAGCCTATGAGTTCCCACATAGCTTTTTGCTGTAACAAAGGGGTGTATTTTTAGATAACGTGCCTTCTTAAATAAGGACTAGGAATTATATTTCATGTCAACACTGGCTCTGTACTGACAGTACAGTCAGTAAAGGTCTGTGTTATGTTAAAGGTGGATACCACTGTGCACTCCAGGCAATATACATAATGTCTTTTTCTGTGCATGTAAGCCATAAGCAAAAGGTTTAGTCAGCAGTCCTGTAAATTCGGTGTAATAGAGAGTGTCACCATCCCAACATCTTGTGCTCAGCAGGATGTAAGTTTGCTCCCTGGTGCTGGTCTTGTTTATTTTCTATGTTGGCATGCAATACAATGAATAATATGCTTGTGGTTTTTCCTCATGAGCTGGAATAAATGGTAAGTATTTGTGCAGTGAAATACTTCCACTAAGGCTGTGTGGGAGGAAGAGACAGGAAGGGGAGAAGGGGTAATTGTTTGAGAGCTTGTCATATCATCGCTAAGTAATAATTGCTGTAATTAGTGAGGATGTACATCCATCTTCTTCAGATCGGCTCATAAAAAAAGGGATATATTTGATAATAGGGCAAACAGATTGTTTTGTTACAAAGATTACTTGGAGTTTAAAATCATATCAGATGTGGGGCAAATCTCCAATGTGTTCAAGCAGTCAGCGATAAGAGTCTCTGGCGATCTGTAATGTTTGTCTTCAGTAATTAACACGAGGTGAAGATTATGGGGGGTTCTTCTGTAGTGTGTACTCATTGCAGAATTCGTAATCTGACCTCAGCCCAGAACAATGAGGCTCATTTATAGCTTCGGCTTCAGCTAATAGAGAAAGGGTTTTGACAGCGATCAAAACTGCATACTAATCTCCCAGCTGGCATTTATGATTGATACGTATTTCTGGCAAATGCACCATGCATCTGAATGTACTTTTACGTCATAATCAATAGAATAACAGGGTGCTTGATTTTACTGCAAGAACAAGGTTAAAAGAAACTCAATGGCAAATACTGTCACTAGTAAGGTAACCATACTATGTCACTGTGTCGTGGCTGTCCCTCTATTGCACAGAGAAATGTCTCTATGTTGGCTCAGCTTTAGACTCAACCCTGATTGTCTTTAAATGACCGATATTAGTAAAAAAAAAATGTGAGCACCAATACATTTGAGCAAAATAAAGAACATCAACAAACCAAACACATGAAAACCCATCTAAGCACATTTGAAAAAACAATTTGTTGGCACTTTCGTAAAATTAAGAAAATAACTACATTGTGATGTCTGGTGTTCTTTACTAAAGTTTGATTTCAGTCTACATTGGAGTTTCCTGAAACATTTTTATACATGTACTTAATTGGATCAAACCAGAATCAGTTAGTGTCTGCCGAAGTTCATGCTGTTCTAATACAATGTTCATAGCAATTTCAAAAAACAGTAATGCTCTGTAATTTGTTTACATTCCACAAGTCATTTAACCCATGTAACTATGAACCAGAAGGAATAACAAACTTCAACTGAGCAGTTAATTAGCGACTTCACTGGGACGATGAAGGTTAAACCGAATGTCTTCAATTGTTTCAGCTCTGTCTGCATTCATTTGAATTGCAAACAAGATCTGAAAATATTCTAAATCGTATTTTGAAACGATTCGTTGCCTGACTCTGATCATGTTTTATTTCATTTGGTTTGATTTCAAGTTAATAAATAAGGTTTAGGACCAAGGAATATTGCATAGATTAAATATACACATATATCATATTTGTATCCATTTTGCTGTCATGAATAAGAAAAGCGCGGCGGGGTTATGAAAAAGATTAAAACACAGTTATATCCTGTTGGAAAATTGCTTAAGCCTTCAAGATAACCGTCATGAATCAATGCCATTACGGCGTCAGGGTGAAGAAACATCAATAGTGGGTATTGAAAGGGTTAACTACAGAGCTGATTGCATCTTCAGCCATCTGGGAAAAGGAATTTCTTCAAACCTCTTTGTGCTCATGAATTCAGGGTCCTGGGGAGTTGGTGCCTGTTTTGTTAAAGAACATTGGCGTGTCGGCTAATTGTTGCTGATGTGGGATGATGAGACAATGTGTGTGATATACAAATAATGTTGGCTCGTCAAAGAGCGTTACGTTAATGGGGCTGGGCTCTGAGATATGCACTCAGTGCGGATTTGGATGGTGGCGTTTCCCTTGCATGAATCGCTCTTGCGTTTAAAAAAAAAAAGAGTGCCAATTCCTTTTATGATTACACATTAGCAGCTTCAAGAACAATCGTAAACTGTATGTGCCACTTTCCAGTTAATCCATTATAAATCCATTTACCATTTTAGAGAAGCCACCCTTTTTTTTCAAGCCAAGGGAATGGTTTGACTTTAGAAGGTCTTGCTATTAACAGAATTAACTCCAGCTCTGAGCACCGCATAGCAAGAACAGACCAATTCCATTATCTCAGCTGGACGGCGGCCATTCTCTCGCTGCCACTCTGCAGCCAAAGTGCTCCAAGCATGGAGCCCACCCAACCCATTGTACAGGGAGACAACTCTCAAATGCACTCTATCAAAGCATTTCTGCGTGAAATATTCATCTGGTTGGAGGACCACATTTGAATCTTTTGAAAAAAAATAAAAAGGTACAAATATTGAATTTGATTTTCCTTTTACTGAGTGAGTTAAGTGAACTACGGTGAACCCTATTTGGTAAGCTTAAGTTTACATAAAGACCCTATTCTTTTCTCAGTTGTCCTACCGTTACAAGACATCAGTTTTAAATAATTACTATATCCAACAGCAAATATTGAGGTAAATGATGAATAACACAACATTTTTCATCATTTTAATACGGGTAGATGAAATCCAGCGTTTTGGGATGCATTATTCAGCGATAATGTACAGTTGCTGTTCACATTGACCCGAGCGTTCCATATCACCGCGCACTCAAAGTAGCAAGTTAGATTTTGCGCAACATTCTAAATCTAAAAGAGCCGCCAAAATTAAGACTGTAACAACGCCCTCGATCTGTTACATTATTGGACGATAAAGTACAACCTCTCGTACCTTATTGCTTAATTAGTTCTGCAAAAAAAGTATATCATATAAAACCAGTGAATTTTGAAGCTCAAAGATGAATTTTATATTTGTTTTATTCCGTAAAGGTACCCTATATGAAAATATTGTATTTGTACAAAGTAATTCTACCTGAGGATGAGGAAATGTTTTAAAGATTTGAATCACTCACCTAACTGATTCAAACCTCCTGCACAGTCATTTTGTTATAGTGAAAGAATCCGGTTAGCTGTTAATGAATGCATAAGTAAGTGGCTCTTCCGATTAGAACAAGGAATTGATAGTATTATTAATTCTGCCTTCACACAGCACATGTTTGGAGAAGGATTTTGCACTTTCTCACTTGTGTAAAAGTTGTGGGAGAGGACCAGCATATGGACTGGTATAATGATAACTTGGCTCTATTAAAAGTCACCAAACATCCTTTTTTTGTCTTGTGCAAAAGTCTGTATCCCACATGGTTAATCTTTTTTTGGGGGGGTGTTTGATATGTTTGAATCACACAGACAGACGAGAATGTGCGCCTGTGCTTCCTAGAGTGTGTGAGTGTAAGCGCCTGTGTCTGTGCATTGTTTGTTGTGATTTACTGAAGGCTGTATGTGCACTTATCTTTTGTAGGTGTTTTTTTTTATTATTCTCCAATTCATGCATATCCTTGCATGGAAATAGCACATTTAGAAGCAAACTAAACTCTTGTTGAGAGCAGATAATAAGAGCGTTCATAGACACTGCTGCAGCGTCTCACCTACAGAATGTTTGTGCTTGCTAATGGAACCCGCCAAGCGACCACCTTTAAAGGTAAGAAATGAATCAGCCGAAGAGCTTACTTTCATACCTTATATAAACAGCCCATTCTATCCTTGTGGGCACACAACAAGCCATTAGCATACTTTAATAAGTGCCTCTTCTGGTCAAATTTTTATGTTGAATTCATCACAAATAAAGAAAAGTTTCCTTTTCCTCTTGGCTGTTAGTGAAACCGTGTTAGAATAAGAGAGCCCACAGGCAAGCAGGGGTAGAAGGAGAGAATTACAAATGAGCAATACAATATGAGCTATATATATTATTATATATGAAATATATGTATGTATCCGTATATTATTATCACAGAGAGCATGACATTAGTATTTGGGGATTGTTTTACACAAATTTGCCTTGCGGCTATACGGGCTGTGGGATATTGTGTAATTGCTTTTCTCAACATGGCTTCCTGCAACCATTAACCAGTTGCAAGAAGAAAAAACCTCTTGGTGTACAGAGTTGAAGGAGCAGAAACATTGTAATAAGCCCAATGTTGCTGTTGCACTGTGAGTCGTTTTCAATATCCAATAACTGTACTAATCATAGGACACATTCATAACAATGTGTTTGACACATACTGTAACAACTGTTGTTCGTCTGAACAACGAAGGGAAAATAAGCATTCTGGAACATTCTGTGAGAGCCCCCCCCCCCCCCCCCCCCCTCCCCCGCCATTCCTTCTTAGCAAAAAAACAAGACACATTTTTGTCTCAGCTTTTTTTAATAGTGGCATCAAAGAGAGAAGCAGACACAACCAGTGGAAATTAGCTAAGACTGCACGCTGTGAACTGAATTGTTATCTCATACAGCACACCCCTGTGACATTTTCGGCAACATATAACTAGTGGCAAACGCGAGATCAAAACAATTAAAGAAATTGTCGGAGAATCATATTGAGGTAGTCAATACAGTCATCCCAGGGGAAGGCAACGGAAGATACAGATAGAGGTTTACAGAGAATGTAAGTGACCAGGTAGCTCATAATATCAAATAGAGCATATCATTGGTGCTTAAACATGTTTTCTCCGACTTAATCCCCCAGCCCATCTATTCTAAGTGACAGGATGTATCACTTCCAAACATGCATTACTTCCAAATAATTAGCATTTGGAAAGCTAATTGTGTTTAATAAGGTGAGCTTTGTATTGATCATCAGAGTCTAACACTCTGCACATTGCAATTCTCCCTTAAAACCAGTCATCAGTCATTTTAGTCATTCACTTTGGTGAACTTGTAAACCTGCTTTTGATGATGATTTTAAAACTGCATGCTCAGAATTTAAACTGTAAATATTTACTTTGAAATCTGCATTATGCTGTATTTATTTGGGGATAAAATAATAGATTTAAGGTAGCTTGTACAGCTCACTGGCAAGGAGTGGAAAAGAGTATTTTCGCTTTAATTTAAAAACAAACGTCTAAGTAAATTGGACACAAGTCTGCTGAACATAGCCTCTTTGTGTATTGATTGAAGGTGATGATGATGAAAGTTACTTTCTCTTTGAAACCCCGGTGACAGGAATTAGAGTGGGAAGATGATTCTTTTAATTCTTGCAAGCTGTCCAACTTCTGTGAATACACTCAGGACCACTTCATTTGATTCATGATTAATTCCTGAGAATGTGGCTGATCAACCACATTTTGTGGGGAGCAGCCAGCCCGGATTGAAGTTATTCCCAATGGTAGGCAGAAAATAATTGTGTTTGTTAGAGAACCTGTGTGCACACTTAAGTCTGTATAGGGTAGGCTACATTACAATGAACAGACATTGATCTACTTGCACTTTCAGCAGAGTTAAGCAGACACATCCACTTTCATGTTTTATTTAAGGATTAATTTAAGTTCAGTGCTTTGAGTTGTAATATTATTTCATTCTTAAGGGACATGGGAAAATTCATACAGTCTCGCAGCAATCAATGTAAATATAACATAGAAACAAGGCAAAGAAGATGTTAATTACGTAAGAAATGGTTAGTAAACCAAATGCAGTTTTGTAAGTGAGCATTAAACTAAGACATTACTCTTGTGGTTTTGATTTAAGCAGAAGGTGATTCTTTTTGGCACGAGGTTTCAGACATTACCATACACTTGTGTTGCCAAAGGGGGAAGTAATATTTCACGGGAAAAATTGTGAACCTTGCAAATATCAGAACTGAAGATCCCTTTGACTTCAACAAAACTAGAAAGGTTGGGCCAGTTAGCTGCTTAGCTATGTTTTATTATTCCATTTTCTATTTCCTATAGAATGGCTTGCTTTAACAAACAGAAAAAGAAAACTATTTCGTAAACAAACAACAACACAAAGGCCAATTTAGATTCAAAGTTGGAAAGCCTCTGCTTTAGAGTCAAGTCAAACATTAAGTATTAATGTTTTTTATTTGGCAGTAAAGCCAAAATAAATAGTAGGCAAATGCTGTGCACATCAGCACCCTCTTTAAGTAGTAAGACAATAATACAGGAAAGAGTGAACAGAATAATCAAGCTTAAACAGGCACCCCAATCAATTACTTACTTATTTACTTAAAGTCCTGTTGTAGATGGAAAGGTAGCTGAGTAATAATATTTTCTACCAACTTCCAAAAACTGTATCTTAACACACCCTTAACGGACACTAAGAAGATAGTATTACTTCTGACATAATATATCATATAAATTCCATGTTGAGCACATCTTTTTTTTTCATTTAACTTGGTTTAAAATCCTTCTTTGTGTCGAAAATGAAACTGCAGACATCGTGGTAGAAGAAAGGATGTGGGCGGTTACTGTGTAGCTGCAATATCCTCAGTTCTCTCATTTCCTGTCACTCTCTATATTATATAAAACTCTCCAATGACAAGGCAGAGAGCAAGAATGACTAGTTCAGGCTATAATATGAAATAAATATGAAGGGTGATAACTGCAGCTCTTTATTTATTGCTATGCGTATCATAAATAGAAAATGTGCACAATAGATAAACACTGCATAGGGGTTGTCGGTTTCTAATAGTGTTCTGCACTGTATCAAGAGACCCTTTCATTAGACTCATTAAAAACATACTAACTAAATATGTCTTATGTGCCATCCGAGCAAGTCATACGATATCATTATACCCTCCAGCTATTACAAATAGATGGAGCAAATAAGTGTTACTCTAGTTTAAATCATTTGTACATATTGTCTTTTCTTTGTATTCAGTATTAAAGTGCTATTCCTTCCCCCCAGATGTATCAGGGCTCATTACTGTTCTGCTAATCTCTGCCAGAAATTGGGAGCTGCTGTGAACAGTTTTGAGGGTGTATCTTCAGTGTATACAAGCTTTATAAATGAGCCCTCAGAGATCTGCGTGTATGATCTGCGATGTCACATTGATGTACAGCCTGGAGCTGTTCTTCTACTTCAATGGTTGGGAAACTGACTGGTTGGGTTTTTTTTAACCATTATTTGTCCAGAGAAACCTGTATGGGAACACATGCCACTCATTGGCCCTCAATTCCCTCAGCTGTCTAATACAACCATAGTGTGATACTATTGATCAGTCAACCTCTCCACTCAACCACTTTAGTGTTTTGATGGGACAGATTGGGACTCAGATGATAGTAAAATGATTGACCCGCTGCTAAATGTCAAAAACCTCAGCAACTAATATTGCATTCAGATTGATTGGCAGGTGTTTTATACCAATAAATATGACTGCATTTAAATATGCATGCTTTATGTAAAGAAGTCATTGTGTTAGATGAATGATTGTTTGTGTCACCAATATTGTAAAAATTGCACCTCAAATTTGCTATACTAATGTACTAAAGGTAGATTATCTCAATCAAAACCAGTATGAAATACACTCACACTTGCCTTATCTGAATACAGCCATCAGTATGCTTTCCTCAAAAATGTCAAATGCTTATTTTTTTCAGCATTTCAGCAGTCACATCTCATAGTCACTTGTCGGCTTTTTAACTGTTGCTCACCATTTGAGCCTTAGCCCAAGAAAGACTCCAAGAATAACAAAACCCCAAATGCATGAGTAATTTCTGAGCATCAGGAAACTATTTTACCATTCCAGAGTAAATGGAGATGTTTTAAAAATAATAACACCATTACAAAAATAGATCCCATCAATAATGATGCACCTCAGTGTCTTCTACCTTCTAAAATACAACATTTTCATATACAGAGTCAAAAATTTGCACACAGAGAATAATGTGTCCAAACATTTGATCGGGAATCGGGATGCAAATGCAAAATGAATGAATATTTGATTCTGAATTATTATTTTTCACCAAAGTGCGCCGTACTAAACCACTAGATAAATGGAGAATGCCTGGTCCCTGAGTGATCCAAATGTTTTCTATGCAAGCTGAAGATGATGATCCAGCCACAAGCTATCCTGCACCTATTAATAGTGGACACTGTGGGCCTCATGAACTAACGCTGTACTAGGAATTTTGCCACAAACATTTTCAGTTGAGTGAACACGAAATCGTTATGCGTTACAGATTAAACAGCCATGAAATATTACAGTTACCTGAAGAAATCAAAGATGTCATTGAATCTTCTACTCAGCGTTCACATTCCATTCCAGCAGTTGTTTAACTACTCGCTGTGTTAGACTTCTTGGCATCAGGATTGTTTCAAACAGTCATCGCATCAGCAGTGGGAATATTGCAGTCTGCACTCAGCCGTATCACAGCCCAAGTACTTAATGCTTTGCTACAGCGCACAAGTATTTCCCCACGCAATGTGTGGTATAGTGGGCGCTGATTTGCATAGGCACCTTTTAAAGCTCAGAACATCTCATTTCCATTAATATTATATGTGTTGCCATTGACTGAAGTAACATTTTCCAGGGTCTAATTTTATAGTGGGTAAAGTTGTACTATTTGGGTTTGAGTTGGATCAATGACCATCTTCTGTCTCAGCTCTTCTTTGTGCTATTGAGGTGGACCTCAATCAAATCGGCATCAAATCAACACGATCCAAGGCAGATTTTTTCATTATTCTTAAAAGCTATAACATCCTTTTGGTATTATCTTTGTGTAGCCTTCAACATCAAACTCTGTTCTGCTTGTGTCACCATTTCCTTTTCTGTCCTTTTCCAAATCAATTATGCATCATTGTGGAATCACAGATTTGGGGCTGAAGCAAACTCTTTCTTTTATTCACAAGAGGAGACAGCGTTGAGTGTTCACTGACGCTAAATAAACTGGGCAAAGGGACTTTTTTTTTTTTTTCAAAAGTCAAAAGGTAACATGAACATAAACATTTCTTTGAAAATTTGCTAGCACAGAACTAGACTGAGAATAGTTTGTAAGCTGCTGGACTCCAATGAGAAAGTGCTGATGTATCTATAAAAACAACCAATTAAGTATCTGGAAAGAAAAGAGGGAATGTGCAAGTTAAATGTCACAGAACGATTTCTGCTCTTATGTAGACCAAAAGGTTAAAGGCTTTTCATCCATGAGGAAAAATGCTCTCCCCATGCATTTATTTATACTCTAGCTGTTATGGCTTTTTTCAAGTGTCCCTACAGGGCTGTCTGCACTTCCAGCACCTCTCCCCTCTTACGCACTTTCCCTGGTGGGGCTTGAATGCACTAGTGAGCATGTAAAGCTCGTCTCAGAGCACTCTTCCCTCTGCCTGGGGAAAGACACCCTCGGAAAACACCTACATGAAAATGCAATTAAAAGCTTCTTTCTCTGCATAGTACAGCCTGTTTTAGGGGACAGCGCGAGGAAATGTAGTGAGAGAGCAACATGGTGCCTGATGGACGCAGGATGAGGAGACCGGGGTGGAATGCCATCTGCATTCTCCATTCCAGCCACTCATCTAACATCTATCATTTCAGCACTTAACCGTTTTTATCTGATGAAACACACTCGTACACACACGGCCTATTTATACCAGTACTAAACACGGCCACTATTCTACCACATCCACCAGTGATGTAGCTGTCCTTCTTCATGGGGATGAAGACATTCCAAACAAGTTTTCATGCAAAGCATAACCACTACAGTGCATGGCAGGTTAAACAATATATTTGATGAAATAGATAGAAGTTATATCCTTAAAGCTTGGATATGAGTCAGTGTTTTAAGTCGTCCCAAAGGTGTAGAATGTAGAATTTTCAGCGAGTGCAAAGTGACAAGGGAAAGCGGACTGTCAGCCAAATATTTAATTGCACAAACGTTTCTGTTAAGGATTAGTCCTTCTCTTGTGAATTCTTCAAAGTACATTTCAAGCATGTTTGTTACAACCTTTGCTGTAGTTATGGGTTTAAGAAGTTTTTAACTCTTGGCTGTGATATGAAGTGATATAAATACATTTTCAGAAGCTGACCAATTAAATCATCTCATAGCTTTCACCCTGTAGGACTTCTAAGTAAAGGCAATGATTAAGTTCCCACTGTTGTGTCCACTGTGGCAGTCTCTCATGTGTTAACATGTCATTGTAATTGTGGATCTCTGCATAAAGAGCATTATTTGGCGAAAAGGGACCGAGCTGATCATCACCCTTCCTGCATTTATGGGTCCATCTAATTGGATGTGGAGATGTAAAATACCTTTGTGGCATATGGAACTCCCCCAGATACAGAATAGCTTTTGGTGGCACAATACTGTCATCTCTTCAGGAGAGGCTTGGCAAAAGGTGGTCCTAGTCCTTTATGCAAGCCACTCGAGAAGGAATTATTTAATTGGCATTAAATGGGACACGTAGAGAAAACATACTCCTGCCAGCACAAATGTTTTTGGGCCAGCGATGCCTCAGCTTCTATTTCTTCTGTAAAATAATGTTCCCATAAACCAAACAGCATTCTCATTTACATTTAAAGGGGAATGCATTTTATTCCAGACTAATGCTACATGCCTAAAATTGTTCATGTAACATAATGTATTATTGGATAAGTACGGAAAAACATCACAGATTATTATTTAATAATTTAAATTATGAACATAATTTTTCAACAGTCAATGAGGACTTTTGTTTTACACGGCACTCTAACAGCTGTCGCCTGGGGGAAAGTCGTGTGTTTGTTTGATTCTCACATCCAACCCAACCACCTCAACTATCCTTTCCACAGAAGAAATGTGTTATTGAAATATCAAAATGGAATACATGTGAAAATAGGTTTCTCCACAAAATGCATTTATTTAACAATGCCATTTTGTTGAATGCAAGTCATTTTTGGGAGCCGGGGCTAGATTCAGTTGCCTGTTTTCTGCTTGGTGAAGTCAGATCGGTGGCAAATGACTTTAGGCTCAAGACACAAGGAACTGGACTTTCACTGAAAACATTCACCATATAAGAGAATCCACAACATGACGAGCTTTTTAAGTGTCCGTATCTGTTGTTATTTTTCTCATCTTAGGCATAATTTTTAACGCAAAATACATATGCAAAATACAATTTGATATTGCCTTATTTGCAGGTTTTGTGGTTTGAGAAAGGGCAAAGTATGGACTTGAGCACACCATTAGGGTTTGAAAACAATTTCAAAGTGCATGACAATGAGCACTAATATTAAAACATTGCAGAATGATTAATACAAGACTTTTGTCATCCCACCATATGTCATTTGCTTCTTCTCGCATTCTTCGCTTTGAGGACACAGAGTACAAGCATGACTTTTTTTTTTTTTTTTTCAGTCACTCTTTTTCAGCAAAAATGAGATTGCTTTTCACTTGGCTGCATGTTTGCCCCATTCTAGGCAGGACTTCCACTGCACAGTGTGCTCTAACCCTGGGTTTAAATTGCCTGCACTGAAAATTACCATGGGCTTTCTCTCCCCTCTAATTGCATAAGATGCTAATTGGACTGTGGAAATGGCCTCCCGAGATTCAGTGGGGATTTTCACGATGCAAATTCAAAAATAAGCGAAGAACCAAAAAGGTTTTTTCAATTGCCACAAGACATCTGGGTGGCCCTGAGAGCATATTCATAATTAATACTCAAAGTGTGGTTGAAGGTGGCTTTTTTGACCATATGAAAGGAAGATGTAAACTTGGTATGCAAGAAAATGACATTTGAATTAGAGCATTCAGCATTCATTAAATTTAAAGTATAAAGGCCAGATGTAATGTCTTCTGTGCACAGACTTCACCCCTATGACTATGATCATAGAACCTCACCTCAGAATGTCTGAAGTATCTGTGACCATGCATCTCAGAGCACAAATTACTCGTAAACGTAAATGCTGTTTAACCCATGATTCTGCTCTTCATCCTAAAATAAAAGCCCAGATTTGTTTTGAATTTGTGGTTTAACTCAAGGAATTGATCAGTGGCGATACGTGATTTTGCACATGACAAGTGATGCCGCATCATCAGTCCTAAAGGTCATATGGTGTTGTGCTGACATCATTTCAATGGGTTTTGAAAAGTGTGGCAATCTAAAAGCGATGGCTGCCTTGAATGACTGTGTTACAGAGACAGGCGGTGGCGTCTAATGGAGACAAGCTCTTTCCATTACAACACCATCTGTTCCACTGAACACCTCCGCTGGCAGCTGCACACATGTTGGAGCGAGACCTAGAAAGCAGACTGAAATGGTCTGAGGCCCTTTGCTCCGACAAGACCTGACATAGCCAGTTATTTTATAACTAAGATGTAATTAGCTAAACTGATCAGATTCATCCGGATAGAAGTCTTTTGAATCTTCCGCTTGATGTTGTTTCTGAATCACAAAGTGTGTTGATGATAGCATTGAAATGGATAAAGTGATGTAACACAGACAACCATTGATCTTTATTGGACCACTGGTGTGTTTCGTATCACACTAAATGGATAATTTAATTTAAACCAACCATAGTGATACATTTTTATGTTCATATGTTACGTGAGCAAGCGTGGTCCATACATTATGATTTTGTCATTCCTAAAATACATGAAAGCAATGAAATGCGACTGTTGAATTGGTCCGAGGGATCCACCGTGAAGCAATCCTTCTACATAAAACATTTATTCCTCCTAATTCTCCTCGCAGAACCTTTTGAGTGGTAATAACATGTTTCTTTCCGCTTGGCCGTGCCAGGCGAGCGACAGGAAGACTGTAGGCCATAATTATCCTGTTTGTTCAGAGGCTCAGTGCTTTTTATTATTTAAATCTCCTAGGGCTGTGAAAGTGCTGAGGGGGAATTCTTTCTCCCAATTTTCGCCGTGCTGTGTTAGTGTTAATGCCACTCTGTAATTTTCTGATGTTCTGTTTGCTCAGTATTCATCAAGAAAGTGAAATATGCCTCAACCGAGGAAAAGAAGAGACATGACATGTTAAACAAATGCCTAGAAACAAATTGCTTTATACTGACAAACGTGCTGATAATAAAAGACATCAAATATCTCTATCGTTATGAGGCATTCATTTTGCACTGGATGCACAATGGAATGATTCCCTTCAACAGTGCAAAGACCTGCAGGAGTGTGGGGGGAGGCAGGGTTTCATCCAGACACTCATCATCCTAAGTGCTCGCAATATTCACTAATTCTCATTGACTTACAAATAGCTAAGCATGCGATGATGTACACATTGCAGGTGGCAAACGTTATATATATTATTTCCTTAATTATTAAAGCAGGCTGAACATCTTCACACAACCGTAACACAAAGAGATTTCACATTTTACTGTGTGATCCACCTGTTAATACCGGGATTACGACGCAGCTCCTACATCAGCCAAAGTGGGTTGAAGAAAACAGCTTGTAGATCTACACAGGTCGGCTTGTTCAAGCTCTGCATAGCTCGGCCCCTCCCTGCGTGTCCATGCAAAAGCCATGCATGTGCTGACGTTACTGTTTCCCCAATTTCGCCAACTCAAAATGTGATTGTTTGGTTTTTGTGTTGACTCTAAGCGACGGGCGATTGATTCTGAAGACCCAATGGCAGATTTCTTGGACCCTGCTCGACACGTGATGGCTGAAATATAATGGGATGAAAGCTCGGACATAAAGGACATCCCTCCAAATCTCGACCTGTTGAGCAACCAGGAGGAAAGCCGTAAAATGAAGAGAGAATAGACTACAGGGAGGCCCGCTACTGCTTGTTTTACACCGTTGATTAGCTGCAATCAAGACATTTCTTTCTCCACAGTTAAAAGTTAAGTTGAAGTTAAAGATCTAACTGTTCATCCATGTTGTTCTTGATCTTTCAGTTGTTCTTAGGACCCCTCTACAGACGACGTGAGGTCACTCGAATGAGAAGTGATCATTTGTGGTCACTTGTCTTATACATTTCTTCACAATAATGAATATATGAGTGAGCTGTTTTCTAAAGAATCGCGCTCAATGATGTAGGCATAATGTTTTCTAGTTGCCGTTTACTAGAATAATATGTATATATAGATATAATGTACATCTATATATAAATATATATGCTTTTTCTCCACTTGATGGCAATAGTATTGCTATTGTCAAAGCTATTGCCTTTACTTGACAACTGCTGATGAACTGTGTGAAAATGATACAGATGAAAGTAGACAAATCTCAGCTGCGATGAAGTGTCTGTGAGTGTGTCTGAGGATGCGGGAGCGCGGTGCTCCAGAGAGGAGGCACAGCACTCCGGTTGTGATACGTCAGTAATGTTTGCCACTTCTACAACAATCAAATTAAGGATCACAAGGTGAGGTTTTAATTTGCATTATTGTACATGCACAGTTAAAAGAAAATGTTCCACACAGGTCGCCGTGCCGTCCATTTTCTTTTCCATCTTTCCTTTCCCTTCTCACAACCTTTTACAATTTATCTAAATGTTAATGAAAGGCCAAAATGTTACTCACACATTGCTGCATTAATATTGATGCAGCAATGTGTGAGTAGCCTGTGCGCATGAACACACACGCAAAATACAATATGAGTCGCTATTACCTTTCCATACTTTTAATTTCATTAAGAAGAATCTTTCTTTCAAGGTATAACCCCCCCCCCCCCCGCACTCGGTTTCTACGAAAATATTTCACTGTGGGAGTTGCTCCTAGTCAGCATAAGCTCATATAACACAATTGTATGCAAGACAATAGAAAGAGAAAGAAGCCGGAGCCTGGGAGAGCAAAGATATTAGAGCAAGCCTGGAGAAGCCTTTGTTTTGCACTGCTTGGAATTAGACCCCGGCTGAGCACTGCTGTATCCTCAGTTAACTCAAGTGTGTATCAGACAGTAAAGGAGCTGGCCATCAAATGTGGTGCTTCGGTTAATCTCTCTCCGTCATTTCAAGTGATGTGTGACTTAGTATCACTCGGAGTGCAGTTTCAGTGCCCTCCAGATGTCACCTTGCCTGCATTTTTCGACAAACTGATTTCAACAATTGTTAAACCGTGAAAGGGATGAATGCTTTTTTTTTTTTTTTACCCCTCATTAAGGGCTACTCTTCTGTCTACCGCTATGTTTACAGCAGGGTCAGAGCAGAAATGGGTTTTTATTACACATCAATTATTTAGTGTTGCAGAGGCTCCACAAATAATAGAAGAACTTCCTATGAAGCAATGAATCTTTGTCTGTGTGTTTGAGGGTGTTTCCTCTGCATATGTCAGGAGCAGTTCATCCCCTCTAGTGCACACGTGGATGTGTTATTGTTGGGGACCCAAGGACGTTCAGTGGCGAAGTTTGAGTAATTCGGACACGCGCCGCATTCAATATTTGAATACAGTCAGGATAAACCGCACACGGCCCTCTGTTCGGTGGCGGAGGAGAAGCTTCAGGGCTCAGCATGGCGTCTGCGGCTCATTGACCGACGTTTACTTTTTTTTTTCTGCTGGATGTTGGATGTACTGGCATTACAAGTACAACAAAACTCTTATTGAGCTTTCTTCATAGTCAGATGATATTGAATATGTTTCAGTCAAGGCTTCAGGGCAATTCATTTGAACTGAATAACTATAGCAAACCAGAACCAAGAATCTGAATCTTAATGAGTGAACTAATTAGTCAGATGCTCGTCTCCCCACAAGGTGCCTTCATGTCTTCTTCGACCCTTTTCTTCACCTGCTCTATGTTTGTGCCCAAAATGATACAAACCTGTTATTTACAACCCGTAAAAGCTATTTGACAGCCCTGGCATGTTTATGAGTAGTACCCAGCCACAATCACGATCTTAAACCTCAATAGATACAGGGATCTTTGTCATGCATAGCAAAGATAATCGCTTTAATAACTCATTTCAGAGTTTAGGTTGAAAAATTCATTTAAAACAGCAATTACAGAAGGGTTTTCAACGATTCTCCCTTATTGACTGCATGGAAATGTGGTAAAAAACACATTAGGCTTGGCTTCAAACATTTTTATATAATGAATGCATCGGGACACAAATGATAAAAGTTTGATATTTTTTTTGTTTTCAGCAAAACAACTCCCGAGACACTAACTTAGAGTTTGACATTAAAGTATAAGACCTAAGGGTAGCACTGTCCTTTGGTAAATGCTGAGGCGGCACCATAGCATCTCCTCCCCTCTAATTCTGCCTGTTTACAGAAGGTTGGGTAGCAGAGGTTGGGATTTATAGGCAGTTGTGATATGAACGAGCACCAAGACATGAAAATGTCACAGTTTGTCAAATGGCTCATGACCTGGAAAAAAAAAAAAGCAAACTCTTTGCAAAGCAGTGTGAGGCATCACAGTACACCATATATTTAACACCCACATGAATAGACTCATGGTCATACAGTATTCTGTGACGTTTCTACCAGTAAGCGTCAGACAAAGATTGCTTGGTGGTTGAAGATCAAAAAATAGTAACGTACTGCACATTAACCTGCCTTTCCAGCGTCCACTATGACTTAATAGTGGCTAAATGTATGGCATAATTCAGCATGAAAACAGGAAGGCCATTTAATCAACTGCAATCGCCGTGCGAACGCCCACTCACATGTGCTCACTCACATGTAAATGATTCCCTCTGTGCAAAGTACTGTGATCTAAAGCGTGTATATTTGTACATGAATTTAAGTGTTTTAGCCGTGCAGTCTAATAAGCCTGCGAGATAAACAGTGTTTTGTCATGTTCTTTGATGCTGGAGGTGTTAGATGACAGAGTTTAACTTCTCCAACTTGAGGAAAAGAAAATCAACTGAAGGCCAATAACAGCTTTTTTGAATCTAAATGGCTGGATGTTTTACAGGTGGATCTTTTTCATCGTCCATATTTCTGAACACTTGTTCCCTTACTAAAGTACATACATTTCGACGTTGTTCTGTTATTTTTTTTGCTTTATTTACCTTGTGGTCATTTTACTTTTCTTGAAGCAGATTGGCTGGAATTGGTTTTTCGCACCAGCATGTTGATGTGGTTCAGCTCAGTGTCAGTAACAGCCCACATAGCCAGACACCTAGACTCTACAACATAATCGCACATCAACATGAATCACAGAAACATAAAGCTGCCCGCTCAATAAATCAATGCATACACTGTTGGTGCAGGGGAAGTAGTTATTGAAAGAAGCAGTGTTCAGAGTCCTTGCTGCAGATGGAAGGAAACTGTTGAAACTGAAAAGCAGGAGCAGGTTTATGTGCACAGACGTTGAATACAATGCATGCTGCACTAAACCCGAGAGTTTACACAGACAGCAAATGGAGAAAAAAAGGAAGACGATAATACCAATGTGTCATGATTATTGTCTTAATTTCGGCAGAGTGCAGTAAAAACCTGTCATCAAGGAAATTTTCATTTAACTGATAACTTCACGTTGGTGTCACGAATGTTTCTGCACATTTCTTAATTTGCTTGTTGTGATCCAACATGGTAAATGAATCTCACTGAGTGGGAGTTAATGGGAGCCAGCTGTGCACATCTTCAGCTTTAACTGATTGTTCAAATGATGGTTTGCTTACTTTCAAGCATGTTGTTATTATCATTGTTATTACAATAGCAATGGCAATAGTAAAAAGAATATTTATTATTTTAGATGTATTATTAGATGAGATGAATATCTAATTTAAGTCTTTAATTGTTTCAAAGTAATTGAAGATATTTAATTGTTTTTCAGATCATGATTGATACCATGGGATTGAACATCACTTTGAAACCTTAAGGACATAAGTAGCAATCACTGGCACTAATAACTACAGCAATCGGGGATGTTGTTGGGTAGAATGCAAACAGAAAGCATTATTACACTTTTAAAGTAAACAGCTAAATAGCCCTTGAATTTTTATGCTAGAAAAAATACCTTAAAAAGGGACCTCTGGCCATCTGCAGGAGTATTGGTCCACATGAGGTGCTTTCCTGAAACTATTTACATTATTTTGCCTCAGCATTATCTCAGCATTATCGGTCTCATGTTTTAATACGACAGAATAGTTTGTTCTCAATTTAAATTGCTTCCTTGCTTGATCCCCGCGTCCTTACATCCAATTACCTTCTGTGGTCCCACATGGGTTTTAAGGCAATTAAACGTCAGCAAACGTACACAAAAGCCACAATCAACCTCCTAGTTATGAATTCCGCCCTGATGTGAACTCTCCCAGATTTTTTATTCCCCCTGGAATCTGTCCTGCTTGTCAACAGCCTTTACCAAACTTGTCCCAGAAAACTTGACACGGCATTAAACGATATGAAAAGATCTGAGGCAAAAGGTCAAGGCTGTATAACTGAGTCTAATAAGAATACAAATTCCAAGTGCAATCATGCTCTCAAGATGCTGCAGTATTCATAACACCCTACTATACAAAAGATCAGGACGGAATGTTTTGATTAATTTTTTCAGGCGGAGTTGATATCAACATTTATAGTTGATATAAATAAATTAATTCATCCCTACATTATGATCAAGAAAAACAACTTGCAGTTATATAGCATCTCTAGAAACTCCCACATTCTCTTCATGTGTAAGCTTCTTGGTCAGCTTTAATCTCCCTGGACACGCTTTGCAAGGTCAGTGCACAGCAAGAAGGGCTGAAATTCAGACCATTTGAATTCTGAGTGTAGCAGAAAAGCCAAATCAAAGATTTGTGGAAAGCAATATCTAGCGATACTGCAAGGTTTGTCCACAGAGCGCGTAATTACGTGTGAGATTGAGGGAAGTTGTATTCTGTGGTTTGATATTTAAGTGCTGGTAATTAACAGGTGGTGGAACATTGATATTCAATAACGGTTGTTGTGCATGCATAATGTAGCTTAACACTAAACATGAGGCCACACATGGTTCTGTAGGGTCTCATAAGATAAGATAAGATAATTCTGTTATGGAGGAAAAAAGAGCATGAATTTGGATTGGATTGGTGCACGTTAATGGCTTGGTTTTCATAGCAAGAGGAATTTTATAAAATATGGAAAATAAATTGCATGTACTGTATTGACCCCTTGTTACCAGCAGATGGAAGCAGAGTTCACCATTTCTCTGACCAGTGTGGTCAGTGTGTGACCGACTCCCCTGTGTTTATCTATTCGGTATATGTTTTAAATCAGTCCCTAGTAAGAATAAAAGACGTCGCAGACACAAATACAGCATTTTTGGTTGTAGATTCAGTTATATTATACAAATAGGCATATAATTATGTATTCACTTTTAACTACAGAAATACCCCAGCTATCATTCCTTAAAATGTACTCAATCCCCCATTAACCTCAGGTCAAGATATAAGTGCATCTATGTCTAGAATTATCTGTTACAAACAAATACATTGGACAAAGACAGTTATTCAGTTTTTAATAAGCTAATCTTCTGAATATATTTTTCATCTTTGTCCTGGTAGAATATTTCTACAGTTTTCCTAATGGCTTGATGCAGGTATATTTAAAAAACAGCAATTCTTCATCAGCCGTGTCCATTGAAAGAATAATATTCTGGCAAGAATGGTATAGTTTGTGATTTCACTTTAACACCAGACTACTGCTTTTCCACCACTTGATGGCAGTGTAACTGTGGGACATTTGCCTAAACCATAAAAGGAAACCTGTGTTGCTGTGGAAAATGTGATGCATGACACCTGAAGGCAACCAGTTATTTATTTGGCAATTTTTTGAATAGTGACACGCAACACAATACAGAGAATATAACTAAACACACCTCATGAGAATGGAAGACCAACAGGGGAACCAAATGCTATTAGGGGGGTGCATGAGCGTATGAAGAGGCTTGCATCTGCTGTTGATAGGATGCAAAAGATGAAATGTTTGCCACGTATTCATACCTTATTTCAAGGCTAACCAAAAAAAAACGAAGCTAAACCGCCCATTTCTTTTCGGGCCCTTAGGGCACCGTAGCACATACAGTTTGAGTGTCTTCTTCAATCACTAGAGCAAGAGAAGTCCAGCAGACATCCCTGTTTGGAATGGTAAACAGTGGTTTGTGAGACAGTCAACATCAGTGTCATGAAGACTAGAGGCAGCCTGCTGGCCAAGTTTCAATGTTAAACAGAGCCCTGTGTGCTGTGCTAAGATGAATATTTCATTATGAATGTCCTCAGCATGCAGTGAGATGACCCGGGCACTGTATAAAATGACCAGCACCCTGCTACTATTTGTGCAGTGCTTTGGCAGGGATAATTGGATGAATCTCTGCCCTGAAGATGTCAGGCTGTTCTGGGGTCAGTGGGGTGTCGAGTCTGGTGCAAGATGAGTGTAATATAATGTAATTATGTGCCCAGTACACTAGCCAGGGAATGCCTTTAGCTGTTGATATATCTAAGTGGGCAACCTGTGGGCATTTGAATGCCACCAACTTTTCTCCTTGAGGCTAAATGTAGCTTTTCTTAGCTGCGGGGCCCCTCCGTTCTTGAAAATATGCAATTTCAGCCAACAATTTGTTGAGTAATAAGATGTACATAAGTACCCAGGCGTTTACAATCTTCTCTAAGTGGTTATTTAATGCTTTTGTCATTCAAAATATTCCCATCATTTTGTACCCCGTTGTGATTCTCTGAGATTCCTGAATTTAGCTTTGTCAAAGTTATCTACAAATGAACTTTTCTCAAGTCCCGCGTGTCATCCCAAGTTAGGCCCTGTGGCAGTCATTCGGCGAGGAATGTGGTGCGGTTGTACAAGGTGTGACGGCAAGATACAGCAGAGTCAAAAGCCCGCGGCCCGGTGTGTATTAAGGTTAATTCGAACTGATTAGATTAAGCAGTGGGGCTTGTTGCTGTGGGGAGCAGGAAGCATTGTGTCGTGTCCTGCCGCGAAGGGTGCGTGTTGCGCTTCATCTCCCGCTTCCAAGTGCACTTGTAAGGGTGCTACTTCATCCTTGGGGTAGCAGGTCACGTGAACTCAATTCTTGGATAGCACACATCCATCAGCTTGTCATGCTTGATGGGAAAGTCAAATTGGCAAGGTCTGGACCAAGGCACCTTCTCTGATGAGGTTGATGAATTTTAGTTTTTATAAATGCTACATTCCTCCTAACCATTTTCCTATTACTTTATGATTATCATATTGAGTTTTCTCTCTCTTTGCTTGATTTCTGTTAATCCAAAGTAAGGTATTTTCAACATTCTTTGTTGTTCCTTCCAGTCGCTTTGAGCATCAAACTAGAACAAGAAACGGCCAAAGTAGGTACACTCTTTGGGAATGACAATGTGTTTTAGATATCCAGAGTAAAACGTGTCAAAACAACATATACACTACAGCCTCACAAGAAAGCGCTATGAAGTTGCACTTATGCACCAATGCTTAGAGCTCACGCTGGGACATTGTTAACGAGTTGATGTTCAGCGGAGTGCTTTTTCCCCTCATTCCCACTAAGGTCTCACTACATTGCAAGTTTCCCCTACTTCACTTCTTACATATATGATACAAATACAACTACTATTTAATTTTGCAATCCTGGTTTGTACAATATGAATTAATAAATCCTTGAATCGATGTTAACAATCTAGTTTTAGCCCATCAGCACGCTAACATTTAACAGAGGCATTGAGTTTAAAGTGAGAGATCACCTAAGTATTACCGTCTAGCCGGTAACGAATATTTATCAAGATATTCCACTCATTCCCAAAATGCCAACGTCAGGGTGGTGCCTGGAGAAAGTATGCGTTAAGCTTTTCTAAAAATGTTCACAGTTCTATTACTAGTACAGTGAAACACCCAGTGAAGAATTCCATTCTCCCCCCACATAGCTTAAATACAAAATATACATTTATCATATTCAAGGCACTTGCCAACAAATTATTAAGTATTTTTGGCCAGAATTATCTGTTTGCAAAATAGAGGAAAGAAGGTGGGAAACAATATAACACCTCTGATTAATTTCATGCTTGATCGCTTTTCATAAAATGTGCATGCTGGGACTCGTAAAGGCAAGGAGCATTGAAATCCCCATGTACACATTTAACACATTCAAAAGCAAACTTATATTAGAGAATACAATAATTTAAGAATTTCTACTGCATTAAGATATGCAGGGAATAAAAAAAAGAATGTTTGGAAGGAGACACCTGGTTTACTCAGAGAAAGCCACGAGCAGCTTGGTTAAGCTGACAGGTCTTAAATCTGTCTGTGCTGTTGTTTAGATGTGCAGATTCTTTGGCTGCGACGATGTGACAAAATGCTGCAAACCAAACTGATAAGAAAGATGTAACCAGCTGTTATTAGATAAAGGAATGCCAATTAAGACACAGCCAAAAGTGATGAAGAAACATGAGAGAAAAAAAACATGCAAATATCAAATATGAGCCCACTATTAATTTGGAAAATGTGAAACGTCACATTCTTTTAGGTTTGGTTTGAATGAGAAGATTAAGAATGTGCTCGTTTGCCTTTTGCGTTGCACAGTTTGTTTACATGGCATCATTCCATTACAGGATTAGGTTGAATATGCATGGCCCACTTTCTTTTTAAATTTGGGGTAAAAATGTTTCTGGATGCTAAAGTGTATGCAACACAATGACTAGCAGCAGTGTGAGGAGCGAGTGAACTAGTGACCACAAGGTGAGCAGATGAAGCACACCGCACAGGACACAACAGGCCATTGATAATGAATACTCTATTTATTTCATGTCACATTGATTGGATTTATTAAAAAGTAGTTTGCTCATCTGCAGATTTGTACTGATGTGTGTGTTATTCAGGACCAGCTTCCATCTGAACTCAAATATGTATTTATACATATTAAATAACCCAGAGAAAATAATCTCACAAAGACATGTCTGGCTATGGATGGTACACTTGCATTAATGTTAACATTGTTCAAACACACACCGGCAAAGAATGACGTGTCTACATCTCCTTTTCCAATTAAGCTCCTTTTACTACGTATTAAGTGCTCAACTTAAGCTGCAGGCAGCAGAGGATGCATTTCAACAGAGCTGGATATTCTTTCAATCTGTCTGACATACAGTGTGAAGAAATTACCAAGCCACAAGATTTTCAAAAAAATATATAAATTACTGCAGCCAAATTGAGACTCTCTTCATCTGTAAGCCGCTTTAAGCCCCACTAACGGCTTAGATTTCCCTTATTAGTATGGGCTGCTGTATAGATTCAGCACACTACCCCCGTTCTCTGTTTGCCATCCATCTATTTACCTTTGATGCTATACCGTGTGCATTGATCATTTCCAGCGGACTTCTTAAGCCCCCCCCCCTCCCCCCGCTCCTCTCGACCCCCGCCCCCACACACACAGTGACCTTTTTTTGCATGTTAACACCATAGCACGTTTTTGTTTTTTTTATGCAAGTAGATTGTATTGATTGTCCACCATGTATCCTCTTCAAACATTTTTTTTTCCTTCTTAAAATCCATCCGGAGGCACAATGGACTGTATATCATCCAAATAAAAAACGATTTGAGCTGCCTACTCACGTAAGAATAATTACAGATTTGTTCCATAGAATATTCCACCATTAAAGGTGAAGGCAGGTGAAAATACCTCTTATTCCTGAAGACATTGCAACACTTTATGTATGTAAGAAGCACATCTTCTTTTTTGAATAATCTAATAACAGGATGGGTTTTTTTCAGCTAGATGAGCAGTGAGTAGCATCTCCTGGGAATTAATGCAAATGCATTTGAAATATTCCTCTGTATCTTTGTTGTCTTGAGTGCCATCTATTGAATTCTATGTATCAGCTTTTCTCCGTTCTGTTTGACACCCGAAACCACAACAAAGAATGAGAACGCTGCTGGAGACTGCTTCCATCACACTCTTGAACAGTATTTTTTCTAGGATAATAGATGTTATTCATGGGAACGTCAGAGCAATAAGTCAGAAATCTTGCATATTTAAAACCTGCAAACAAATTCTACGGACTATTTGGTACAACTTAGTGAACGTTCAGGTGGTTGGGGAAGCAAATGTTTCTGCTTTTGAGAAAATGGGGGAAAAACACTTTTGTTTACCACAGCCGATAAGTAGGGGGCAGCAGTGTAGTACAGACCGTCAGCTGTCTTTGTTAATTGCCTCGTTGGAATGAGGATAAAACAGCAGCGGCAGGTGCTCGTGGCAGAGGTTGGATAAACAGCACGTGCTATTCTGTGCATTAGAAATACGCAGCTACTGATCACTAACTCACTTACAGTCATTCAGTCCAAACTGGCCTACAAATAAAAAATACGTTATCTTTGATCGTAAACATGTCACTTTTGGAAATCTAGACGCACACATGCAGGAAATATGAGTTGCTCTGAACCTGAACACAAATATTTAAAATAAGTACTCCGACAGCTGCTCAGCCACCACAGCTGCGGCCCATTCTCTTTGATTACCTCCTAAAATCCTCCGTGCTCCACACAAACACGCTTCCAGGGAGATAAACACACAGTCGGGCTTAGTCCTGTCTTCACGTGTGCTCAGTCAGACAGACTGAGAGGACGCTCAGCTCTGTTGAAACGCGTCCTGGCTGCTACCGGGAGCTTAAGTTGAGCATTTACTGTGTAGTAAAAGGTGCTTGATGGCGATACGTGTGAACCGACGCATCCTCAAACATCAACGACGGAGCAGGTCAGTTTTACTCGCAGAACAAAGTATGTGAGTGATCTCTTTGCCTCGGTTACACACATTCAAACTTTCACTGACTGTGTTCAGCTGCCTAATGAGGAACAGCAATTTTCCTCAATTTTCAACGTTTTGAACATTGATGGACGATGACGTGAGCCATTGGTGGTGCAAACAACAACAACAACCAAATGCTAAAGCAGGCATTTTCAGTAATTTTGTAATTAATATAAATGCAGTCAAACATTTCTATGCTGTACAACAGGTTTTGGAAGCACAGGAGTCACCTTGCCACTTGAAAGGGCCGACTAACATTTAATGGTGAGATCTTAACAGTTTTTAATTGATGTAAATATGCCCAACTAAAAAAATAGATATATATTTACTTTGGTCCTTACACTCTTTGTTCTGTCATTTAAAAACTGTGATGAGCCAAAGCAGCTTTTTATTTAAATGCCTCTTACTATAACTATAACGACATAAAACCAATCTTCAATTTGATTATTTTTATTTATTATTAGAAACCTATATAATCTCCGTTTTAAGATGTGAAAGACAAAGATATAATCTGACAAAGTGATTTCAAACAACTCATAAAAGATACAGCAAAACACAGCGATGCAGCAAGCCGTTTTTTCCAAATGTACAAGAGAAAAAACTAGAATAAGAAAGCTGTTTGTACAGTGTGTTGAGTTCAACACTTCAAGAGCTCAACTCCAATGGGGTAAATAAAAAAATAAAAACACAAAATCTAAGAGTTCCAACCAAAAACTTAAACCCATGAGATAAAACTGAAAGAGATCTTCATAGTTTGCTCATTGTACAATTGGCTCGTTGGTTAGTTTTCAGGGTCCGAGCTCATCTGGCCTCTTCAACATTACCATACCTATCCCGGGTTTGAGTACGGCCGCGTTGTTGCATTCACAACGACGCTCTAGGGAAAAATCCACAAAACCAACAGGTCAACATTTCAGTCGGGGATTTAGAGAGTTAAATCCATGAGATTGATACATCGTAATCTGCGCACAAGGGAATGTCCAGTTGCCTGTTTTCAGGTTTGTAAGACTGAAGCGCCTTGCTCAATGGGCTTTGGTTGGTTCTTTGTCTCCCAAGACAAGAAAGTAATCAAGCTATTGAGTTCTGAGCCGAGTGTGTTTATAAATTATTTGGAAATACAACATGCGACAAAACAGAAAGTTCCTCCCCAGTGGTTAAGGGGGTTGTTAAACACAAAGTCTGACATTGATGACGGTGATGGGGGAAGCAAAAGGAAATCTGAACTAATCTCCTACCTGGACTGATATGAATGGCATCTGGCATCCTGTTGTTTTATCTGCCAGAAGGACAATAAGATCAGTCGCCTGAGTGTGCAACCCTGTGACTGTTTACATTTATCTTGCGTTCCACTGCAAAAAGGTGCATAACATTTTACCCTTTCAAATAGGGCTGCATTTATTTTCCGTGTCATGCTACCATTGACTATTCAACCGCCCCTGGTTGGGAGGGGTTTGTTATAGCACAGCTGACTGCGGTCACTTTTGGACAGTGTATTGTCTTTGAACTGTCCATCATATGGTGCTGAGTATGTTGTTGCTACTTAACTGCTGCAGTGCGGGTAGACAAATGGGTGAGTCTGATTTTGTTATTTGGGTAAAGGGTGTTTTAAGAAGGTTTCTATTCACGAGCATGGAGCCAAATCCAGGCCAAAAGTTTCAATCAATTGAAAAGAGATCTGCACTCAACTGGGTGTTTCATCATCTTTATTTAATATTGACAACAGTTTCATGTATGGACATACACGTAAATGTTCACTGGGATTTTCAACAGCTACTTGAAGGATGCATGTACTGTTAAAATTGTCAGAGAGCCAGCCTCAATGCACATACTCAACAGAGTCAATTTTTCAAAAAAGAACTTAAAATCTATTTTTTCCTTACCAAAAACTCAATTCCAAAATAAGACTGAAACGAAAGAAAAATTACATCAGCTATCCTTCAGCACGGGAAAATTGTAAGGAGTTAAATTCTCTACTCTAACCATTAAGGAGTATTAAGGAATATATAGCCTAATATATATTGTTATTGCATTGTCTACTTAACGTTCATAGCTACAGTATAAGACGCCGGCTATATGACTTGTTCTGCCATAAATGTGATTAGTCAATTATTTCAGTGTAATAAAAAGAGTATTCATCGTGTTTTAAACAATGTATTTCGTAAAAACCACTGAGATTTATTTGCTTTTCAGGTAGCTTATAAAGGCAACACAAAATGAGGCCTAATGACAGACGCAAGAATAATCCATCCGCCTGCTCATATTATCATCATTTCTCACAAGCGTAGCCAAAAATATCACTCATCATACAAATCAACAGTCTAGAGTTGGTAATAGGCTCTCAAAGGACTTCACTCAGCCAATATTTAATCTTGTCTACAGTGTTAGGGATGGCATGTTACATTAACAATACTTGACAACGTTCTCTATCACTAAAGCCAGCCGTAGACGCTGCCTCTGCCATTCACTTCATGCAGCTTCCGACATCGGAGGATAGTTGAGGAACTAATAGTTTGACTGATTTACTGCAGTGAAACCTGAGGGCATCACTGTCGCTAAGTGTACTATTAGAGATGACAATCCATGTTAGACCATTCACTAAGTCCAGGAACAGATCAGGCGATGTCTTCGGTATTTGCCTAACAACAGATACGTTTCTTTCCAAGCCTAATCGTTCATCTGTCAAATTAAGTTTATTACCCAATTTGGACGCAATTAATCATTTTTGGACAAAAAAAACTATTTTCGACTATCCACCATCCCGAAGCCATATCAGTGCGCTCCTTGTTCATTTCCATTGGTGTACATCCCCCCCCACAGAAAAAAATCAGATAATTGGAGGAAACGGAGGCTGATCTAAGGCATACTCTGGAGGTTTTCCATGCACAGACAGCTGGGCAGAGGCCCCGGGGAAAACCCAGGTCTAGGTGGAGAGATTATATCCCCACAACCAACCCCAGATAAACGGTTGAAAATGAGATGGGTTGAGACTCGTTAAACGTGTGTTGTACAGATAAACAGGCAAAAGTAGCCAAAAAGTCCACCAAATGAACCAGATGGTTATTGTCCTTTGAAAGCTACTCAAATCTCTGCTGTCTGCTGTGTCCCAAATGGTGTCATTTTTATTTCACGAACATCTCGTCCTGCAAAATGAATCGGATGTTAATTACAGACACTGAGCAGGTGTGAATAGTGAGGAGCGATTGGGTTTGGGAACCTGTAACAGAAACAATACTGCAGTTAGGTCACACTCACAGCTTATTACTTTCTTTTAATAGAAAAAGAGCAGTGTTATACTTCCAAACGCTACTGTTAGATTTCAATGTCAAGCAGCTAAATTGTACTAATAGGTCTTTTCATGCGATATTAATAGTTTTGTAAACAAAACAATGTCACAGCTGTGTGATCACAAGTATATGTCAACCCTGATTCTGTTGGAACCACATCAATCGGGGTTGTCAAGACTGATGTTGAGATCCGAAATGGCTCGATTCAATGTTGTGTTGTTGCAAGTGTCTGAGTAACGTTAGAGCAGTAGATGTACACCGCTCCGTGTGAGTATAGTTCTGCTGCCGTTTGTCTCACCAACGGCAACTCTGTAAAACACTGTGTCCTTGGGTGTGTAGTACATCATGCTTTTTCCAAGGTTGAGAGTCAGAAGTATTGAATTTTTCTGCACACGAGTCACCTGCGCTAAGCTCCATCTCCGTCTCTATATTCCTTGACTCTTATAACGTTAAGCTTCAACAAGTAGTATTGTCTAAGAGCTTGCATGAACTCAAGGGGTAAAACAAACTTTGCAAGAAATTCTGACAGTGTGTCTGAGACGTGCCCGAAGACGTCGCAATATATACATTTATTTATATATACTGTGTGTGTGTGTGTGTGTGTGTGTGTGTGTGTGTGTGTGTGTGTGTGTGTGTGTGTGTGTGTGTGTGTGTGTGTGTGTGTGTGTGTGTGTGTGTGTGTGTGTGTGTGTGTGTGTGTGTGTGTGTGTGTGTGTGTGTGTGTGTGTGTGTGTGTGTGTGTGTGTAAGTGGAGGAGGCATAGAGAGGGTGGGGGAGGGGCTTGGAGGACTCAAGGGGGTGGTGAGGTGAAGGGAGTTACAGGGAGATGGGGTGATGGGAGAATGGAGGTAGAGACATGAAGAGTCATATCAGGGATGTCCTTTTCTGAGCTGGCTTGTATTTGTGTGGGGAGGGGGGGGGGGGTATATGGAGGGACGGGAGCAAGGGAGGGGGGGGAATTGAATGATGTCAGTCTGAGAGGACTTAATATCTGAATCATGTGTCAGACTGCACTAATCAGTTTCAACTGGTACGGTCTGCATTTTTTGAGAAATTGTCACCAAGGGTCTGAATGGGAAGCTAGTTGAATTTCAGATTTTGGCATTGAATTTTCATCCCAGTACTTTTTCGTTCTGTGAGTTCAGCAGTTTAAAAAAAAATCATGCAGCTTTTAGGTTTGAGCATTCTAAGACATTTTCAGCAGGAAATGTAATCTCCAGTTAATATTAGGGAGACCTCATTTCATCAATACGTTATTGTTTTACCCATTTTGCAGATCAGGGGGACAACCAGAACCAGGATCTGCTACTTGCTGCCACTAGAGCAGTGGATTTGACTCTAATATTAGAATTAGAGTCACCTTGTATTACCAAGATAAATGTTGTCAATACGTTTGCGCCTGTATTCGGCGACGCCCCTCGGGTTCACCCTGAATTGATGAAACCGTTTCTGCCGATGTGAAGGAGCAGCAATAATGGTACAGAAGTCCTTTTGGATCACTAAGTCCCTCACCCTGGAGCGCAGAGTGCCGCCCATGAACACACGGCCGCTCGTATCCACCATCTCATTCTTTCGCTCACCGCCCAGGACCCTATGACCATAGGTCAGGGACACACAGAGGACCGGGTTGGTAGTGATGCGCTAAATCCGTGGGCAGACTCACTGTCCATCTCACTCTTACCCTGACACAGCTGAACTCTTCTGCTTGGATCATTGGGCCCCGTTAATGGAGCAGCCCAGCATTTATTCAGGAGAGAATCGTATCCTCAAAAATAGAGTTAGGGGCTGCCTGAGCCTGACTGTTGTCAAAAATGAATATATTTTCCTCACAGAAATGCAAATTTATGCGGCAAGAGCTTTCCAAAATTTAACCATATCCTATACTGTAAAGGGAGCGCATGGCAGTTATCCAGGAGAAACCTGTGGTGTACATATTGAGTTTCTGGCGTGTATTGTTCTTAAAGTTATTATGTTGTCAAGACTGTGACTATGAAGACAGACGTCGTCGTAAAGTCTCGCGCCGCTTTAAAATGAGAGACGTCTTTTAATTGCATTGTGCTCTGTTGTTCTTATGTATTAAAGCTAAACTATATTATTTAAGATGACCTTTTCCCAGCACCGCCATTAGGATGTGATCAAAAAAATCATCAACTTGAATTGGCTCACCGTACTAATAAAGATATACAAATTATACTTTTCATCACTGAATTTAATTATCATCAAATCATTTAGTTGTTATCAATGTGTTCAATAGTCAATCAAATAGTTGCCCATGACTGTATATGACACAAGTAAATATATAGTAATTTAAAGATGGCATCAAGATCAATCTGGATTCATACTATCTGATGAAGTATTTAATTACCAACACTGACACTGTCCCCAACATATTGCCTGTTTTTCTGTTTTCTCCATTTTTTAGCTGCTTTAGAATCACCAAATACGATTAAGTGGTGCTACATAATTCTCACCCATGACTACCCGTTTGAGGCACAGCAGGAGGCCATTTCTATGGAAATTCAATGTTTACACGCATGAGAGAAGACTATTATCTGCTATTTTGAAAATGTTAAGAGTACAGGGCCTCCTTGGGTCCTTGTATTTCTCTTGGCATTTCCCCTATTTTCTCTATTTTTGTTTCCTGTGCTCATCCAGAGGAAAAATAAATGGTGTAAATGCTCTTGCGCCTGATTAAACTGAAAAGAAAGAACCCATTCTTTCTCCTATGTGTCTCTATCACAAGAGAGATACCTCACTAGTGTCCCCCAATGTCCTGCTTCCACTTCAAGAAGCTGAATGGGGCCTTTTTCACCTTGAAAGCATTTAAATGGAGATGGTAGCACTGGGCCCTTCTCTTGCCACTCTGGCAAGGTATGTCAGGAGTTCAATGGCGTTTTGTGGAGCGTGAAGGTACACAGAGGAAGCACTGTGTCCGGTGCAAGAGAACAAAGTGATAGTAATGCATTGAAAACACTTCCACATTCGAGAGAGAAGAAAACTGCATCTCCTGAGAAGAGACATCTTGTGATGTCTAGCTCTGATTTCAAGAGTGCTCCGGACATTACTTCAAAAGTTACCCGAGAAGTGTCTTAGAGTTCAAGATTTAGAGAACGGCCTAGATCCAGAACGGCAGGACAGAAAAAAAGAAACGCGCTTGACGATCTATTGCTCTGAGGATGGAATCAGATTTGTGAAATTGAATTATACATTGTCAGTTATTGTATATAAATATTCCAGTAATGCATTTGGCTAAATGCGGCCATCTCATAATCTTGCAAACCTAAACAGCATTCCTTGGTGTAAGGGAACATTCGGTTTCTGATTCCATTGCAGAACGGCATCAAGATAAAACGTTTTAACTTTAATCGTCAACTGTGTCCTTTTGTCTTCATCTCTGCTGGCTGATTCCATGTGAGTAGTGCAGGTCCTGCTCTAATTTAGCGTTAAACAGGCCACAGCCAGTATACAATCCAAAGGCATCTACTAGGTATTGTGGAAAACCGGTCCATCCTTTGATTCAGCAACTTCTCTTGCAGCTGTAGACAAGGTATTGTATCCAGCTGGTACTTATTGATGGACTCCAGTACAAGGCTTTCCAGTGCTAGAGTCACACTGTCTAAGTACAACAGTCTGTAATGTGATCATCAATTTTCATGGCCGATTTCAGAGTTTCCTTAAGGGAGCTGTGTCAGGACTCTTCCAGGAGCAAATCCCCATCTGGCTACACCTTCCCAGCTTCTTCACTAATCTTGCATTGTCTCGCTGTCTTTAGCTCCTGACCTCCTCGCCTTGCAGTTTCTCTGAGAGCCATGAAAGGAGCGCCATATTTTATCTCAGTAATTTTTGAAAAACAGAAGGAGATGCTTAATGGTCAATGCAATATAACCTGTTTCATCATATGGTGCCATTTGAGAATCAGAATGCCTCAGTGATCTGAAATCAAGCCTCAATGGGATTGTTATTGCTACTGAATAAAAGGCATTTTGACTATTTTGAATGTCTGTGTATGTGTAAGTATTGTTCTTTGGACACTTTGCACATTCCAATAATCGACACAGTGCAACAATGAAGATGTTTTTTATTCATTTGATTTGTATTTGTTATTTTTCTCCATATATTCACGCACAAGCTAAATAAATGCCCTATATCTTGAAGTATAGGGAAAAGTCCATGGTACTTCAACGGCCAATGGGTTTATTGGAAGGCAATTTGCAAGGCTCAACAACAAAAGGAGGACAACAAAATGAATACAGTTTACTGAATCGTCATTTCTCTGTTGTTCATAGCCTGAACATACTCAAATCATTGGTGTAAATATTTTAAGGCACTTAAAAAAAAAAGGTATCCACTGGACATAACACCCTGTAAGTTGTAAGGCACAGCTTTGTCACTTGTAAGGGTTTGGACTTAGTGGTCAGGACACATGTCCTCTCTGTCTACTGTCACTAACGCTGAGCTAGCCTTGTGTTGAAGACACTGTCACGCGCACACAGACACACACCATCTGCTACCTCCAACACTCCCGGCTTGGGCAAACATGGTTATGAGTAGGTAATGGGGCGGACAAAACTTGTGACCTTGACACCGTCTCCTATGTGTGATCAATCGAGTGAGAGAGGGGTAGATTGATGAGAGTTCGAAGCCCTTTTGAATTTGGCTTGTGTGAGAAAGGCAGCAGAGTCCCATGTTGCCTGGAAACATGAGCGTCTGTGTGTGTGATCAGAGATGGAGGCTTTCTCTGCCTGTCCTACCTTATCCAACCAAGATAAACATCAAATCAACTCCCTCAATAAATGTACATTCTCTTCTTTTGACCTGAGACAAGGCATAAAACGCAGTTACACAGTACATGAAACATAACATTTTATTTAACAATTTATTATTTAAATTGTCTTTATATATACACATACAGATTGCCACTCAGGGCTCCTGTAATATGTTTTTTTTTTTTTTTATGAATGTGTGTTTGACAGCCCGGCTACGTCAACAGAACAAGGGGAAGCAGTCTGTGCTACATGCAGCGCTAACATTGACTTCCAATATGAGTTTCAGTGGTTTCATCGAACGGCATGTACACCTTACAGGAAATTGATTGAACTCAGACTTAATGTTTGTAACTTTCCTGTGTCACAGGTTGATGTTCAGTAATCTTTGCATTTAGATTGAGTGTTTTAATATCTCTTGCATTTAAACATTGACATTAGCATTTGTCAGTGTAAAAGAGGTAGGAGATTGATGCTCAGTAAGTGCTCGTGAAGAAATGCAGCATCACTGTGGATTAGGTCATTTGGTACAATTAGCACTAACGTGTTCTTGAAGTTTCCTCCTCAGATCATTAAAATTCACCTTGATGGATTTTGTGAGGTTATTAATTTCTTCAAAAGCCTATTTATTATCTGCTTGCACCTCTGAAAGACGGGACAATATTGCGCAATGTTTTAAGGCCACCCTCTGCATGAAATCTGAAAAACTCTAACACGTTACGTATGTTCTCCCCTGCATTGACAAGTTTCATTCTCCCTATTCTTTTCTATTCTTCCAAAAAGGGAACATCTATATATACACTCGCCCTCTGTTTTTCTCAGCATTATTGAATTGAAGATAAGATGTGATTGAGGCGAGCTTTAACAACACCATAAACTAAACTGAGCTGCCATAAGAACAACGTGACAGTAAAACCCTATTGACCACTCTCTCATGGATGATATCTGTCTAATTAAATTGAATGTTTTCAATTTACACCCCGCTTCCTGCACTCACTTTAGCCATCGTCGTCAAAGACGTGCTGCTGTGAACACAATGCTAAAAATGGTTTGATTTTACGCTCAGGATCAATAACACCTGATTCAGCCCATCTCATTCTCTTCTCACAGCAAGCCACTGCATTTATTTTTCTCTTGACAATATTGAGCAGGATAAGCAACCCAGGCTTTGTGCTTTGAGGGACATTTCTTTACAGTTGTACACCTTTTCTGTGAAAGCTTTTTCAACCACGAACAGGGACAGAGAATGCTCCTTGATAAAACTGTGAGGGGGGCTAAGTTATTTCATTCGATATATTGTGCTGTACTTGGTGGCCCTTCACAAGGGTTAGAAGTTAAAATGACGAAGAAAAAAACAAATGATGAATCTATCCGTGTGATATTCTTTTGTTGGACAAAGGAAACAGCTTCAATGACAAAACTGTTAAGTTACAGTTGCAATGTTGAGTTCCAGAGCATTAGTATAGGCATGTTTATTTTTTGTTTGATTAGATGGCCCTGAAAAGTGAACGTTGTAGACTGTCCTATATGTATATGCATAGAACAAACTGTGCGAATCGGTTTAGGTTCACTTCCTGTCCTGTCCTGTGATTGCCTGATTGCTTCCACCTGTGTCCAATCACCTGCACCTCCCTTGTGTATTTAAGCCCCGTGTGCCTGTTGTCCCTTGTCGCGTCATTGTCTATTGTCACTCGTCGTTGGTGCACGTTGTCCTGTTTTGTGGGTGAATAAAGAGCACCTTTGGAAACCTTCTGGAAATCCTGCTTGTGAGTCCTGCCTTCCTCCGCACCAGCTACGCTCCCTGACACATTAGTAATTAGTTATTAATTAAAAAACGATTAACCAATGACAATCTACGAAAGAAAAAGGCCCAAATGCTTTCATTTTGAACATGCCGCACGTATGTCGTGTACTTCTGAGGCGTTAGTCTTAAATTGTCCTTCCTGAAGAAGAAAAACCAGAAGCGATACAAAAAAACACAACTAATGAGCATGATTACCAGCATCTCACTTCCCAGAACACTGAGTGCTGCTGAGTTTTGGTGTCCAGGCCCTATTGTGTTTGATCTGGCCGTTAGTTTCTCCCAGGGCAGCGGAGGGGGGAGGAGGGGCTGCTGATGCTGATGCTGCTGCTGCTTCTGCTGTGCTGCACCGTGCAGCTTCTCACTTCTCGCCGACTCTCATCTCCAACCTCTCCTCCCACAACTTGTCCCGCGCGGGGGACGCACGCGTTTCCCCTCGGTCGGACCCGGTAAAGTGTCAGAAGCATGCGGTCGGACGGGGGAGCCGTCAGTCGCCGGAGTGTCTTTGGGCGTCGGTGATGATTGTATTTTTTTTTGTTGGCGACTGCAGAAATTCCCAACGTGCCGGAGAGCCGACGGAGCACCGCGTTACTGGCGCGCTGCGCGGGAGCGAGGATGGACGTGTGAACGGCTCCTTTCGGCGGCTGAAATAACTCGCTGGGCTTTTTGATTTGAGTTCACCAACTTTAAACACTTGTCTCGTCTCAACGTCGCACAATCGGAAACGCCAATTGAGTGATACGTTTCCTGTTTGATTTCGCTTGAGGAGAAATTCATGCGCCGATAGCTCGCGGGGCCAATATGCCAGAATGGGTCCTCTACAGTATTTGTTTCTCTGTGGACTTCTGTACACCCAAAGCAAAGGTACGTTTACGTGTGCGTCCCTTCATAAAGGTTATTGTTGGGGTCATGTCCCCCCTCACATTGATCTCCTGGACGACCCTCTCTTTTGGGCTATCATTTGATCCACGTTCTTGTCGCTGTAAGTGCACGAAGAAAACGAGTCTTGTGTCACACATGGTCCACAGTTATCTGGTTGTTAAGTGGAAATGATCGTTTTTCGTTTATCATAAATGCGTCATTCCAACGTGTCGGTTCATTCGGTGTTGATTAAGATTGCGCGGCAGGATAAGTGTTTAAATGGATCCTGCAGACAAAAGTTGATCATTTATTCATAAGGGCAGCGCTAATTGAACACGTTTGTTACTCTTCCACAGCTTACAAATGTCGTGTGCCATCGCAAGTTTTGTGATTTTGAAAGTGTGCTGTGAACTTTTTGTATTGTGGAAGAAAAAAAAAAGACCTTGTTTAATTTTGTTTGAAACAATTCATCTTCCTGGGTGTCGGATGTGACTTGTACAGTCCTTCCAAAGTGTTGCAAACAGATCATTTATCAAACTGTGCTCACAGTTTTCTGTGGCGGGCTCATCGTGGGTCATATTCTGTGTGACCTGTGATGCAAAAGGTTGCTCAGGCAGATAGCTGAATGGATGTCCTGTGGCTGAAATGGCTCATGTGCCATAGAGAAGATGCTCACTCATACTGTATATTGTTGAAATTCACCTCGTGGCTGTCTGTGTCTACATTGACTGACTGCATGGATGTTCTAATAGACATATCCACGCTTCTTGGCGGGAATGCTTTTCACAAAGTGTTTTGTAGCCTACTTTTTGGTCCCCTGTGCCTCTAACATAAATCTGTGTCAGTGGAGTAGATGCATTTCAAGGTGTGTGATTTGGGTGGTTCCAGGAAACTGGAATTGCTATGTTCCCCGTTCATTTAATACAGCCATCTGTGCATTGTAAAGCCAAAGAATTGCATCTTTGTGAAGCTCATCAGATTTTTTTACACAAATTTCAGGAAACTGTTTAATATAAAGTGTTTTTTCTCGGAAGCTTTGATTTCAATTTGATAGTCGCTGATAGGTGTTAAATAATAATACCCAGGTGTATATACATTTTTAAAAAGTACATTCCTGATTCCTGACAGTCTAAACAAAAAACATTACAAGCTTCTCCAAAAAGCAGCTACGCACTGCAGCATGTAATGTTATCCGCATATTTATGTAATAAACAGATAGGTGTACATTTCAGCCTTACTAATTTAGTAGTTAAAATTCAACCAAGGAAGCACAAGTAATCCCAATGGTTGTGGTCTGATTGACTATGCCTTTGGAAATAAGTCATCTGTGATCTATTAGAGAGACTAATTCTGAGTGTGGACATTACAGTTTACATTGCACAGAACTGTTGATTTTGACTTTTGCTTTTGTGTTGTAAACACTTTGTTTACAACATGTCGATCTTCATTTTTCCGCACTCTGCGCACTCAACGATCAGATTAATCTTTTCGTTGTAAACAGAGTTCTTCTGAACTCAACTGGTGGACAGATGTACCATCAAAGGGACTTTTATTAGAGTCATAACATGTCCCTGCCTAGCTTTTCCTTCCAGACCTTGGGTTTCAGCTTCAGCACTATGGACAGAGCCCTTAATAAACACAGCTTCCTGCAGAGAAAAATAGACCTGGATGTACACAGGTTTAACAGGTTAAAGCAGTCCTAGGGGGCATTCTGACTGTCACCATTCCAACAAACTGTACCTTTAAAACATGATTTAATTCAAAACATCAGATGTTATTAATACGAGACCACCCAGCTATTCACAGTCAAGGATTCATTTCTAGGAGTAACATAGAAACACATATAAGGACTAATTTCTGTCCATACTTATTAATGTTCAGGGTCATTGGGTGGCAGAGCATGCATAGGACAGGAAGCAGGCGAACCCTGTGGTTGGGTTTGACAGGACCCCGCAGAAACTTCTTGCTGTTAGATGACGGTACCCACCACTGAGCCACCGAGAGACACACAATTTCAATTATCTAATTTCTATAGTGTTGTCTGACAGCACAAGTCAAACCATACATTAGCCACACTGAAGACGGGCTAATGGGAAAACCAATTACAAGAAGTCACCATCCCACAGACCTTGTGTATGTGTGTTTTGGTGGATCTGCTCGATTGTTACTTAGACAGACATGTAGGTCTTTAAAAGCATATAAAGAACATAACGTATCAACATGGTGTGTGTGTTGGCGGCAGCTAATGGGAAGCTTTCTGTCAACAAACCACTTAACATTATAGACAGTTACATCCATTTAACTCATATTTGCAGCTAAATTGTGTTGCTGTGTAACAACTAATTATCACGGTTGCTTTCTTCAATTTGTATGATTCCTCAAAATCAAAGGCAAAAAGACCAGAGATATTGTACTGGGATTTTTATTTATTTGCTTGCCATATTTCCTGCCAAAATGTTGGTTTTAGCATGCACACAATGGAAAAAGGGAAGTCCTTTTACCACATATATTATAAGAGTTGTGATGCTGTCTAGTCTGTAGAGAAGCACAGTGCTGCTACGTTTTAGTCATTCCTCTGACATTTAGAGGTAGAATTACTCAGTAACAGTATTGAAGGTGCTGGCCAAATAAATGGAAGGAATGTTGCAGTGTAAGGGTTGTTATCTGGGTCACTGTTTCACAGATTAGCATGTTGTTCTTATCGGCACAGTCAGAATCATTGTCATGACATTTGCTGAAGGTTGTCTGTCAAAACGCTTAACACTATTCATCTTAATATAACAATGTAACCTTTAAGGAGGAATTGTAAACTTTGCGTATCATTGCAGTGATGCAGAGATCCAATGTAGCAGTCTCTGTTCTACACCCGCTGAGGCAACATGTTTGAAGATGTCAGTGTTTGATGGAAAGTGTTAATGAAAAAGCTAATGAGATGTAATGACTCCTCAGCTCCTGTCTGTGAAGGTAAATATTAGAGCCTGAGTGTAGTAACACTGCATCCAGCGCAGGCAATGTGAGCCCAACACCAATCAACTTTCCTTTCACAGAGTGTAATGAAATCTTAATTAGTTTACCAACTAAATGTACAGATGTTTGTACATCTAATGTTCATGAAGCTGGGAAGATATGTATTTTTTTTAGCAGATACATGACTGAACATCATAATATTAAGCAATCAACAACTTCCTCTCCTTTGCTGCTTTTAGTTTGAAACATTTGGTTTTCCATATTTCAGATCTTGCACTTTGTACATGTTTACCAGTTTAACTAACAATGCCTTATCTAGGTGAACGTGAGCATTATTTAATGGGACTTTCACTGTCCTTTCCCTACTAGGGTCTCGTCTTCGCCAGGAAGACTTCGCTCCCCGCATTGTGGAACACCCCTCTGACCTCATTGTGTCTAAAGGGGAACCAGCCACTCTCAACTGTAAGGCCGAGGGCCGCCCGACCCCGACGGTGGAATGGTACAAAGACGGGGAGCGCGTCGAGACGGACCGCGACAACCCCCGCTCCCACCGCATGCTGCTGCCCAGCGGCTCCCTCTTCTTCCTGCGCATCATCCACGGGCGCCGGAGCAAGCCCGACGACGGCAGCTACGTGTGTGTGGCCCGCAACTACGTGGGGGAGGCCGTGAGCCGGAACGCGTCTCTAGAAGTAGCACGTAAGTCAGAGCTCCCGTCCTACTCCTCTCGGCACAAAGGCACTAAGCCTGGTCAAAGCAATCTCAGCGCTGCGTGACAACAACATGGAAATATGGTGTGGCAGTATATATTGAGGTTGGTAACCTTTGGTGGAGTACGTGAACGTGAGGAAAGTGTCCATGTTCATCTGGAAAAGGGTAGAGTTTTCGGTTCAATTAAGCATAACCTGATGAGCTGAAGGGTTCCAAATATAAAACGCTGTCCGTCATAATACAAGCAACGTCACCTTTCCACCTACAAGCGGGAGTGTGTGTGTGTGTGCATAATATCCCTGCGATTATGTTTTCAGACTGCTAGTGAGACCTGTTTGGATGACCTGTTCGAGTAATGTATGGGCAGAGCAGTGAATTGCTCCAGGGACGGAGAGGAAAGGGGGGCAGGATTTTAACCTAGCTAACTCTCTCTCACTGTTTGGATTTGGAAAGATTCAGCCAGCTCCCAGCCAGTTCTCTCCCTGTGTGGGAGAGAAGCGCTCTGGGCTATTCACATTTCCATTATGTGCTAAACTGAGCTGATTTCTAGCCATGAACAAGATGCACAACACACTCAGGCGCGCACACAAACACACACAAATATACATGCACCGTGCACACACCAACATCCACAATGTCTCTAGTGGCCTCTCTTTCTCACTCTCATAGAGGTGTTGTACACACACAGGAAATAGGGAATTCCAGGAAAAAACGTTATTGCAATTTGATTTTCAATTTTTAAAACACTTGGCCTCCCAATGACTTCTGAGTCGATGTCTGTTTTAAATGGTGGAGTTATCGTACCGAAGGATTGGAAGGGCCTCTGCCCTACAGAATGATGTTTTTTGCGTTGCTGTTGGGGCTTCTGCAGATTTGTCTTCCGCTCTGGATTCAGTGTTAGGCTTCATGGGTAAATTATGAAAATAGGAGGCGATAGAAGAAAAGACTGCGATAAGAGGCCTGACCCTTATAGGGACTCAGTCGAGACATGATCTGGGATCTTTGTGTCGTTTTGTTCACCACATCCTCCCTTTGTCTCATTGCCTTTTCCACATTAGACAATTATGTTTCTATTGCCTTCTTTTACCGGTGATGTTTCTTTTCCTTTCTCTCAAATCAATACCGGTGAAATGTCCTGGAAATACTAATGCTCAAGGAGAGCCTTGGTAAATAGAAATGTGTGTGTGCATGAGCAAAGAGCATTGGCTTTCACATATAAAATGAGACAGTGTGATCTTTGATATTTTGTTTTGAATGCCCTGTTAATCTAAAGCTGCAATAACAGTATCGCTGGCTCACTACAATGTGAATTTACATATGTCACATTTACATTGCACAGTTGTATTTTAAGATGGGTGCTAACTCGTCTTCATAAAGAGACCCAAAACTGTCGTTATAATGTTATAGCCACTCCACAGATTCCTTTGACTGAATAGAGGCCGGCTTTATGAACACAATGTGTCAGAGGGATTTTGTGGGGATTTGGTGGTTCTCCTTAAGCAAAATAAAGCTCATTTGTATTTTACGGCGCAAACAGGCATTCTGAATTTGTTTTCCGAGTTAATTGTCACATTCATTGTAAGTGTAGGAGTAGCAATTCTTATTGACTAATCGTTTTTATTCTTCTATTGTTGAATTTGAAAAAGAGGTAAGATGTACCATCAGTATTTTTTATATATATATATATATATAGACCAGGTAGACCAACTATGCACCTAGATCTCCATTTCCAATGTACGCTCAGGTACCTGCTGTTTGATTACGGTGGAATTTTCTAATGCCTGATTGGGATGTCTACTTTAAAGTGGGATGGCAACATAATGACTGTGTAGGCTTTGCAATTTAGTAGTCAAATTTAAAGACCACTTGCATGGTTGTCTTTTCTAACTACATATATTTAGATGCTCGTTTCCTGGCCGTTAAAGCCCCAACCTGATGTCTTGCTCGCAACTTGCCCACAAATGAAGTCTTTCTTGAGTCAACAGAACAGACAATAACCAAATGATCTCTTCTTGTGCAAAAAAAGGTTAATAATGAGTAATGGTTTTTTTTTCTGGAACTACTTAATCATAAAAATACAGCATGTCCAGGATGGCTTCTAGTCTTCTTTGTGTTATGCAGAACAACGTGTCTGTGGGGATGCATATTCATATGGCTCCTCCTAGGGCTGCAGGATAATGCCAGAATTGCTGGAGCCAAAGTTGTCATGCAATGCTGCGGGGGGAAGCAAGCGGGTAGATGAAAGTGCTGTGGGGATGCTTTGACAGTGAGTCTAGCTCAAAAGAGTCTGTTTCCTCAGAGTCCGCACACACCCTCAAATCGTCTAATGGTCTGTAGCATTGTATCTCAACCAGGAGCTTAGAACATGTAGCAGACCTGTGGGGTGCCGCTCCCCTGGTTGCATTTGTGCCGCACAAGCTCAATTCTGGTTGTACGTTATGCATTTCAGGAGCTTGAGTCTGACTCAAGTTTGAAGGGGCATTCTTCATGCTAATTATGCTTGACATATGTAAATTATGTAGATATGCCAGGAATCTACATCTGGCAGCCTTTCCAAAACAAATAATATACCTTATAACTTTTTACATTTTTAAAATGATATTGAAAGTCCATTGCCTATGAATACAGACCATGGGTCACAGGAGAGGGGGGATGCTGATCAGTATGAGCTCGGGAAGGGCATCATCACAGGTCTCAACCAACCAAAACCAATTTGGGGCTGGGCCTAACACTTTTGGTCACATGACGCGACTGGCGGGGAAAGAAAAGTGGAGAGGGCAGAGTTGAAAAAAAAAACAAAGTTATTTGTAGGTGTTTTTTATTTGTTTGAGATTCTCAAAAGGAAATCCAGTACATAATGGACTAAAATGAATTAGTGCTGGTCCACTTCACTCTAACAGGGACACCGGATACTGAGCACATATTACTGATAGAAATTGTCAGTAGACTGTTTTACTTTATCGCCATCTGCATGGTTATTTAACCTTTGCTAAATATTTGTCGTAATGTAATTATTTTGGCAAGAATGGTGAATTTTAATGAAATGTGCTCTGTACAGTGAAAACGTGGATGTTTTCTGATTTAGTTGACAGTAGCAGAACTAGCCCTAGAAGACCCTAAATGTTTCTCTCTGGCTGGAAATAAGAAATCCAAAAATAAGACCAAGCAGATTAGCAAATTTAATCCACGGCCAGTAAGGGAGCGTGCACTGCCGTCACCCAGAACAAATCTGGAGTATTCCCACTCTCGTTGAAATTCTGTTTCCTGTACTGTTGGCTAAAAATTTGACACAAATGATAACATCAGCAATTTCTCTATGACTTGCCACGTCTGTTTATTATTAAACAGTCTTATATGTTTGCGTTTTGTAGTACTGTTGCAGCATGTCACTTGTTTATCACATCCAAGAATGTATTTTTAATATTCAACCGTTACTTGCTGTCAATGTGCACATCACACAAAGCCAACCAGCATGCCGGCTTTTCGCTTCTTCTGTCGCTTTTAGTCAGATGCTCCAGCTGAGCAGTACTTCAGAGCAAAGTCAACCTAACTGCGCGACCTCCAGGCCACCAGTGGACTGGCACTAATCACCAGAGCGAGTGGCCGTTGATAGAATTAGAACGCGCTCCCACAAACTACTAAGAAGGGACTGAAAGACATAAACAGTGATGTGTTGAAGGGAGCAAGGGTGTTCATTGGTACAAACCTCAACAGCAAGATGAGCCCCCTCTGTTTGACTGTGCTAAGTGAATTAGAGTAGTCACTCAGCCAGACAATCATCAATTAAATCCCCCAAGTTACAGGCAGCCAACAAACTGAGGAACCACAATGCTAGATGAATCTTCTGTCTGCATTGTGCACTGTGGTAATTATTTCAATGAGGGAGAACGCGTCGGACATTTATTTGAAACGTTAATAGAATGAGCGGAATTAATGGAGGAGCATGTAATAAAAAAAAGTTGTTAGAAATATTGTTGACAAGCTACTAGCACTTGCCAAGCAAAAGGTAGGCAACGCAGTTTTGAGTTGGAGCCGAAGCCAGCATGCACTAGCTGCAAATACGATGTAAAATAAAAATATATATTATCTAAAACCCTGTCACATAAAATCCAACCAGACCAAGTGTCCACAGCTATGCTCTGTCAGGCACAGCAGGGCTTTTAGCTAAATGCCTTTCAGAGAGGCGCTGGTGTCGTCACTGATGCCCAAAGTCAGTGAGTCCTCCAGTTGTTGCCTAATGGTGAAAAAAAAAAACCCATCCCAAAAAGAAATAGTTTATCTCATATAGATAATCACCATCAGAGGATTGGATTTATTCTATCATACAAAAGGCGGTTACAGTTGCGATGTGTTGTCAGGATATTGTTGTCATGGAAACAAAACCCCACACTCAGCAGGAGTACTGGGCTGGAACGCTCCCCAGGGTCTTGTGGGGGGCTTTTCTGCCAGAAAAAAAAGGCTACATGGATGGACAAACACTTTTACATGGTTCTAACTACTGATATTGACATGATGCAATACGCTAAAATAGAACTGCAAAAACTTGGAAACGAGTTTTTTTTATGTTGTTTTGCCTCATACAACCACTTATTTGGACATGCCCAAGTTACAAACAGATTTAATGTTATTTAGCAACAAATGTTGGCCAACATTTCTTCCTTCAATTCTCTAAAATGAAAGCCTGCTACCTTTTTCCGGTTTGATAATGAAAAAATAACTAGGAGGAATAAAACATTCAGAATAAATAAGCGTATTACATGCGTCAGTAAGACCAGACACAAATTATGCAACATTTAAGCTGTGATTGGCCTCATCATTTTTTTTTCCTCACTCATTTTCTTGTTTTTACTTGTCAAAGCAAACGGCAAAAATACTAGCCATGCATAATCATGTAAGAGTCCTGAAGCACTCACTAATGTATCTCTAATTTGCAAGCCGGTGGTCTCTGGGAAGCTGTGCTGTCAAATCCCTTTTGAGAACCGGCCTGAGGAACCAATATGAGCATCTTGGAGTCACCATTCAATTTAATTTTGTATGTGTTTCTATCTGGTCTTAATGTACTTTAGGAAGAACCTAAAGCTCATAAGCCAATATACTACTAAAGAAATGGTTCGATACCTCGACTCACAAAATGCCAAAGAAAAATTGATTTCTAGAAATTATAATTCTAACTTCCAACTTAATTATAAACATTATTTAATGTGTCTTCATCTCCTTAATTTGACCTTTGCTTGTGTTGCTTCTCGTCCCTGTTGAGAAGTCATCCGTGTCCTCATTCCCTGATTCGTTGTCACTGTGTTCTTACGTGTTGGGCATTCCTTTGAGCCATTCAATGCTGTAGACTACGCAGTAAACAACATTTGCCTAATCGGGATAATTTGACAGTCAAAGCATTGCTTTCTCCAGGCATTAAATTATGGTTCTCTCCCAAAGTGCATCACAAGGAAGGAATTATTTCTCCCTTCCATATTTGTGATTCAGAACTGGCATACACCATGTGCAAAGTGGATTATAAATTATTTTAGTCTGGCCAGGCCTGGGTTCTGGTTGGGTTTTTTGATGTGGTACCAGCGATTAGGTTGTGGTCAGCCGTTGCTGTTATTAAGCACATATTCAGCGCTGTGGAGATTTGGAAAATGCAGCACAACACTTACAGTAAAGTTCAATACGGTTCATATTAGACGGGAACTCTCTGGTGTTTTGGAAAGTGGCAATTTGCCATCAATCATGCATTTCAGTCTTACCCATAGACGGAATCTGAAGTTAGCGAGTGCCAGCCCTGTGTGTTCCCAGGCAGATTGTCAATGTTTTCTGTGGGTGGATAGGTTGGCCACATTTCACCATCTGTTGCCAGTCCAACAGCTCTCTTGTGTACTTATCCCCTGTTTGCCTTCCTCTGCCTTGCTCTCGTTAAGCCGCTACAGAGTATGGAATTTTTGTGAACCCAGCTTATCAGAAGTGATCTTTCTCGGATGTTGTTGTTGAGGAGCTCATCATTTTCTTTCTGCCTTATACAGTGCGTAAATTACAGATAATTGACTTAAAACTACGACTGGTAATGTGGTCCCAAAAAGGACAAATGAATACATACAAACATACATACTAATAGAAGCCAGAATTGATTGATTTATTTGTGAGAGATATTGATTTATTCACCAATATCTGGATTTTAACAGAATTCCACCAAATATAACTAAAATGTTCAAGTTGAATTACTAAACTGCTTCATTGTTTGAACATTACATGTTCTACCATATTCCGCACTTGTCATTTTGATGAAGGTGCAATAATATGTATACATTTTCCATAATTCATAAATTTATATCATCTTTTGACGTGTGTGTGTGTGTGTATATATATATATATATATATATATATATATATATACACACATCATACAGACGTTTAGCTGTATAAGTGGTAAAAAGCCCTTCCATTCCAACACAGATACAACATTGATGTGAAAGTTGCATTAATAGTTTCGTTGTTTAAGCCTTATGTGGTGATCGCACTTACACTCATTTTTCACCCTAAGTCTCTGATTACAATCGCACAGAGGATCTTGCAGTGGTATTTTGCTGTTGCTGGGGCAGCGCGTAATCTGCTATCAGTGTTGTTTGTGCCAGCGAGCTACACATAACTATTTACAGCAGCTATGTTAAGGCAAACGAAAACATCAGTAACTGAAACTCAAATCTAAAAATGTACCCGAAGGTTTGAATGCCCCACTAATGTTCCTCTTAGCTTGATGTGCGTTGTTTATGTCACGGCAAGTTCTGTCCGTCTAATCAGTTTCTATAGCTCCGGGTGGTCAGTAATAAGCACTGCTCGCCTTTTTTCTCCATTTCTGCTGTTGACAGTGCAGGAGAAAAGGACACCCCCTGAGCTCTTAAGATTAGGAGACAGAGAAAAAGCTCAAGAGCATTTATCTGCTCGGAGTGCTACTTTTTCCAACCGAGGGCAATTAGAGTCCTCTTTCTGAGCCTCACAAAACACATGAGATGTTTACCGTATGCTTAAAACCCTGCAAAGGGTATTCGTAATACAAAATAAAATGAAAAATGTCCATGTGCCCGCGTCTTCGATCTTGACTGATTAATTTTCGTAAATTGTCTCCTGGGATAAGTTAAACGTTTCAACGGTTTGAGTAGAAGTCATGTTTTATTACAATTGGTTGCTGTTATTGTTCAATAAGGTCACACAGAAAGTCAAACAATGATAATGTACTGTTGATTACCATCTGCTTTCCCATCCCAGTTAGAGTACTGTAGTAGCATCCCAATGGACTATTTGCATGTTGTTCATACATGCTGTAATCGCTGTCGACTGCAGTGGCTGATTATAATAACATATTTGCCCTTAATATGGCTGATGAAATTACCATACAACCTATTGAGTAGTTCAACATGTCTCAGCATCAGTTTTATGTCTTTGTGTCAACATTGAACAATACTAAAATATCACTGCTGTGTAGGAGATGCATTTTCTTGTGTTTAAGCTTGTAACAAGGCAAATATCGAGGTGGCCAGGGCAGGCAAGCGGAACTCATTTATGCATATTTCTTTTGGCTGAAGACAGTGGGATAAGGGGGGCTAGCATCTGGTGCTAACTGGACCATGCTCACTCCTTGGAGGTCTCTGCATTACTAGGTTCGGTGGGTTAGCTAAGGGCTAGCATCTGGTGTGAATTGGGCCATGCAAACACCTTTAAGAGCTCTGGTGCACTTTCTTACAGTTGGTTGGAAAAAACATATGCCCGGTGTGAAGAGGCATACTAAATGGAATTTACTGTGTTTCAGCTTGTCACACATCACTAATTCTCCCAAGAAGAAACAGCTGTATGTATGTGTTGATGTGAGATTAAATTCAACATAGTGTCTCAATTAACATCATTTAGGTGAATTTGAAAGCTCTTTTTCAAATGATTTAATCCACCTGTACAGTCTTATTAAAGCTAATAAAGTGAGCGCTATTATACCCTGGAAAATGCTTTCAGGTGGTTGTGTTGACTTTAATTGGAAGTTTGCTTTCATTTAAATCTATTTCTCTACATTATTGCTGCTTAATCAACGTCGGCCCTTTGAGTAGTGTATTGAACTTTCATTTAAATTTCAATAATGCACCGACTCAGCGTTATATCTCCCTCCATCAAGAGGCTTTTTTCAAAGTAAATGTCTAACAAAAGATGTTAGCTAATCAGCATTTTTCCATGTAAAAAAACTTAAGTGCTGATTAAATAGAAAATACTTTGAATGCTGAAGCGGCAAAAAAGTCCATTAAAGCAAAAATTTAATTAAATCATATTAAATGGCTTAATACTTTACTTAGTTGATTGGATATTTTCCTGTGCTCTCATAAATGATTCTTCCTACCTATATACGCTGAATTAAATGCATCAAGTGTCGGGCTATTGTTTGAATTCATTGTGTGAAAAGACACAACCAAAACTCTTTTGTCTTGTTGAGTGATTAAAGCTGTTTTAATAGTATGAAATAGTACAACAATTTTAAAATGACGTGTTGAAACAGTCTGTGTTCCACTAAAGTCCAGTGTAATGACAGCAGCAGTCAATATCCCCCATTAGTATAACAGTTGTTGTGTTCAAGAAGTCACTGGCAAAACTAAAAAGTCATAATGGGTCAAGCTGCTCCTGTGCACCTGTCACAGCCTGAGACTGAGGATCCCTGTTATGAATAAACCAAATATTCTTGTCTGCCTGAGATCTCCAGCCCACAGATTGAAAATCCTCCAGCAAACAGTGTGAAAAGGTTCAGCTGCCAGCTACTCCGTCCTTATCTGAAGGACAGCGGTTCTCATTTAGTAAGGTAAAAGTAGCGTACTGTCAGCCTTGAGTTTTAAAAAAGATACCAGATATTTAAAAAAAAACACAGACAATGTCATATTTTCAGTTTCCTCTTCTGTCAGAAGCTTACGTGATATATCCTGCTGTACAGAAACATTTGATCGTTGTACATTCTGTATTTTCACGTTTGGGACGGACCGCAACACGCAATCCCTCTTCGATGTGATGGATCCCAAAATGATTCATTCCATGCAGCTAGCTTTAAAGGGAGTATATCGCGATGCCCTGCACAGTAACACATTATTGGCTGTAATTTAAAGCAGTCGTGTTGTAACATTTGAGTTTGAAATATGGCTACACATCTCCTTTTAGATGAGTTGGCGCCGGCTTAAGCTTCTCCATTAGCAGACCTTGAATGAGGCCTTCACACTACTCCGGAAACAGCCGTAACTTACTGCGCCTGTCACATAAAGACGTTAAAGCTGGGTGTCGCCTTTCCGTTTTCTGAAAGCTACATCCAGTCATGTTTTATAACCATTATATCGAGTAGCAATATAGGATGAAAAAATGGCCAGTGAAAAAAGGAACAAAGTAAAATTGCAGATTGCAAATCGAGTGATACTCAAACTGACCCCTAGCATTCCCCCGTGCTCGTACTAAATGCATGTGTCTGTTAAAAGGGCCTTCATTTCAGGGTGATACTGTGTGTGCGCATGTGAGTGTGACAAAGCTAAATCATGTGTCCCCCAGGAAAATGTCAATGGTTCATTATTGTTCCTACGCAGTGATTGATGTGCAATCTGCATATAGACCTAACTTCAGGTATCTTCAGGCAGATTTTGCCTCTAATGAAAAAGAAAACCGCCAAGGACATTGGCCCATTCACAAGCAGTAGAACCAAATATAGTATCTTCCTTATTTCTCTTATATACAACTTGACTGCAAGCCATATCTTGTATTTCCATGGTGTCACGCCACTGATTTGAGTAAGTTAATATTCACTCCCTACAGTGGTCCCATCTCTGGCAGGAGGTGATGGGAGTGAAGAAAATCACCAGCCTGCAAGAAGGACTCAGTCGTTGGTTTATTATTTATGTGGCCCACCCAACGTTCCACCCATCTAGGCCAAAGCGCTCTTATATCTGCTAAGTGTCGCCTTCCGGACTTCCGTTGCCCCATTCGTTCACCTCCATCGCGTCAGATTGCCCAGAAATCGTCAACAATTGCATCCATCGTATCCTCCGATTCTCAAGTGGTGAGTGCCATAGCGCAGCAAAATACCAAAAAATGACATCAGACCTCCCCAGCGTACACCTCAGTGAGTAAAAAGGAAAGGGAATATCCGGAAGCTTGATTAATTCATGAAATCCACTGAACATTGTGTCTTCTTTTATATCCAAGTGCACTCACTCAAGCTTATGTTTCTGCATGCTTTCTACCTGCGTGGGGTTATTTCATAGGCAAGTACATGCCGTGTACCGTTCAATGGCCTGTCGCTGCCTTAGATACCAACAAGTGCTGCACCTCAACGTGTGCAAACTCGTTCTCCACTGTTGTACATGGTGTAATTGCAAGCACAAGGCAGCAAATGAGATTTCATCCCCACCTGACATGTGTTTGTGTGAAGCAGGCTACAGTTACAGTCGGTGTTGCAAGGGGCTGTGTGGTGGTCTTGATTCAGTGTCGGGGTACTAGGGGGTCTCTATCTGTGCTGCTGCTGCTTCAAAGCATGCTTTTATTTCACGTCTTTAACACCAAATAATCAATCAAAGTACATAATCCTGCCTTTTTGTGACTTTACTTTCTTCCTGATAAGCACATCGCCTCCTCCCTCACCACTCGCCTCCTTAGATTGCTGCCTCATCCCAAACGTTCAAAACAACAACACGTCACATGGTGTCTTTCATTTTCCTCAACCCAGACTAGACTTCAATATTTGCTCAGTTCTTGTGGAATTGACTAAGCCCATAGAGGTAGGTTGTTTGTATGGATCCGGCGTCTTCCACATCACAGGAATGTGGGCTCTGCCACTATGCTCCATTAACGGTATGCTGTGATGACTCTTAACTCCTTAGCTGCAGCTCCAGGAATCCCTTATCTGAATTAAAGGTGATGGAAGCGCATGTCGCGAGCTACAGGGCCTATACTGGCTTAACTTCATACTTAAGGACACTTTACACTAGTCCACTGTGAAGGATGGCATGCCGTGTAATGCATTTGTAGTCAAAGTCTTAAAAGCCCCTTTCACTCACAACCAGTGTTATTATTGCAAGAGACCGGCAGGAAAAAGGGGTTTTGCACGCTGAAATATCATAAACAAATATGACTGCGTTTCATTGGTTTATCAAAGCAGTCGTGAAGATGGAATCTTTTAGTTCAAAGAATACAGGTAACGTCCATGAGATTATTCAAAGGGCAACAATGTGGAAAGAATGTGTTTGATAAAGCACTTGTGTTCCTGTGTAAATGATGGTGCTCTCACTGGGTTAGCTTGGTCTCATGCTCCAGTAGTTAATGTGCAGTAGTCCATTGGTGCAGATGTTGTCCGCATGGGGACTTGAACTGAGGAGTGACCAACAGGGCTCAGCACAGGGAGGGATGGACAGTGTGTTCCAGAACAGATGTTTCCAGCCTTTGTGCATTTGTCATTTGGGTTTTAATCTGGTCAGTGAAGGGCATTAGGGGAGGGATGGGGCACGCATGGGGACCCCAGCTGTCTGCACCCTTTGGTGGACACCCACCTCAAATCCCCAATCAAGCTCATCCCAGTCAAATCCATACCCATGTACTGTAGAAATAACAAGCAACCGAATGGCACACACTTTTGGCTCAGAATCAGGGCAAATGGTGTATTGTTGAACCTGTGGAGATTACGCATTATGCTTGAATCTGTGCAGATTATGCAGCGCTGAGAAATTATGCCTCCATTTTCTCTGATTGCCTCTCTATTACATCCCGGATTGTTCTATGGTGAACATGCCGAGCATTTTATCCTACATTTTCTCCCTAATTTTGAACCTCATTTTCTTTTCACTTTCCCTTTTGTTCTGCATCCTTTATTCCTCTACTTTTACTATTCTCTATCGCTCTCCCCCCCTCCTATCCACTTCTCCTCCGTAGGGCCTCTGGCTGTCTCCCCACAAGTGATGTTCTCCTGGCCAGATGATGCATGCATATCTCTTGTGTCTTCTTGATGCTAACTCACGTCGACATTTGCACGGCATTGTGGGATTATGCTCTCGGTCATATTTCATGTAATGATGAAAGTGATGATGGTGATGAGGATTCAGGGAGGGGTGGGGTGTGCTTCTATTTTCTGCCCTTGTCTTTTCTTCAATATCAATCGGTGCAATGAGATAAGATGGACGATAATGAGTGTGAGTGAGAATGAGAAAGTGGAGAACGAAAAATAAGTTTGGGTTTTCACTTTCTTCATTTTCTTTCTTTCTCTTGAGCAACACCAGTTTGTCATTCTCAATCTAATCGGCGTTGAATCACAGCTGAAGCCCCTGTGAAGCTGTGTATCTCTTGCTCATCTCTCACATTGCATATACACTGTATATATTGTATCACCCCTAATAGAATGGAATTTGACTTTCAAGTGCGCTAACAAGGGAGAAAGGGTTCTAGGAAAGAGGCGGGGATGAACACATTCAAGGAAAGAGGGAGGGCTGTGCTTATTGGACTAACCCTGGAGAGAGGGAGTATGAGTGGGGGGGGGGCATGGCAGACTTTCTGCCCTGTTTCTGCCCGGGGACTTGTTGGTATTCAAAGCCGTGTCAGTGGGTATAGCATCTATGGACGAGAGATTTCTTCAGTCTTTGCTACACCCTAATTAATCTGCTTAAACCTGACAGGCCTGTCTCTAGCACTCTTGCACATCAGAAAAGCCAGGCAGCTCCGAATCTAAACCAGGATTTTCTTCATGGATGCCAGTGGAAAATCACTCCAGCCCCACAGCTGACAGCTTTCTGTCAGTGGGAGCAGAAATGCATATAAAGTAGAGACAAACATAGACCTCATCATTTCCCTTGATGGATGTTTTCTGGGGAAGCAGTTGTCACAAGGGGTCAGGAAGCCAACGAAATCACGGGTTGTTGGTTTGTATTGTCTTCCCGCATCCTGTTGGGTAGCTTCCACGTCCGTACTGTAACTAACAGATTCAGAATTCATGGTGGGTAGCGTTCTTTTGGCCTTGTTGTATGCTGTAGTTGCGATCAAGATCTCACACAAATACCAATGAAAGATGGGAAAGTTTGTATTTTTTTAGACCTTTCTCTCATTGTTTGACGCTAGAGTTAATAAAAAACAATTCTCCTGGAAATATCTAATGGACTAAATACAAGCCAACCCAGTCAATTTATGAAAGCTGTTGGTGTCCAAATCAAACTCGGCACACCCAATTCAAATGTATTACAAGGCTCAGGCAATTATGTTCATGCACATGTGTGCTAATGTGAAGACATTTCCTCAGACTCAAGGTGGATAAAGTCAAGTTGAAAACTTGGTGTCCGGAAATTTTATTGAGGGAATATTTGTTATCTTTGTGTGACTTAAAATCTGTGAAAAATCCATTTTGGCCCCGTCTTCAGGAATGAAATGTTCTACAAATCCAGCCATGAATAGCACTCGAAACAAAGCTCTCTTCAGAATATGGGTTGGAAGGACATTGGAAAGTTTGGTGTAAGTGCTACGGAAGTTATGATTTCTGAATATGAGAAAAACCTCATTTTGAGAAAATGGCGTTTAAAGATATGTATTGTAAAAAAATTCCATATATTTTGCCAGCCACGACAGGTTTATAGGGTAGCAGCATGACCTTTTTCTGAAATGATACGGTTAAATATTTAATTCAAACATTATCGAATGATAACTTTTGGTGAATGTCTGAGAAGTTGTGATCTTCCCTCATGAAACCTGCTGACTTTGTTTCTGGGCTCCAGTTCTTCACGCTGTGATTCCTCAATAAACTCCTCAATATACTTATTTGTAGTAGCTTTTAATAATGTAGATAAAAACAGAATTTATTTGACTTTCAAGGCATGCCACTTGTTTGGTGGTCTATATGTAAAGATGTAAAAATTTGAAAAGTTTAAAAAGTTAATGTAATTTGCCAGACATATATTCCACCAGGTTTAAATCACTGCTTGTTCAAAATTCAACTGAGCCAATTAAGTTTTGGTAAAAGACAGTTACTAAATAGGATGTCAAATATTAATTTATTTTCTCCCTACAGGATGATGATGTGGGGAAATATCAGTTGAGTCACATGAGGCATGCTATGTTTTGTACTTTTAAATAAAAAAGATAGACAGTAAGTTTTAAACACCCTCCATCCAAGATCTGGATACTGCTGCTTAATCCAGCCCACATAGTGCTTGATTCTTCTCTTAGCCACCTCTCCAAACAAAGATGACGTACATAATCATGACGCCCAGATCCCCATTTTCGGCATTAGTATGCCATAATTATAGCCCACTGATGAATTTACATGATTATTAATATTGAAAGCTCAGCATGTCCAAGAAAAAAAGTGGCTTAAGTGATACCGACTGTATTCATTTTGTATAATTCACAGTACAAGTTAGTGTGCAAGTTAGAGAGCGCCCTCTCTGCCAACTTGGTTCAGATGGCCTCAGATAACAAAAAATCCATTCCTGTGCAGTCATCCACAAAGGAAGATTTTTACCATCAAATATGGACATTTATCTTGTCTGCTTTGCATATTTTATTGAATTAATTTATGTTTTCATTAAATATTTACAATATTGCCTTTTTTTTTACCAGACAGAACTTTGTTGAGAGCCACAAAAAGGGAAAGGTTTGTAAATAATTGGTTCCGTTCTTAAAATGGATTAATTTCTAATCTTGTCCAGGCTAAGTACAAGGGACTATTATAAATAACCAAAATAATTCTTACGGCTTGACAAATTTGCTTTAGAATTTTGAATTAACTTCCATGGAGAAGAGTGGAGTATAAAACCATTGCTCGTCATCTGGTAAAGTGTATGACCTGATTTTATTAATAGTTCCATAGGCTTCTTCCAATTTGAACAGCTTATTAAAGAAGTCTCATATTACAGGGTCTGGTCTCTTGTCAATTCAGGATGTCAGGTTTAAAGATCAGAGGTGATGAGGTCATGAGTATCCTGTAAGGAATGCCTCGCTGAGGGAGACTTGGATGTCAAATACTGCAAACTTCATCCCACTCAAATAATTCTTTATCATTCCTCCGCATATCTAACATATGTTTTAGGACAAATTATTATCAGTTTTTGCTTTTTCAGTTATATATGTGCATATATATATATATATATATATATATATATATATATATATATATATATATATGCACACCTGAAACACAGATAAACACACAAACATTAAAACGTGCATGAACTGACAAATGCACACAGTTATTGTGAACAGATCGGCAATCAATGAAATGATGTTTTAATTGGACTTATGGCAAATGTTAAAGCAGAACGGTTCCAAATCCACCCCTCTCCTTCTGTGTCAGCTCAATTAATCCCTGATTGGAGCTAATTGCTTGTGGAAGGTCTCTCTGAGACAACAGTGGATATGAAGTAGGCTGAACGTGCTTGGCTGTGAACCCTTCGATGCAGTTTTTCTGCCAAACAAATCAAATATTTGATGACGGAGTGTCTAATTGCCTTCTTTGTGTATCACTCACTCGCGCTTCCTTTTGATTAGCAAGTATGGACAGGTGCATACTTTACTCATGATTGTGGGGTTGCGATATACATCCACCCAGCATGGTTTATACAGTGACGCCGCAGCAGACACTGTCAATCGTGAATTCACCATCCACATGCCGGTCGCAGGGCTGGTGGTTCTCCAGCCATTAGATCACTCTGGTCTTGATTCACTCAGGCTTTTAGCAGCTAAACTGGCTGAATGAACTGTGTGCTAATGATTAGACGGCATCTGAATTCTGAACTCCGTAGCACCACATTTAGCGACACTTAATTAATCTTAATGGATTCTGAAAAAACGGCAGCCAAAAAAAAAAAAAAAAAAACATTGTAGCCATAAATTACTTTTCCCTGTTCGGCCCCGCACATTGCAGCAAAGGACTCCCCGGGGACGCTTTAAATCACATTCATGTGAATGTGTGGTAAATGTGGCCAAGCACTTACTGTACAGTAGGCACCGACTAACTCTTCCTATCCTCCTAAAAATAAGTGTCTATAATATTAGCTCCTTGAATCCAGCTCCCGCACACTTAGCTCATCCCACTCAGTGATTTTTCTTTTCTTTCACCATAATTCTTCGTCTCTTTATGATGCGAGCACACCGGGAGTGTTCGGCACTGCACCGCTGCAAGCTCAGTTATTTGAGAGGGATGCCGTTTAGATTTAGTTCTGAAATTGAATGAAGGGTTTCAGCAAGTTGTATTTGCAGGAGTATACTGTTTGTTTGCAAGCGCGCGTGTGTGTGTGTGTGTGTGTGTGTGTAGTGCCTGCCACAGCGTTCTTATCACCCCCTCACACACCTGCTTCCTTCCAAGACTGAGCCTCCCCTCTTCTCATGCCTCCTCATCAAAGCCATATCCAGCCACAGTTGTCGCTTCCCTTTCCCAGCATGCATTCCCTTCCCCCCCTGTCGCGCCGGTCCGGCTCGCGTTCAACGGCCACCGCTCCCATTGTATCACCGTGTTGTCCAGGCAGTAATACCTTGCTGGGAGCATGGAAAAATTCATGCTGCTTGGCGGATATACTTACAGGTGCGGCGTCTCTTGGAAGCACTTTGAAGAATTACAAAGACTACAAAGTACAAATCCTAAAGTCAGTTACCACGGGGAAAGAGACACGTTCATGCAAAATACCGTTGCAAATCACATGTTTCAGATGACAAAGTTTGCTGTTATCTGTTTTGCGATTCCACCTACATACTGAAGTAATAGCACATCAGCTTGGATGGATATTCACTTTACCCCCCCACTCCGTGGGTAGGGGTTTCACAGTAAGTTCCATCCAAACCATCCATCTTATGATTGTGATTGTGATTATGTGAACACTAATGCTCCTTTCGCAGATTACAGTACATTTGAGAAATGTGTTTTTCCCTGAACAACAACAAACACACCACCATTATCCGTCCTATCTAATTAAAAAGCATCTGTGTAGGTGGCCACAATTTAAATTAGTTTGGAGTCCGCCTTTGTCCCCCATTATAAACAGATTCCCTCATAAACTGAAATTCCGTTTAGAGGAACTCTAATTAAAGCCACAAATCTAAATCAGAACAACAAAAAGAAAAGATATTTATCTCAACAGAATGGCCAAAATACATTGAAGCTATTGTAAGTCTGTTTCTTTAAATCTTCTCTGATAGCCAATTTACAATTTCAATACACAAGGGAAAAGTGGCATGTTTAGAGAGGTCAAACAGGGTTGCAACTAATTATTATTTTCAACATCAGATCATTTATTGATTATTTTCTCATTTCGCTGTAAGGCCTATAAAATGTACAAAGAAATAGGAAAAGTATTAGTATTTTCAACATATTTTTTAAAGCAGTAACATCTTAAAATGTCTTCTTTTGGTCCACCAACAATCCACAACCCAAGATCCAGAAGATCTTGACCATTTCTTTGCCTTTTTTTGATAATATAATAATAATAAAACCAATTATCAAAATAAAAACGTCTATTCAAACAATATATACCGCATTGTCTGAAGTGCATGGATCAAGTACATTGAGAGTTCTCCTTTCACAGGTTAATCTGGCATTCCCTTTAAAAGCCAGATGTGCCTGCACTTGACACATTGCTATCTGCTGGCTTGCAGAGTGAAAGCGTACGAGCAAAGCAGCTACGTCTTGTCGGCCTCCACCCTCTCCCACTCTCCAGTCCCATAGACCATTGCATTTTTCCCGCATATGAGCAAATGAACCAATAACCTATTTACTGAAGAGAATGAACTCTTCTGCGCGTCCTTGTGGTTGATAACGCGCAGTTTAAGTGCGTTATCAATCCGCCAATGTCAATGCCAATCACTGTCTCAACGACGCAGCATCCGGATTGCAGGAATATTGCGCCATTGACGTCAGATCAGGTTCTTGTTGGTTACTGGTGCCACGCGCCAACCAGCGGCCTGAACACACCGGTTTTGTGGCGCAGATAGGGGCAAGTACCACTTCCATAATAAAATCCAACTGTGTCGGCTCTGCACCTGCTATGAAATTGGGTCAATACTGTCACTGTCAAACCAGTTGAGATTTGAGGCTACTGATTATTATTCCCCGGCAACAATTTCCCCAGTCCACCACGGTCTGAATATGCAGTCAAGCTATTTCCCATCAGCACTTGTTCATTTTTTTTGTCGTTTGAAACATTTCTTCTCATTTCCGTACTACAGCAAGATAAACGAATGTTGTGCAAGTCTTTTTATTTCTTAATAACTCTGTTTTGTTCACAAAACTAAAAATACAGTCAACCACTTAGCAGCTTCTATTTCCCATTAATGTACACAAAACATGGACTCCCGATTCATTTTCTTTCCTTTCCTGTCATTTGCTCTCCTCTCAGCCTTATGTTTCTTTCTTTTTTTTTTTTCCAACACATTTTTAATTAATCCTGTCGAAAGAAAGAATGTTGTATGATTTCTAATTAACAGGGGTAAGAATACTGGAAAAGTCAAATGAAAATCTTCATTTCTTTGTCTCCCTTGAGGGCAGGATTTTGGGAGCAATGTTGTTATGTCTCATCGAGCATCTAGTGCAAGGTTATCGTATCAACTCGCCACTTTCCTGATTGGTTTGATGATAATGTGTGTTAAAGGATTTCATGTTGCTGGGTGTATTTTCTATCTTTCTTTCATAGTGCATGTGCATGCTTTACCATACAGGAGCAGTATTTCTATAATCATTTATCGAAATGCAAATCTCCTCCGTGCATCTAACGTAAACGATCCCACCTGCAGTCAGAGATGTTATGCCAGCATCTGTATGTGTGACGCGTGTCCCTCCCCCACTGCCCGCTCTGCCCTCCCAAGAGAGCTGCAGCATTAATAACTGTAAGTGGATAATGCCCAAGCTCGAATTCCGATCAAGGTTTAATAAGAGTATGATTCAGTCGGCCACTGGCAGCAGGAGGCACTTTGTGTGTGTGTGTGTGTGTGTGCGTGTGTGTGTGCGTTTGCAGGCATTTGTGTACATGGGCCTTAACGTAAAATATAAGTACAATGCTGCTCGTGGTGCATTCAAGGGTTTCTCATTTTTTCCCTTACAACGCCAGAAAGTCTCTACCCGTGTCAGGGTGAAACTGTGGGCAGTGAAAATTAACGAGAGGATGGCTTGAGTCATTAATAATGTAATCAAGAGGGCAGAGGTTGTTTTGTTGCTTATGAACCTGCCCTCTAAGTATGTGGTAACAGACAAAAGTGAGGCAACTGTATTTTCATTTTGTAGTTGTGCCACAGTGCATCAATATTGAACAAATGCTGGTTTTGTCGTGGCTTGCTCTTGTGTACAGGGAGAATCCCTGTGACACTGTCAAACACCAAGGAAAATCAGAGAGTAATAGTTTCCAGTGAAGTATAAACGCAGCTCAGCAGAGTTAATTGGAGCGTCGCAACGCTTCTATATGCAAACGCCTTTCACAGCCAGCCTTCTAATGAAAACAGACTGGTAGGAATTGGAACACTGAATAACATAATACCTTACATCACAAATAACAGGGAGGTTTGACTGCGCAGCAATGTCACAGTGAAACCCCTAACCATTATTAATGGTTCTATGTATTATGTAACAATAAGTTCTCGATGGAAGCCAAAGCCCACAATACAGAGGGAGCATTATTCGTGTTGAGAAGACGTGTGTTTTGCTGAGAGCCATTAAACATGCTATCTGTTCATTGCCATTAGCTCCAAAAGCTCAGAGTGCAAACCTGACTTTGACATCTAATCCTCTTACTCGGGAGAGGACTAATGCACGCAGAGTATACGCTACATTTGACAAACATTCCTTTTTTTCTGTGAAAGCGTTGAAAGGCACAGTATCGATGAAAGCCATAGAGAGTCTCCCGAATCTCTTCTGACTTCCTGTCTCTTTTCCCCGTGTCCCCCCCCCCCCTTCCTCCATCCAACCAGATGGCCTCCCTCTAACAGAGCAATGACACCAGATGTGCAGTTCCAGTGTCGACTCAGGGACCAGCTGGGCCGAGAGTGCCAGTGGTTCTGTTAATGAAAATGGCTCTGCTTTGTGTGTGTGTGTGTGTGTGTGTGTGTGTGTGTGTGTGTGTGTGTGTGTGTGTGTGTGTGTGTGTGTGTGTGTTGTTTACAATGGTTCAATGGCATGTGACAGTTGGGAAACTGTCTGTGGGTGAGGGTTTTTAGAGTGAGCCACAGTGAGTTGCTCAGCCATGCAGGGCTCAACAGCACACCCACCAAGGATAAAACTATACAGCAAGAATACACATCAGCAAACTCAGCATCTTGCTATCTGGTATTCTATTTTTCTATCTGGAGCCGTCACACACATCCCCTATCCCCTACCCTTTCCTTCATACAGTACATCATTATGTATTCTTTCTGCTAACCTATTTAGTAGCAATGGGATCACTGTCCATATTATTAATTCATGCTTACTCGTCAAACAAAGAAGTAAGAGTAAAAGCAGTTTGAGGTAGAATTTACTTAGCTAAATTTGCTTAAAGAGGAATATATTGATTTTAAATGTTGATATTCCTACCACAGATTGACACTCGAAGCTAACACAATAATGAATGTTTAATTCTGATAAAAACCTCAACCCTCAGCTAATGAAGTTGTTACTACATGCTGCGCTCTGCAATTTAGGAATTTTCTCTGAAACAATTAATTATTACGAATGGTCCTGCTGATCAATTAAATGATAAGGAAACAAAGAAATCCTGTTTGCTTTGCAATAATTCTTACAGCCTCCATAGGAAGGCAGAAATAGGCTAAGTAAAAGTGTAAAAGCGAAAAAAATGTACTTTAAAAAATTGCTCAAAACGATGGATTTTGCGGCCTACGCCTCTGCAATAGTCTAGTTATTGGAGCTGATTATGTTTTTTCCACATATCTCTCAGCATAGAGATTATAATGGTGGGAGTTGTGGGGGGTTTAATACCTACACCAAATGGCTGACGAGGTGGAAGAGATTCTGCAAGCTCTTATGCATGCTCTGAAAGAAGATTCTCACTCTTCCAGGATAATACAAAACCTTTTAAATCGTTTGAAGGGAAACTGGGAGTCTACTCACCTTTACTCCGTAATATCTTTAGCTTTTGTTGAGCCAGAAGTGGTGCAAGAGAGTGACGTAGTAGTGAAGGCGCCCATAGGACTCACATAGGCCCATTAACCAAATGAGGGCAGAGTTGTGATTGTGACTTTTAAGCTGCACAGTAATCCATCTTGCAGGGCCACAATATATCCACCAAGAGTTGGCACCTGAATTTAACTGATTAAACGTCCTTCACCTCCAACGATTCAGGTACTGTCATTGGTAGGAATTGAGTAGCAGCAGCAAAACGAATATAGAATTCTTTACCACGTTTTTGACTACTTCAAAAAAAGAAGAGAACCCCCCCCCCCCACACACACACACATACAACATTAACATACTGGTGTTCACAAGTACTTTGTTTAGCATATAAGTTCAGCTTTTTTTATGATGATCTTTAGACATTTTACTTCTTTGTTAAAAATCATCAAAACTAATAACACATAAGATCTAGAAACATAATATACTTACAATATTTTGGGCTAATAACGCCAGTAGATGTTTCCCCTGGTCTAGGAATATGGAGTGTATCCTGACACACATCTGGTGAGAGGTCGTCAGTCTTTCACACTTACAAACTGACAGGCACAATCACACCTATCGGCTATTTTTGTTCCCAATTCAACCTGCATGACTTTGGCCAAAGAGAAAACCAGAGCACCCAGAGAAGACCCACATGTTCCACCAGGAGAACATTCAACCCTATAGGACCTTTTTGTTGTTTGTTTACTACGTTGTGTTCGTGCCCATCCAATAAGTCTTTATTTAAAGTATACTTTTCCAACTTCACCCTGTGGATTTCCCTCTCATATAAACTTCAACATACATAGTAATTATTATTTACATAGACTTGGGTTCAGAGGAAAGTTGTGTGAAATAAGCATTAATAACATGCTGCTGCATGTTGCTCACTGTGTAAGCCTGAAGGATGATTCCTGTGCTGCTGTGTGGATTAGGCTGATCTTCTAAAACAACTTTGAATGCAGCTGTGTTCACGCACATGACTGCTGCCAGAGCGAGTGAAAGGCTGACATGCACATGCATTTTTTTTTTTTTTTACATCTTATAATTTTAGTAAATATTCCTTCTGTGAAGTGCATCACATTTTCATATTCTTATACAACAGGAGAACAGTTTATTTTCTTAGCAAAATTGACTTTTCTATGTTCATTTTACATCGCTCATTCTCCGTGTGCTATATTCAGGCACCAATTATGAAAATGGCAATACAGGTACTGTAGACTCCACACATACTTTAAGCCAAGTAATAATTTGCCTTGGGACTGGATGCTCCAGTGGGTGTGTTGTTCTACAGTGTCTCATCAATTACATTTCCTGAGAGAAAACACCCGGCTGTTTTCTGTTTTCTTCGGATGCCGGGGTTGATGGTCCTTTTCTCAAACGCCTCTGTCAGCCAGTAATTGGAGCAATTTAACAATCATAAGTGCAGTCTGTAGTGTAGGGAGCACAGGCGGAATACAGCTTTATCAACTTTTATTGATTGACCCCCTGTTCATTCCTCCAAATGTTGCAGCTTCTCGGTTTTTGTACTTCACACTTAAAAATACTACTGACCATCTTAGAAGGACATTATAATGAGTAGAAACTTTTCTCACTTCCGTCCTTTCAAGGACGCATTTGAACCCTGCTTAATAGTAGATTAAAATAAATAATTAGCAGGGAAAGCAAAACAAACTGTTTGTTTTCACGTTTTTTCGAACTTTCTGTTTTTTGAAAAGCTATGTGAATAAATGTTCTTAATCATTTAGCCATTTTTTGCTGGCAGCAAATACCGAGTAGTTTTAATTGAAGGCCAGCAATTGATTAGTCGATTAGTCAGTCATTCCATTTCAGAATTGCTGAATTACTGCCTAATGACATCTAGATAGATCAGTTTCTTAGTTCCTTTTATTGTCCAGTTTTGACGCCGTGATTTCATTAAACTGTTTAAATATGATGAGTAATGTTTGAATTTCAACAGTGAGTTGAGAGAGTGTGTGCAAGCCAAATGGGCTGTGGAAGCCAAATGGGTATACTTTGTTTGCACGGTCTGTTTGTGTGCTGTGGGAGTGTTGAGATTCCTTATCCAGAAGATTACAACTGGATTGGCAGTATCCTAATGCCTAGCACCTCGGGAATATGTGTTGGCATCCATGTGTTTGCTTGCATCTGTCACTCATGTCTCATACTTCTGACCTTACCTCCTTTCCCTCTGATACGCTACACAGATGTTTCCTCTCTCGTCCACTGATCATTGACTGGGAGTGGATTTGGCACATAAAGTCAATGCAGACTGGCTCCAGTCTGTCAGCAGCAGAGAAGTGCAGCACTTCATACTGCAAAGTCAGCCTCTCAAAACAGTCATGTCTACAGTGATTCAAATGGTTATTACATTGCATCCAGGAAAAAAACATCCCTGTGTTGCACACTGTATTTCATCACGGTGAGCTGTCTGTGATGAGTGATAGCATGTCAGCTAGAACTCTGATTGACAGGTTATAAAAGCATCAACGAATATGATTTGATTCTGGTAAAATCAGATAAAGTGAGGGGTTAGACAATCAAACATGCCAGAGCGCGCTTTATAGAGAGAACATCTGAGCAAACTGTATTGATACACATGATATGTGTGTTTAGATTGAGATAGTTTGCGCTGTTTCTGTCGGTCTTAAAATGAAGTGATCTGAATATAATGAGACAAAGACGGAGGCAATGAAAAGTGGGTGATCAATCATAGTGTTATAACTTTTTAAGCAAAATTGAGTACAGTGAGATTGTTTGCAGAATCCATTTTAACAGAAAGATTGTGATTAGTCAGTAAACTATGAATCTATTGTGTAACACGAAATGCACTAAATAGATTTGTATTATTTCAATGAATGAAATTGTCTCATCAGTTCATCAGAGTGCTCATTACATTTGTCAGGCATCCAAACTTTCCTTTATTTCTGGGTTCTGGTGTAAGATCACAGCAGTGTATTGCAACAAAAGGACTGTGCTGTTTGAAGCTGCTGTCCAGGACCCACAGATTCACAGCTTATCATGCCTAAAAGTGAGCGTTTGGCCAGTCTGCTGCCTTTAGCCCACTTGGCAGCCTGGTGGCAGTTGCTCATCTGTCCCCAAGCCAGTGTGAGCGCATCACCGATCTGGACCAGGATTAAAGGGCCGAATACTAACAGCTGTGCTGAGATTAGCCATGTCAGTATTTACAGTTATTTTGTCAACCACTGTTTATTCCACTTGGACCTTTGCTTTGGATTTACATTTATATTTAGATATTTTCATCCAGTGGTAGGAATGGATGAAGTGTGATGGAGATACAAGGGCACATTATTATTGAGGGAAATGATGGTCGGGACTAATACTTTGCTACGTAAAATAAAAGGGGAGTGTTTGTGTAAAAAAAGCTTCTTTTGAAGAAATAGACATAGAAATGTATGCAACGTTTATACATTGAGCAGTTTCATCTCCCATGTGTGGGACAGAGAGAAAGGTATGTCGTCTTTCCTCTTTGTGTGTCAGAGCTTACCTTCAACTGTAAGCGCATGAATATGCATGTGTGTGTTCACACAGGGGGGAAGACATGCCCCCTCAGCAGAGACTGATCACCCCGTGATGGGCCGTCACTGGAAGATTGCACGGACTTGCCATACCTCTCTGTCTACCGCAATTGCAATGTATAAAAAATGTACGCCATTTTCTGGAGTGCCACCGCAGGCTTCCTTCTAACAGATGGTGTATTTAAATCTGCATAGATACTTACGTGATGGTAGAGGTGGAAAGGGATTCTGCGACGGTGCTGGAGAGCAGTGGGCCAGTGGCAGCTGCTGCGTCTGTACGTACAGGATCTGTGCAGGGTGGCCTTGGGTTTACCAGGGGGTGTGCATAGATGTGATTAACAGAGATTTGGGGTGAATAATCTTCTAAGCCGCTCAGTGGAGCACCGGGGATGGGACTGGGCTGGAGATGCGGATGGGAGAAGCTTAGGGCTACTGAGACGGATACCTGGACCCCATCCTGCCCGCTGGAAGGTGACACGTGGCTTTTTGAATGTTTGATTTGGACCCCAGCGATTCGTCGGCATCACGTATAACCGATCTTCGGCAGGCAGATTTACGTTGACCAATAAGTTTGAAGAAATCGCAGCGCAGAATTGAATTTTTGTTGGCTGCCATCACTTGGTTTGTCCACCAGATAAACCCCACAAATTTGTATTTATTTCTTCTTCTTGTTATTATTTATATACTATAAGATTTACAACTAAATTGTAGGGATCTAAAGAAGAATATTTTCCAATATATCAGAATATGATTATACCCTCTTGTATTAATATTTTAGATGGTATATTGATGGCTCCTGATTAACATGGTGGATGGGTCTGGGGGGTGGGGGGGATCATGTAGTATCTGCCCTCACCTCTGGAACGCCATGAACCTTGTGCACTACACTCGTACTTTTCAGTCGACTTTCTCATTCCGAGATCAAAGATCAAACCAGTGCAAACAAAGTGTACCATATATTACCAGTTGATGTGGAAGCATGACATTACCATATTAATTAGTTTTCTTTTGTGCCGAATGTCAGGAGTAGTGGCACTGCGGCGCCCTGCTTCATAGCTCCGAGCATTTATTCAAATGCGTTCACACATATCTACATACTATCCAAACATGCACATATTGTGGCCCATCTGTATGTACCCATGCAAAGCAGCATATAACCAGGATGCTGTGGTAAACACAGCTTACTACCTCCGTCTCTGGTGGCCGTCATGAGATGTGTTTGATCATGCAGGATGGTCCAGACACACAGATTATTTTGCTTTCTCGACATCACTTTCTTCCATTATAACCCACAAAAGTCAAGGCAGTGGGGAAATATGATATAGCCTTTAGAGATTTATAGGAAAGGCATAGAAAAAAAAATAGATTGAGCCTTTTTAACCTTTAAAGGTCTGAGAAAGAATGCCGTTAGGTTTAAAAAAAAAATCCAGTTCATTCCATTGTGCCGATGACAATGATGGCTGTGAAACACAGCAGCATGCATAATTTCAGTTAGGGAAGAAGAGTAAATGTAAGAAAGCCCCTTCTCTATGGGAGACCGCTGCTTTAGTGAAACAAGGCGGATAAAAGGATCCAGTCTGATCCCTGACTCATTTCCCAGCTCATGTTGTACCACTCCGCAATATTGCTGTAAGGGTCTATGATATCCATGGTCTTTGTGGAGAAATAATATGATCATTCTTTTGCTTTATTTTGCTTGCTTCCATTTTTCCATCTCCTTACTCTTTTATATATATATATATTCAGTTTGACCTAGGGGAGGGTCCAGTTCCATGAACACGGGTCCTATGTCCATTCCAATGAGATTTGGGCAAGATTCCTTAAAAGAGTCAAGAAGAGAGTGAGAAAGAGAAATCCACACAATTAATGAGGAATTAGACACCCTCAAATGAAAAATCATGAACATGGGTAATATGGAAATGTCATTATACTGAAATGTGCATCCAGTTTTTAAGTTGTTGGTAGATGTGAGATAGGAGCAGGAGCTAGCAGATTTACAAAGATTGGTCTTGGAGATAGAGGAATGTGTTTTAGTGAAGAAATGCACAGAGACAGGCAAAATTAATTATAGATGTAGAAATGTGGTCTCAGGGAATGCTGTTTCTGTAACTAGGGGCAAAGACGTTGGGGGAGGGACCCTCCTCCTTTACCATCCACAACTTCAATTTACATTACGTGAGAATGGAGGTTAATTAAACATGACAATGGTAGGGCGTTTATTGTTAAGCCTTCATGGTGGTTGACTGATTCTTAACACAAAAGGCCAAAGAACGCATTAAAAATGTGTTTGAGTCTAGGCTAAAGTGTATATGGCCATAAAATTATCTCATGGAAAAGGTTATGAATAAAGATATGCGTACAATTGTCCCTAATTATGTGTGTGGTACGAATTTGAATATGAAAGAACAAATTAAAGCTAAAAAGACTAAAAATAGTATAATTCTAAAGGAAACATAGGTTTATACCAAATGAATTGCATCTAAAACTCAGTTAAATTTTCTTATTGCCAGAGGCGTGCCCACTTTTTAATGTGCAGCTATTTCTAACCTTCATATTGACACTAATTGGACTTGACACTAATGAAGCCAAAAAAGCAAAGTCAAGCAGTACTATGTTTTTTGGCTGTCTGTTTATAATTTTGGACTATGCTGACTTTGGTTACCATGGAACTCCTCACACTGCCTTGGAGTTGACACTCCATGTTGGAAAATGGAAATGAGCTTTGGTCATATTCGGTCCATATAAACAATTTTATAGTATGAATAAAAAAATACAATAATTTACCCATATTTCCACCCAAGCAGTGCCCAGTAATGCGAAGTTGATAGCTAGAAATGATCAAGTTGTGTCCTGCTGATGGTAATACAGGATTACAATAGGTATGTACATCTGTGCCGGACTCATAGCCTCGGGGGAGAATGTGTAAATGCTCCCCGTCTCCACGTCAGTCCTGACTGATTGCTGATGACTTTTTTAGGGCACGGACATGTTAAATTGTTTATTAATTTAAAAAATCCTCAATCTAGATATCTCTCCTGACTCTATATATATATATATATATCCTCCCCTCCCTGATTGTGTGTCGGCATATCTGTCTTGCAGTCTGCGTCTCTCTTGGGCAGCGAGGATATGTTGTGGTCATCAGCAAAGTTTGTGGAATACGAACAGGGCAGCTGTTTTTTGTTTTGTTTATGCATGCATGCGAGGGTGTTTGTGTGTGTGTGTGTGTATGCGTCAGTGTGTTTTTTTTATGCATGTGACAGATATGGGACATCCTTCACTGCCGTTGAGAAAGTGACACACCCTACAGGGTATCGTGCTCAAAAAGGATCTTCAGCAAACTCCAAAACACAATTTAGCCGACCACTGTGATGAGAAATGACTTAGCTGTTGTTTGGCGTTTTGGACCCTGCATCACTAACTGTATGAAGCTTTAAAATAGCTCTATGATTACTTTAGCAATATTATAAATATGAATATTCACAAAATACCAAGATTACCCACTGCTATTGCTTGCATATTGCTTTTTAAACCTGCTATGTGGCAAATTTTGTCCACATTCTGGACATACATTTTTCATTGCATCTGTGATTCCCAAATGGAAATACAGCCATCTGTTACTCACCACAACTCGCAAGGTGTTAGTGTCTTCATCTTTCCTCATTGGAAATTCTGTTTCTTTTTTGGCTCAGCCGTGTTACCCTACAGTAGTACACCACAACACTTTTCTTTTGGGTGGGGTTATACATTCCCTTGCTGGGACACCAGCCTGCTTGCACGGCCACACACACACACACACACACCCACACACAAACATCCACGAGCAAACAAGCTTCAAAGTAAACAAAATGCAAAAAATAGGATGTTTGGGTTGCAGTATAGTCACCCATCATCATCTGTCAGACCGTGTTTATTTACCAGATGGTTTTATAATAATGAACTAATACTCGATTATAACATTCAGCTCCTTAACCACGTCTCACTATATCCCTTTTCTCCAAAAAGTGTATTGATACACTAGGGTAAATTAGAAATGTGGCCTTTTAGTCAAACTCATGATCAAGTTCATGATTACCGCAGGAATACATTTACAATTTCTATGGGAAATTGACTGTAGCGACGTTTTAGGCCAAATTGTATTGACTTTGCATGTTTACCTTTCAATAGCAGTGCAGTGACAAAAATAAGAAATGGATTTTAATGGCTTCTTATATTATGTTCTTATTATACAGCACACAAGAAAATGTAGGCTTAAATTATAGCAGGGATAGTAAGAAATAAAGTTGTTTTTAACAGTCTCACTTAAGCTCCTTTTTAGTTAAACATAATTAAATGAATAAACTAGAGTTTAAAACTTCAAGGTTGCAGTAAGGCACAATTATTTGAGCCAAATGCTAACACATCAGAGTTTAGCGAGTAAGCGTGCTAAATTTGCATTTTGCAATGATAGAATGGGACAAATTAAAATTGCCCCGGTGATGACAGCTATGGAACTTTCTTTATAATACCAAAGTTTTTACAACTCATCCTGAGGAGGATATGAACGTGTGCACATGACAATCCCCATGACTATAACCCATCCATCCAGGAGTTGTCAGGAAATGTCCCTAAAATCAGACCACAGCACATAAATCAACCTAGACGAAAAAGTCAGGAGATCAACAAAGTCAGTAGTACTCCCCCTCCAGGGGGGAATACTTGAAGAGTTGTAGAGATAGTCTGTCTGGACTGAAGAGCTGGACTGACCGAGTGACGGGCTGACATCGACGCCCCTAGAGCCATGCCACTTGTTCGGCAAAATATTGTGGGTGACAGGGACGGAGGGAGAGGCAAAGGTCACGACCGTCACTGTCTGAACCGGATTTCATGGCATTTCATTACACTCTAGGCCAAAGTGGTATAACCACAAGCCAACATTGTCAGCCCTCAGCAATGGCAACTACACAAACAAAACAAAGCCTGGTTACAAACATTTCCTGTTATGGCTGTGTGATCATAACATTTATCAACTTCCTCAAAAAGAGATTTGAGTACAAGCTTGATGGAGACGTTAAGTGTACCAGACAATATAATAAATGGAAGGTTTCATATATATATGATGTTTACACCTCCTCTATAGGAACAAACTAAACCCATGTATCTGTTACCAAATGGAGTTAATATTCTACATTTAAATGACATGGGGAGCTTGACAAGTGCAATCTTCATGGGTCTAATAGGGAAAATGCAGTAATGTAAATTAGTTTGAGTGCTAGCTGAAGTGGGTCTTCAGAAGAAATGCTAAGATGAACTATCTAAACATTCATGACAATCACGCATCCCTCTTTTTTTATTATTCATACAACGGGTCCCTCATTGTTGCTTGTATTCAAATACTTCCACCTTGTCACATTGTTTTACCACCCATTTTGCCATGAAATGAAGCCCATTTACAAATCATTCTTCTGATTTGATAACGGAAACGAGTGAATGCCCACTGAATGGCTTGTTTGAATAATTGAGCAGTACTCAATCAGACAGCACTAGGCAGTGGTGGCGTCCTCACCATCTGAAATAATTACCAACTGACAGCAAACCACCCGTGGGTGCTGCCTCCGCAGGGACTCCGCATTTGTGACTGGTAGATTAAAACAAGAACCCCCCACCCAGCGAACATCTGACATGCCTTTACGAGCACCACCTACAGAACCCTGCTAAGCCCCTCCCTGTGAGGAGAGGGGGGAAAAGGAAAGGGGACCCCCACTGCAGTGTCCGCGGTGGGGAGAACCTGCCACTGCAGTCGGGTAATGCTCACTGTCGCCATTGACTAAATCACAGCCACAGAACTGACAGCATTTATCTATTCGGACAAAGAACCCAAACCCCCATCCATATTTATATAATAACTTAGTCACTTTCAATATATTTAGACATGAGTTTTTATGCACATCATCAATCATAGAATAAATGAAATACAATTTTTGTAATATTGTGTTGAAATTGGAAATATCCTCCAATAAGTTTCAATAAACGCACATAGCTCATTTCCAAATGACTAGCACCTCCTCAGACAACATATTAATATTGGTCTTTGGCTGTGTTTGTTTGTTTGGTTTTAGATTTCTCACAGTTACTGTATTTTTCAGTTTAATCTGCACAATTTAATACAACACAATGTTCATTCTCTGCCTTGCTTTTTTTTCATGATTGGGTTTTCTCTCATTCTGTTTGTCTGGGTTTCAGTCTCCTGAGACAAGCTTCGCTACAAAAACAGCTTTGATGTGACAACACAGGAGCAGGACGGTAGTTGTGTGACTGGATGAACGTTTTTTTGCATGGAGTGGGTCACTAAGCGTATCGTGCATATGTCTTTGCCAAGGTAGTGTCTGCAACTGAGCCTCATTTACTCCCGCACAGAACGGATGAGATTGACAGCTGGGCCGAAGGGCCTTTGGCTCCTTCCTGATTTTCTTTTCCACTAGAGGTGTCCTTTGGGACTTGGAATCCATGCTGCAGTATATCAGCAGAACAGCTTATGGCTGTAATGAGGATGAAAAGCAAACTGAACACCGAGCCAGTGTTTCCATTCTGTGCTGCTCTTAGTTATAAATTATATTATTAGTTTTTTTTTTTGTCATTTTGTAAAACCAGTCACAACACTGGCTTGTACAACCATTTTAAAGTTGGTATCTAAAAACTAAGATCATCAAAACTAACATGTAACTGTAACTCAATATGAACTGTTTTCTGGCAAGTATGAATATAATTAGGTTTAATTTGTATTATCTGTCACCCCTTAAATATCTGAAATGACACTTTAAGCTTAGGTTTATTCACAAGATTTTGACAGAAAATCTTTTTATTCCTCACAACCGTTTTTTTTGTGTCTTTTAATTGTTGTCACACAGGGCACTACAGTAAGGCGTTTCACAAAAACAACATGTCATAAGGTATTAATGCAAAGCGCCACAAAGCATTGCTGGATCCAAATCGCGATCTCTATTTTTAAACATAATTCCAGTGATGGCTTACAGTACCCTCATTCCTGCATCTACTTAAAGCAGACCCTTTTGAATTGATATTTGGGACAGCAGTTGTGACAGCGTAAGGGAATCTTGAAGCTGTAACCTTTTGACTTAGCAGCAGATAGCTCATAGCTGCGTTCCAATGCATGAATGTGGCATTGCTTGACGGTTCTTGATGTTCACGCTCCTTTGAACACTCAAAACTTGAGTACAGACATCCCTGCCATTGAAAAAATCCAGACGATTGTCCAACAGTGGAAGAATGCAGAAATAAACTGCTCAGAAATGGAATTTTAATGAGCTAAAGGTGTGTGTACGTTCAATGCATAAAAAAAGCTATTTTGGCGTTTTTCACCAACTGTATTTAAAGTAGCTGTCATAAATCTATGCTTTTTTTAGTATTATAAAATTGCCGCCCCTCTTCAGGGTACGTTATTGATTCTGGAAAAGCATTTTTCAAAAGAAACCGTAACGATTGCCGCTGTTAGTGAGATATTTTGAAACCATTTATGCAGGTGTACCTAAATGAGACCTTCAGTTTAGTCAATATGTGCCACCGGTGGTCCAATTTGTTCACGAGGTGGTACGGCTTCTTTTCAAGTAACCGAGGTCTGACCCTGTGTCTGCTACAAGTACAGTCCCTCCTCCAAAGCAAGTTAGAACATGTGGTCTTTTAGAGCACAAAGTCCAGGCTTTAACTCTTAAATTGAATAGACTATTGCATTTATTACATTATGTTGCAAAATTCTCTGAGACTATTTCAGGTTCCCAGTGAATTCATTCTAATGATTTGGTGAACCTCCAACTTTCCTTCTTGCACAATTCAATTAGGCCAACGGCTATATAATTTACTAGCAATACTGTACTCGTACACCAGAAACTTCTTTGACTTTAATGGACCTAGCTTGTTCCCTCTCCGCAGAGGATCAACCTGTTTCATTATGGACTCCATGCAGGGTTTTTTAAGCACAAGCTTCAGGTTTAATTTTTCCACCTGCCTCCCCCAACATGTCCATTGTTGCCATCGCTTGCAGGTTGAAATAAAACAACAATAATAAGCACTCGTGCTATTTGTGTTTTTAAGTTGATCTATCCAACACTTTCCTTATGTAGGCTAGAAGAAGATTTTGGTTAGAAAGCCGAAATAGGGCGGTATAAATTCAGTGTTGACTTATAGATCTCCCTTTTTGGATTACTTCTCTTCTTACTTTCCTTTTAATGAGTCTTACTCTTCTGCTAGATGTCTTTCCCACATTGTTCTCTTAATCCTACCTGGCTTCGCACACTATTACATTTCGTAACTGAGATCAAAGAAGAGCGTGTGCTTATATCCTCGGGGGGACGGCTGTATTATTAAATATAGAGATTTCTGAGCGTCCTGTGTGGCAGTCTACTCGATTGAATTATCTTCATATTCTCACATTAGAAATAGGTGGTTACGGTCTCTAAGCCAAAGACGGCTCAGTTTTAGAGTGACTTTAATACTAATGAGTGACCGAAATAATCGGGGAAAAAAACTTCCTACTAATGAACCATTGCCACCATTGAAGTTAAAGTGACAACTTCTGCTCCCTCTTGTCCCGTAGTGTTACGGGATGACTTCAGGCAGAACCCACAGGACGTGGTGGTGGCGGTCGGGGAAACTGCCAGCCTCGAGTGTCAGCCTCCACGCGGGCATCCTGAGCCCACCAACTTCTGGAGGAAAGATAAAGCTCGCCTTGACCTCAAAGATGACAGGATCACGGTGGGTAACTCATCAGGGAACAGATTTTACAAGACTCTTATACTCTGAATCACACGCTCGATGATTCACCCTTTCAGATTTACCCGGAGCTGTTACCATAGAAAGCGCTTATTACCGAACTGGTTCATTGACATGAAATGCCTCTTTCTTTGTCAGGTCCGTGGGGGAAAGCTAACTATCTCAAATACCAAGAAGAGTGATATGGGGATATATGTGTGTGTGGCGGCCAACATGGTTGGAGAAAGAGAGAGTGAAAAAGCTCAGCTGTCCGTGTTTGGTAAGAACTCTCATATACGCTCTTTGCCTGGCTCAAAAAGCAATAAAGCCTGACTTTTTTTGTATGTCTATGGTATTTACTGAGCACCAGCATATGCGGTATTTACCACTCTTTCAAAAGTATATTTAGCCTCCATGCTATGTGTACTGCCCACATCCAGAAAGACCAGTGTTTGTGCAACGGCCCGTGAACCAGGTGGTCCTAGTTGAGGAGACTGTAGAGTTCAGGTGTCAGGTTAATGGCGACCCCCCTCCTACACTGCGCTGGAAAAAGGAGGACGTGGACATTCCCCGCGGCAGGTGAGGGATGCACGTGTGTTATGAATACGTCTGTGTTTATTTATGCAATACAAGTCCCAATACATACTATAGCATTTTAAATAACCTGGCTAAACCTTGTCTAATTAAGAAAATCTGATTATTTTTATATTTTATTTATTATTATTATTATTTTATATTATTTCAGCACTGCATTTTCTATTTGGCTGGTTTTATTTATTAGCTCCTCTCTTTGTCACTTTGTGGCATAATATTTGAATAATTTACTAATATGGTAAAGTATTAAATCCCGATTGGAATTCCCATCAAGCATCAATTAACCACCACATCCAACAAACAGATATAGCTTGAGTAAACATCCCACCTGTATTGCTCAATACAACTAGTCAACTGTGTTGACTACTAAAAAAAGAGGTCCTGCACTATTAGAAAGAAATAATGACTCGTGCAACAAGTTTAACCAACACTTAGCAGCCGTTGTGCTGTAGGCAAACGGCCTGGGACGGTGTGTCAGAGCGGTGCCAAGGACCGCCTGTCTCTCTCTGTCTGACAGTCCCTCTGCCCACCTGCGTGTTGCCCTCTACCTCGACACCCCTTGACTTTAGAAACATGTTCCACTTTCAGTCCCGCCTCGCCTCACTTCCCTCCTTCCACTGCTTTTCATTCTTTTTCGTAAACCCGTCAGCCTCCTGGGAAGGCTGTATCTGGGTCAGAGATGTGCTCTGAATGGAGTCCTCAGCAGACTCTGGACAGACCTCGCAATCTCCATCGATATTCTGCCCACACCCTTTAGAACATCTATTTCGAATGTGGCTTTTTCTCACCCCTTGTGCCATTTCTCTGCCTGACTTGTCTCCCATCTCTGCATCAGTATGGCTGGCTAGACAATTTCACAGGATGGCCAAAACGCCCCCCAGAGAAGGGGAGCCAAACTCCTTGCACTCCTACTCTTTCCGTCCGTAGTCCCTGTGAGGGGCTTCTCTAAACTCTGGTAGCTGAGATGTTCCTCCCACCCTCACTGCTCTCCTGCCGCTTTGCAGTATGCTGCACTGGTGGATGCACACTGATGCATGGAACACATCTATGAATTAGTCATTTCTTACTGCTTGGCTCATTCATCAAATTCAGTTTGTCAGACTGTGCCACTCCCTTTCTCCCAGACTGTTTGTCTATCTCTCCTTCTGTCTCTGTCTCCCTCTCTTTTGCGTGCACTCACACGCGCGCACACACACACATACATAGTATAGCATACTGCACAGCCCACACCGCAGTGGGTGGCTCGTCTTTATAAATATTGAAATAGTGGAACAGTCAGGGTTCCAGCTGGAAGCACCTTTCATTTTGCCATGCCTTCTTCTCAGCATAATTGCTCTCCTTTTTTCTACTTCTGCGGCAGTGTGTGCAGCGGGAAGTCTTTAATTGTCTTAAAAAAGGCTTTCACTCTATAAAAAATGACATCACCTAAATAAAAGCTTCAATCTGAAACATCGCACAAGTTTAAGCAAGATGCATTTTTATTGTAGTGTTTGTTGACTGTATTTATTTGATTCAAATGAACATGTTGATGTGCGTCTTTTCTATTGATCTTTGTGTTTTATGACATTTTCCTTCGATCTCTTCACTTGACCCTTCATGTCCCCGTCTCCCAGGTACGAGATCAGATATGAAAAGGAGGACTCCTTGCTGAGGATAAAAAAAGCATCAGTCAGTGATCAGGGAACTTTCACCTGTGTAGCCGAGAACCGTGTGGGTAAACTGGAGGCCTCTGCCTACCTGACGATCAGAGGTGGGTGCCTGCTCGCCAACTCACTCGAAGCAAAGCTCATAACCCGTCCCTGATATTTTTGTGTCTCCCAAAGCAGGCCAGAGGACAATCATCCTTTATTGCCCACTTTACGAGCGTTATTGCCCCCCTGCTGAAAGGTTGGGCCCCACCTCAGCTTTTCTTTCATATCGCCGGGCTGATGGAGTTGATTGCTCCAGATCTGCAGCCAGGCTCCAGATATGAAAAATCTAACCAGTTTTAAGTGAACTGTTCTGACTTCTCCTGGGGGGGGGGGGGGGGGGCTCGTTCTCCATCCAGTCCACTCACTCCATAGCCACGGCCATATCAGTGTGAGGGAACTAATTTCACAATTAGAAATACATTCTGATTAGCAAATTAAACCCCCTTTTCTTTGGGCTCTTTACATTGGCCTTAAAAGATCCTGAAAACATTGTTTGAACAACATATTGGTACAACGGGGATTAGTACTTGGTAAATCATAGCACACACTGTACATTAAATCTCTCATGCATATTTCATTTCTTCTTTATTACTTTATTCTTTTTGTATTGGATTATTGTGGTTGTTCCTATAACTAAGGCATGACTTCTTGTGAACCCTTAAGAGATGCAGCAACACATTTAATTGCCAACGATTGGTGTCGGAAACAAGCGAGACATATTTTGACCAACATATCATTTATTTTAAGCCTGACCTGTCCTTGAGGATAGATGAAGACTACTCGGTTAATTCAAAAAACTGCTTTTGGTGACTGAGCTTCACCCTCCTCCCCACTCAAACTCCATGGATGGAAAATATGGTTACCATATTGTAACCCTGGTTCTATAAGCACAATTTCAGCCCTTTGCTGGTCTACATGGCTAATCCAATCCTCCAATTAGAAGCATGCATTGATCCATCTGCAATCGCCATTGGCAGAAGAGATAACGGAAATGGCAGACAGCAGTGCGTCTGCTGCCTTTCGTACTGTCGGGTCAGCGAGTGTTTAAGTCGGCATCTCCAGATTAGCTGCCTATGCCAATGCAAACTTCCCGTGGCCCAAAGCATGCTTGTGATTGGAAGAGGGGACGGCAGTACAGGGCGGAGCCTGTGTAAATAAGAACCAAACTCCATCTCATTCATTTCTGATTTTCATTCAATTTTTTTTCTGTCCCTCTGTTCTACTCCTCTGCTTTCCTTCTCTCTGTGTTGTGTGTTAATCTTACTCACACCATTGTTGTGTTACCAGCTCGCCCTGTTGGTAAGTAAGAGCTGATCCCATTTTGCATGCATTGCTCTTCTTTGTTGTTTCTGTTTTTGATCACATATGCATGGTTTAATGTGGCATTCCACAAACATTCATCAAACTAATAGGGCACATGAATATCCACATTTTTTCATATCAACCCTTGACTTCTCCGGACAGTTTGGATTTACCACCTCACTTTTTTATGGATATATAGATTTAGCATATGCCCTAATTCAAAAGACTTCAAAAATGACTTTTTGACCCCGTGATAATTAGTTGATATTATTCATTCAGATGTTCTTGCATCTGGATGAATGACTTGTGTGATTGGCATAGTCAACAAATCGTTCCTAAAGATGTAACAAAGATCTGCTGCATGAACCTTTGAGGTAGTAGGTAGACCTTCAGTCACAGAATTTTCCTTTAATACTACTCTTTGTAGCATACGCATTGTGAAAGTATATGCAAAGTGTAACTATTGTATCATCGTCTATTTCACTTTAAATCTCAGAGGCGCCCCAGTTTGTGGTGCGACCACGTGATCAGATTGTGGCACAAGAACGGACAGCTACCTTTCCTTGTGAGACCAGAGGCAAACCTCAGCCCACTGTCTTCTGGCAGCGAGAGGGTAGCCAGGTGAGGCTACCGATTTGACTAAATGTGACGTTTCTGTGTGTGCCTGTGTATGTGTGCACTATGAGGAATTCATTATATCTCATATAGGCCCGCCTCCCCAGGGGTCCAACTAACAGGTTCAAACCAGGTGACAGCTCTGTGTACTTCTGTTCGATATATAGACAACAAAGTGGTCATTTATCACCAATCACTGGCCAATTCACTTAGCATGTGCAGCATTAGAGTCATTAGATGTAATGAGACAGGGCCAATGTCCTCTCCTGCCCATCAGCTTGTCTGCCCAGGGTGCAGAAACAGACATAGCTGATGCCTCCATTTCGTGACCATGACTGCGGTTTATTACAGCAAGAGTGTCACTGTTGTGGACAAACTGTTGAAGCCACCCGTTGACCCACTAATCTAACTGCATCGTGCATGCTTTTTGGAATATGCAAGCAAATTGAAAATACGTATTGAGTACAGCAGTGATTGCTTTGAAGTTAGTTATGTTTAGTGAATATGAAAAGTTGAGATGCTTTTTTTTTATTTGCCCTGTATTGAGTGAGAGCACTGCAGCCTGAAACCACTAAATAGATTGTAGTGTAATTGCTTGGGGTAAATTATCACCGTGGATTTACATCAGCTAAAAGTGATTTTGTTTGCTACTGAAAGGCTCAAATTGTGTGTCTAAAGACACTACGGAAATTTCCATACAGGGAAGTAAAATGTTTTTTAATTTCCCTTTATGAAGTTTCTCTTTTCCCTTTGGAAAATGTTAAAGCAACCAACATGTAATTTGGGAAAGTGGTAATTTAGAATAGTGAAATCATTGTTAGTAACATTGAGATTCACGTAGGAACCATCTGCATGAAATGCAGACATTTGCAGATATATGTGGCTTGACTGATGGTAAACAGTCAATTTGAGAAAAACATAGTTTGGTTGCCCATTGGGTACCAAACAATTGAGCATAACTTTGTTAGAAAGATATGATTTAGTAATCGTAATATAATAGTAAGCAAAGAATTACGGTTTTAACCAGGAGACTTGGCGATAATGTGAAGAAAATTTCCACAATACTCCTGTAAGCTTTTTAAGCAGGAGATGGTGTTCTGTTACAAACATTATCTACACAAGCAACTCATTTCTTCATGGACAATATACTTCTCATTAAGGAAGAACTTTTTTTTGTGAATTCTAAACTACCAAGAAACTATGCCAACCCCCTTTTATTTACTTTACTTCTCTCTCTCACTCCCCGTAGGACCTTCTCTTCCCCAACCAGCCAAAACAGGGAGATAGCCGGGTTTCTGTGTCACTGAATGGAGAGCTGACCATTTCATCCGTCCAACGCTCTGATGCAGGCTATTATATCTGCCAAGCCCTCACTGTGGCAGGCAGCATCCTCGCCAAGGCCCAGCTTGAGGTAGCAGACGGTAAGGCTGGACTATGTGTTAAAGCATTGGATATAACAGCAACAACATGCACTAATAGTTATTACTTTAATTGTGTTTCAACCAGAATTCTATAGATTCAATAGAATTCTGGTATTATACACTATTGCATGATATTAACGCTCGATGTACAGGTATTTTCAACAGAATAGAGCATTACTTTTGGAAGGAATACTCCTGATAGTTTGATAGTGGTTTTTGGAACAATGACATATATTTTGCCTTTCTTTCTAAAGTCACAGGTCTGTATTAGCAATGTTGGTATAGCGTACTAACAACACACTTTCTAATGCAATTGTCAATAGTATTCCGCATTTGTATTCTAGCATTTTAGATTTGATAAATACTGAGGTTTCACTATTTTTTTTTAAGAGATAACATTGCTGTTCCCCAGTCAAGTCCTGACTTACTGAAACAGTGAATAAAAAGCCCTTGTCCGCCCACACTCAGAATGGTTAAGATGCATCTTACTTTCATGTCTAAAAGCCACCACCTCTCTGTGGTAAATGCGAATAGTCTGAAAACTGCCTCCTTGATGGAGAAACACTTTCTTTTGACAAAGCCTTAATGTCAACATTAAGTGCTGCGCCGCTGCCAGCTGGGAGCTGTTTATGTCCTTTTTTCCATTTGTTTCTTGGCTTTTTCTCCCACACATTATTAAATTGACATCTGCTGAAGGGTTTTTTGAGAGGAAATGACTCCTGTTCTGTCACTCAGAAGATTGATCAATATCAAAATGTTTGTTTTAGAGCATGAGGGCAGGGAAGGATACGGTTGATTGATGGCTGTAAACGGCGAGTGGCTGTAATACCAAGTAGAAGTGACGTGATGTTTATGGCATTACTCAACAAAGGGGGGTGAGGGTCCCCCACACGATGCACATTTTTAGAAAATCCATATATGCTCCACCCTGGCTCAAATGTGTGGCTGACAGGTTCATTTAATATCCAGTCTTGTAAGAATAGTAGAGTATAATGGTGTAATAATAGTATAATAATGTCAACCTGACCACCATGTGAATAGAACCCGGCCTTCTAAGAGTCCCCGAAGAGGGGACAGGGTGGGTGGGTGGGTGTGTTTATTATAGAATAATTTATTGCTGTGAAAATCCCAACCCAAAAGTTGATTTTCGGCAACACTGAATATGTAGATGATAATTTCACATAACCTAGCCACATGTACCTTCAGCCAGTGGCCCGAAGTGCCTTGTTGCCCATTGTGCTGAAGGAGGTGTGATGAGAGATTGGGCATGGGGAAGCTGCACTAAACACTTGTACAACTACAGACAGACCTGAAGAGAGTTTCGAGCAGCAGTGAGGAAATTGGAAGCAGAGACTAGTTAAAAGCAGGGAGATCTTCAAAACTCCACATATTACGGTTGCAGAGTGCAGGGCCTGTTTTCTGGATGATATAACATGCTTTAAAAAGCTTTAGAGTAGGTGTATTGTTGTTCTGCTCGGCATGCTAATTCAGAATGTAGTTTTGTGTTTGTGTGTGGCAGGGGGCGGGGGGGAGAAATGCTAAGAGGGTGGAGGTGCACCCATGAGTCACAGAGTAAGAGCGGACAGGCATGAATGTGTTGAGAAGTGTTAGAAAGAAGGTCTGGTAATTAGCACCATGGGTGAAGCATCGTTAATCCTCACCTGGTAATTAAAGCTTAAAGGTGTGATGCAGTGCCATGAGCGCACTGCCTCGCTGTAGGAAGGGCTCACAAAACAGTCACTTCCTCTCACAACAAATCCATCAGATTGAACCCTAACATCTTGGGCCTGCAGTCACTAATGCAATTACTGCAATCACAAATTAACACCTTGTGATAAGGTCACATGTTTTTTTTTTTTTTTCAAACACACAAAATCTAACAAGTAAGAATAAAGAGTCATTGTTGCATGCCGAAACTGTGACATCAAAATTACAGTGTTATTTTAAATACCACCTATTCCTTGATTATAACCCTTAGCGCTGAAGGGCCGCCCTCCACCCATCATTCGACAAGGCCCATCCAATCAAACGCAAGCGTTGGGAGGTCTGTCCCTTCTCAAGTGTCAGGCATCAGGAGACCCTGAGCCCACAGTCACCTGGCGGAAGAATGGCGTCAATCTGCTTGGAAGAGATCCACGATTTTCCCTGCTGGAGCATGGCAGCCTTCAGATCCAGAGTACCAGGGTGGGTTCTAGTGGATGACAGAAAGATGAATGTTTGTAGGATTAGGCAGCAAGCAATGTGCCTGTATTATTACATGGAACAATGGTTTGCTACTTGTATATAATCAACAGAATAACAGGATCATTTCATGCTTGTGGTCATTTGGGGTTTGTTTTCATTTGTTTCAATAATGCCTCTAAAAACCATCAACTGGGTGATAAGTGGAAACGCTGTGATGTTCCCAAAGTGCAGCTTAAGCTTTTATTCCCTCATTTTTTGCTTTACCGTGTGTTCAAATCAATTTTGTCCAGCAATATTTCTATCTGAGGATTAATTAGTTAGAAAGTCAATTTCTCATTTTGCTTTTGATTAAATAATCCCCCCCTATAGTTACAAATAAACTTGTTTTGTACTCGGCATCTTAATATTTGCAGGTAGGTAAATGTGTGTCTGCAAATAATCTCTGTACATTGATGCAATTTAATGTAGTTTCTCTTATTCAATTGGAAGGGATCATATTTTTTTTAAATTATTTTGATAACTAACGTCAATAGAAACAATGAAGCTATACTGTACATACATAGATACACATCCAAACACAAATGTTCATACACACAATGTATTTGATGTTTTTTTCTTCTATTGCATGTGAAAGACTTAATTTGTCCCACCTGCTAGCTGAATGTAATTTTAAAAAATGCTTTTAAAAGATAAATAGCGAGTATTGATTTTTTATAACTTATTAAACGCTGCTATTTAGTTTCTGAGGCAGCAGTTAGACTCAAGGACAGGGACAAGTGAGTGGTCTTCATAATGGAAGAAGTGCAATATGCAGTGTCCTGTCACAGTGTCAAAGTGTTCCTCTTGTGTCACTCTGTCGTCTACTCTCTTGAGAGATAGCACAGCTGAGAGTGGTCTTTAAGGCATAGCCAATATACAATAGATTGTGAGATCTCTTATTCCCTGCGTCAGCACTGATGATGATAATGTTGATGGCTCTCGGAATAGAGGGTGACTATTATTGGAGGAAATCAATTAAGGAAATGAATGTATGCTCTTACTGGGCTCTTTTTTAATGCTCTGTGTTAAAGTTTCCTCATCCACTCTCCAGTTTTTCTTGAGCCAAATGCAGGCCAGTGGAGGTTAATGCATTTTTACTGTAATACCAACTGTGAACTTCCTTCAAAAGCCCAGAGTGACGCAAGAGCTTTTAACAGAAAGAAAACTGTTTCACGTGGAGGAAATATTTATGTGTCATGAGATTGCTTCACCTAATTCTTTGCTTTTGGATTTGATATGTATGTGTCATGAGATTGCTTCACCTAATTCTTTGCTTTTGAATTTGGTATCTGTGACGATGGTGAAGATGCAAATGGTGGCTTGTTTTTCGGCCTTTAGGATAATTTCAGAATCTGTCTTTCTTAGCTGTCTGATCTGGGCTTGTACACCTGTGTTGCCACCAGCTCCAGTGGAGAAACATCATGGAGTGCCTACTTGGATGTCAGAGGTCTGCTTCAGAAGAAATAATTCATATTACAAAAATCTGTTCATCAAACATGGCATTGGTTAATATTCTTTGCTATGGCAGGTATTCATTATCTTACCCTCTCTCTCTGTTTGCATCTTTCAGAATCCACTGACCTCTTAGACTTCACTCCTCACAATGCAACGGCCCTCTCGGGGCCTCCCTCCAAGCCAGTTGTCACTGATGTTACCAAGAGCAGTATTTCGTTGTCATGGGAACCGGGGCCGGAGGTGGGCTCTCCAGTGTCCTCCTATGTCATAGAGGCCTTTGGGTATGTCTGTGACCTATGTCCTCGGGCTACATCTACTGACCCCACACTTTTACGGCAACTGTGGGTGTTTCTGTGGGCAGTTATTCTAGCCGGAGCAGTTTCGGCTTTCAATTCTTTATTAAAGATATTTTATATTTTAATGCTAATTATTTGGCGACTAAAAGCTCCGTTCAAACAGAAAATGATTGGCACATGAGAACTAGCTTTTGTTCTATCCTTACCAAACAGTTGACTAAAAATGGAACTTCAAAGGCATAGCATGTGTCATGATTGTTAAACTGATTACTCCTTTTGAGGATGACAGGAGGTTTTTCTAAAGATTTCACAAGTGAATGTGGCATTTCATTACTGCGTGAAATGTGATTTTAGCTTCCTGTCTCAAGAAACGGAGCCTACCAGTTCTGCCTCGAACAAACAGTCTACATTACTTCAATAGTAATGAAAAGATTCTTCCTAATTAATTACATTTAATCCTGCTCGTTCTACAGGCAGTCAGTGAGTAACAGCTGGCAGACGGTGGCAGACCACGTGAAGACCACGGAGTTCACAGTCATTGACCTGCGACCCAATACTGTCTACCTGTTCATCATCAGGGCGGTAAACGCTCAAGGGCTCGGGGACCCCAGCCCCATGTCTGAACCAGTCCGCACTCAAGGTACAAAAATGAAGTGCAGCATAATGAATCATCAATATTCCCCTCTACATGCCTGCATTTCTTTTCTGTGTCGCAGACATAAGTCCCACCGCGCAGGGAGTGGACCATCGGCGCGTGCAGAAAGAGTTGGGAGACGTGGTGGTCAGCATGCACAACCCTGTGGTCCTTAGCTCCACTTCAGTGCAGGTCACATGGACTGTGAGTACTGGTATACTTTTTCTTTTTTTCTTCCACGTTTTTATAATTATAGTAGTTATACCTTCGGTGGGGCCAAACAAATCAAGCTGAGGCTTTTGGGAACGTTACACCGGGCATGTCACTAGGTTTGTTTACACGGGCACGCTAGGTAAATTGTTTAAGGGATGGCTACACATTCACAGTCTTGAGCAGCTGGTGCGCAATCAATTTAAAATGGTTTTGAGGTGATGCTGTTAACAAGACTAATGTTTCTATTCAGGACAAATACATCACCATTAGACGCTACGTGTATCACTTCTGGAAGTGATGCAGTTTAAAGTCAGCCCTTTATCTGGGAAGTGTTATTTTTGTCTGCTAGCAAGGTGTCCCTAGTAGCTGCTGCTGTAGGTTAATGACACACCGCGGCTGGACACTAGCCTGCTATTATGTGCTTATATGCTGCTTGCAGACTGATAAAGTGGCAGGAAAAAACGGGCTTTTTTGTCCTTTCAAATAAGTCTGTGGATGTTGCTTGGCCAGGCTCCATTTGTGAGAAACACACCCATTGGTTAACACATTTCAAGTAAAAGTGTCTCTATTAAAGTGTTTTTTGTGCACTGTTGGATTTCATATGTCAGTGAACTTGAATTGGACAATCTGCAAAGATGCTCAAGAACGTGTCACTAGTTGCGATCAGAACCCTTATTCTAAAGCACATCTTGGTTAAAAATGGGGCTTCTAAGAGAATGATAAAGTGAACACAGAGGAGGGTCATTTATTTCGATTTATCGACCAAACCCCCTTGATTTATTTTTTCTGTAACACAGTGGAACAAACACATTAGTGGCAGTACATCTAAAGTGCATAAGGCTTTCAGGATTCTCAAATCATGGTGTTAGTGACATGCTGACTGAGAGAAAGAGACCGAGAAAAGAAAAGAGATCCATCCTAATATATTTTGATTGGTCTGACGATAAACAGCTGCTCTACATCACTTCTAAAAGCCTTGCCTTGCGTCTGCCCTTGTTAACAAGCCCATGCAATGAGTTCAATGTTACAAATTGTACTCCTCTCCTGAAATGGACCAGTGAAAAATGAAAAAAAAAGTCTAACTCTCCAAATTGGGCTGAAAGTCTGCCTCGGAGGTGCTGTTCAGCTTTACCAAATAGATTTACAACTCGCTTCCTGTGGTTTCTGTCTCCTCTGCTGCTAATTTAATTGTATGATTAACTAAGCGTGCATTGTTACTGACAAGGAGACTAACTAAATGCCGATCCAATGCTCCAAAGCAGTTTACACACAGGCGTGCGCCACCTCCCAGGTCATTACAGTACAGCATGTCTTCATTGCACTCTCTCTCTTCTTCTTCTTCTTCTTCTTTCCTTTCAGGTTGAGAATCCATCCCAGTTCATTCAAGGCTACCGTGTTCTGTACCGGCAGACGTCGGGGCTGCCCTCCCCGGGGCCGTGGCAGATGCAAGACTTGAAGGTCGCCTCAGAGAGGGACATAACTCTCTCTGGTTTGAAGAAAGGGATTGTCTATGAGATTAAAGTGCGGCCATATTTCAATGAGTTCCAAGGTGCAGACAGTGAATCCATGACGGCACGCACAATGGAAGAAGGTAAGCGATAAATGAATTATAATTCATAACAGATATTCATTTTTCTGCTGACGCTGCAAAGAAATAGTGAGATTTAGTTACTTTTGCAAGAGCAGAGGCTCTTTTGTAAATGATTCTACCTACTTTTATATTTATTTGCTGCTGGTGATGGCTTGGTGGATAGATAGTAATGGGTGATGGCATTTCAAGTACACCCGCCCACCCTGCTGCAGTAGCATGTCCCATGAGTGTGAAAACAGGTCTACCAGACAGCGCAGTGGGGGTCTGTGACAAGCTTGAGTCTCTGTAGGTTGGTGGGCAGAAGGGGAGGGAACAAACGGTCTCCTTTGACATAAGCTAAACTCTCTCTCTGCTCCGCAGTGGACCCCTGCTGCCTCGTCTCCGTCACACACAAACCAGAGCCGTATGACATAAGCCCCTCTTATCAACCCCCACACACACACACACACACACACACAAATTATCTGTGGTAACACTTCTTGGTATTCTCCTTGTGCTCCTTTCGTGCGGATTAAATGATTTGCTACTGGTTCTTCTTAGGTTAATTGTTTTATAAGTAACTAATAAAATCATTGTAAAAAATTGACAACATGTAGTGTCATCTGAGTAATAATTTACCTTAATCAATTCTGAACACATGTTATGATAGAGTACGCATTTTTTCGAGATTCTAATAGGACTTTATAATCTTATATATCCACCATGAAAAAGCATCTAGAAATTGACCCCTTTCAGACCACTTACAGAATCATAACATGTTTAGGTTGTATTCAGTATCAATGTTATCCAGTGATAGTTATTTCTATGTCCATTGGAAGAATGGGTCTCAAAATGTATTTGAAGAATCTGTAAATAGAGAGAGAAAAATAAATAAAATCCTTTCAAAATCTGTCCAAATGGTGCTATTGGATGAGACTAAAGCAACTCTTATGAAAAAACTCCATATCATGAGGTTGAAAACTCTTGATTTACAAAAAAAAGCTATTGAGAATGGAGTCTTGAATTGCACCTTACGTATTTTTTGTACTTTTAAACAAAGGGTTCTGCTTGCTCTCAGGGCATAGTAACCTCTTCATGAGGCGTATTGAATTCATGTGCCCCACAAGCTGAACTGAGAGCAAGTCATTATAAGGCCATTAATGCATCTTCCTCCCAAGAATATGAGAATGGCTATGCACAGGGGCTTAAAACGAAAATTAATTTCAGTGTAGCCCAATTAAAATGGCCACCCATAATTACTGCAGGTATTTAAGGCCTTGTGGGCACATCCTCTTGCTGATTGGGATCTTGAAAACAAGGCATAGAGGTGCAGAAAATTGGTTTGATCTACAGTTGCTTTCAAGATTGGAAATGTGCTGCTCGACAGAATTCAGAGCAAAGAACTCTATATATCTGGAATGTGCCCCCTGTCTTTGTGAAATACTGGCACTGGCAGAGGGCGTCTCAGGGGTCTCAGGGGTCTCAGTGGTCAAAAACAGTCAATGTCTACAGCGGGTTATGTCTACCACTCGATACCCTGTATTGCAGGACATCAAGCAGTTTATGTGCCTTTTGTTGCACTGCTGTGATTAAACACGGTTTCCTACAACATTGGAATCATTAATTGCTTTTGCTAACTCTTGAGATACTGTTTTTGTTAACCTCGATGTAAGTTTAGTCCCACTATTAGGAGCATACTCTTTGACTTCTTCAGCTGCTCTGGAGATTTATTGTAATGTTATTCTGAGTCATTGCTGGTATTGTAGCCATTAGTCTTCCTTGGGGATTGTTCTTGTAAATACGGAAATTGCAGAAATGCACTTAATGATTCCTGTCTCTTTTCCTAATGTATACTTTTGACAGACCGGGAAAGATCGATCAGTTCGCGGAAACAGCGAACAGGAGCTTACTTGCTGGATGTGGTGCACCCACATTTGCTAAGCAAAATATGTTAAAGCATTAATGTAGTTTGAACTGTGTGAAACAAAATGTATCTCTAGAGCAAAAGTACAATAGACAACCTGATTGGGATGACTTTGACTTTTGACCTACAAAGATTCAGTGTTGATTCATGAGCCAAAAAAGTTTCCTAATTTAGATTATTGGTAGGGATTCCGAACAATTTGTAGAGGTTATTTTAATGAAATCTTTTAGAAAGGTTTGTTAAGATCCTTCATTTATTATAAGGGTTTACTTATGTTCATGTTTACCAGATATTTAGAGCTTTCCAGATGTCTAACTCATGGCCTGGCCTTATTTCTCTGATCTAGCAATACAATCACCAATGTTTCTCACTGAGATAATGTGCACCTTTATGATGCATTTTTTCTCCAACCATTTTCAGAACTAATCCTATCTGGAGAAGTCATGTTGCTCTCTGTCCTTGTCGCAAACAAGACAATCCCATCATGGCCCACCTGCTTTGGCTTTTCTGCATTGCCGCGGCACTCAGCACATTGCTTACATCAACTCACTGTAGATAACCTTGTTTGTTTCAGCTCCTTAATTGCATCCAGAGTAGTTATTTCATTCCCTCAGTCAGCGCATAATGAAAGTTTTAATGGGAATCATGAGAAACGGTGTACCCAGAGTGGTTGTGTAGTCCGTTGAGTGAGAGATGATGATTTGCTCACTTGCACAGACATTGTGTTTGCCTCCTGCTGCTGGCAGTCTCTTCAAATCCAATTGCCAATCTGTCCATGCAGGTTATAAGGCCAGTTTTGTACATTTAAAAAAAAATGACCCATTAAAGAAAGAGTTTGAGTTTGGCACCATGTGGCATAACACCACATTTCTGTTGACAAGACATCGCAGAATTCTCATTAGTGGACACAGAGACTGACCATTTTCATTAAAATAAGATATGCAAAATTGAGTACAGCTACTTTAAATGCATTTACATGTGGTCATTATGGTCTTAGTCCATTAAAGGGATAATGTTAGCAGCTGGGCTCTGCCATTTTTCCCTTGCCAAAAACATTCTGCCCATATCTGAACTTTCTGGCCTGCTTGATATGGTAATTTCATGCGCGATTAGTTGTGCACAACTTGGACCTAAAATACTAGTGTATATCTTATAGCCAATAAGATTAGAAAATCTTAAACTCAGTTTGAATCGTCCATTGTTTCAGGTTCCAGTAAACCCTTCAAAAAAAACACGAAGGAAGGGAAATTGAGATAAAGTGCTCTGGTAGCCATCTGCCACACTGGCACGAAAAACACTTTGTTGTATGGCTTGCTGCGTATGAGTTGATGGAGTGGGTTCGACAAAGTAAACAGTCTAAATCATATCACTCCTTTACGTATTACCATTGTTTCTTTCATCTTTCTACCCCCCCCCCCCCCTTTACCCTGGACAACATCAGCACCTGGTGCGCCTCCGCAGCAAGTGACCGTGTTGACGGTAGGCAGCCAGAACAGCACGTCAATCAGCGTGTCATGGGACCCTCCTCCCTCCGACCAACAGAACGGCATCATCCAGGAGTACAAGGTGGGATCAAACGCTGCTCCTCATAAGCTGAACCAAATTGAATACGTTAGTAATGTACTGTGCCTTGTAATAAATTCTGTCTGGCGTGTCTGTCTCCGTCAGATCTGGTGTCTGGCCAACGAAACCCGCTTTCATGTCAATAAGTCTGTGGATGCAACCATCCGTTCTGTGGTTGTCGGGGGGCTGCAGACTGGAGTGCAGTACCACGTGGAGGTGGCTGCATGCACCAGTGCAGGGGTGGGGGAGAAGAGCAAACCCCAACTCATCCTTTTAGGTAATACACATACACACACCAAATCTAGGGTCAAACAAAAAGCTCATAATGAGGGGCCTCAGTCTCCTTCACAGACTGCGAGTCTGGAGAAATGATTTATCAATTTATTAGACTTGGTGAAAGAAGACTGCGCTTTACAACGCAGACGTCTACAGAGGAATCGATTGTCGTTTGTTAATAAGCGTAGTGTGTGTGGTAACGCTCTGCCAAGTACTGTTTGCCATATCAATAACACTTCAATATGTGTCCAGCTGGCGCTAACAATGTCAACTGTGTTTTTGTTGGAGCTTATCAGCCTATCACATCTCGTCAAATGGCTAAAAGATGCCCAGATTATATAAGCCCGGAATCAATATCGTAGCCCAGGCCAGATGCTCTTCATCTGTGACTTTTGACTGATATATAATAACACCCTCAACGCACAGAGAAAAGGAAACACAGGCATGCGGACTGAAGCTTAATGATGGAGGGGGTGGGGGGGGGGGGTTCCTGCTGGGGACTGTGAATCTAATTTCACAGCACAGTAACTGCAACAGAAAATCAAACTCTGTGAGAGCTGCTCTGTCAATCTTGTGTCTTGCAGCTCAAGTTGATAAGTGCAATGCTGAATTGATTTACTCTGCCTACATATTGGATGCACTGATGCCGTTTTGCTTTTTTTTTTTTTTTGCTTTTACCACATTTTCCCCAGCATGTTCTTTCTTCTCCTTTCCATTAGTTCAGAGTCATCTTTAAGCCTGTGCACAGATCCATGTGTCATTAATATATAGTTTATTTATTTTTTGAAATGTTTAAAATTAACTGAACAATAGATCTTTTTCTTTTATTCAAAACGTCTATTTATTTGTTGTCAACTACCAAAAGGCATGTTTTGAGCCACAGTGGAAATATAATTGTTTTAATCTTTGTCCAAAAATGATTCTTAAACAATGCTTCTATTGAATCATGTTTATTTGTTCATTTGTGTCTGTTGTGTGCTTGTGTTTGGTTGTATTTATTTGTGTGTGGGGGCCCCAAGGTGCAGAACTGAGGGACGTAATGACGGGATCGGAAGGAAACAATAGCATCTCAGACGTGGTGAAGCAGCCAGCCTTCATCGCTGGTTTGGGAGGGGCCTGCTGGATTGTCCTCATGGGCTTCAGTGCCTGGTTGTACTGGAGAAGAAAAAAGAGGAAGGGACTAAGCAACTATGCAGGTAAAAAAAATCCGAAATGAAATCAATTTACATGGTTCTGCACCGAGACGGAATCACAAAGCACATTAGGTCTCTTTCTAGGACAAAAGCTGATGTCATCCCATGTGATTCCATTTGAGTTGGCAAAAAATTCAGAACAAAGGAAATGTATTCGGCACTGACGGAAATAGGCCCTATTTACTTTAATTCACAGAGCACTGATGTGCATCAACTGTGCTGAGTTCCATCGGCACCTCACCTCAACAGTCTAATACATTCATGCGAAATAAGTAATTTAACATCCCACTCCATTATCAGACCGTAGCTGGTGTTGTTTGCACATTATCACAAGGCGCGTCTAGGTTTACGTATGAAATATTATTTTATCCCTTAGTGAGTCTGGCATATAGCTGTGTGCCATTATCGTTATGTGTTTTGCAGCTTTCATTGAGGTGACTTGGGGAGAGAGCAGTGCGATTTCCTTATTTGATGGGGATTTATTAGATTGAGTGCTGCTTCTCTGATTTCTTCTCTCAAAACAAATGGAGTTTAAGATCAAAACATCACATTTCAGTTTTACTGAAATATTTCTTATTTTTTTAAATATTCTATGATGTAAAATATAACTAGTTATAACTAGTTTTAATCATATTGATATTAAATACTTAATATGTGTAATACTACACAGTATGTATTGTCTGTGGTGTGATATTTGTCAAGAAAAGTGTTCCTCTCTCTTTTAAAAACTTCTTTTTAAAAAGAGGTTTGAAATTTGTCTTCTGAAAATAAGTAGTGAATAAAATGATGATGACACAAATGCCACAGGTCGAAAGTGTCTCACCTTCACTTGAACTGTTTCCCTCAGGGCAATCAGTGTAATTCAGATAATGCTGCAATCTACTAGTTAGGTGAATAGAGCACCTAGTTTCATCAAATCATGCCGATACCATCATTGAAAAAAGAGCAGGCATTAAATAAGCGCCTGATTTCATAGTTCCACGCCTTCCTTTGATTTTCTTTTTTGAGCATAACAAAATGTTTTCATATGGTTCATCACACTTTATCCACTTTCTTCTTCTTTTTGAATTGCAGTTCAATCCTTTACCTTTACGCGTGCAGGTATGTCTTTTTACATTCATCATTGTGTATTAAACTATCCCAGTTAAGCTGATTTTACTAAAAGAAGGGTCTACTGCATGTTTTCAGGCAAAATAATTGCATTTTTTCCTTCCATCCTCCCTCTTTTCTCTAAAAGTTACTTTCCAAAGAGACAGAGGCCTGATCAGAAATGGAAGGTAAGACTTATAATAATAATAATAATAAATTGTAATACCAAGAAAACCTTTCAGCAAGAGCTTTACCACTGACTGTTAGTGCTCCACACCGTATTGCTTCACCTGCCTTCTTGGTGGCAAGAGCCTTTTGTCATACCTGTATTAAAGAAATCTTTCAGGATGAACAAAATCTGCATACAGGTTCCAATATTTCGGCATATGATTTGCACACTTGATGGCACACTTGATGAAAGCATTAATCACTCCTTTTGAAGTGAGTGCTACCAATTAATGCAGGTGAGGGCTTTGTTCCCTGGCTCTCTCTCGGTGCAGCCGAGGTTGTTAACAGAGCCAGAGGTCGAGGTAGTTGGGCAGAGTTGATTAATGTGCTGTTGGAAAAAACGCTCTCCGCATAGGACATTCTGATGGGTTGCATTTGGGGGGAATATAACAACAAAAGGACTGGACCTTGAGAATTTCCTGACACCTCAAAATGACCAGGTTCAAGTTTACCTTTGTATCCAGCGAAAATCAAAGGATGTAAGAGAAGGGAGTGGATTTGCGTTTGCAGAGAGGGAAAGAATGAACTTCCTCATCTTCCTTAGTCTTCCCCCTTCCCTCTTTCTGTTTTGTCACACCAAAGCAAGCAGTATGAAAATAAATGTCTTCTTGCCTAACCCTTTTGTGCATTAGTGCGCTTCGTCACGTTGTATAGTTACATTTATGTTACTGTGTCCGTGTTTTGGCTTTCGTCTCTCAGCAAATGTATGTAAATGTGTGTGTATGCTTGTGTATTTTAAAATGGAAATAATTTGAGCGATCACAGAGTCATCTGTGAACAATGTACTCTGTAGCCGCACATGAAGCAAAAATATATGAAGAGGAGGCGCCATGGCATTGAATGTTTTCCCAGTTCTACAGCTGCTGATAAGAAATGTTTGTAACCTTTTTTGTCCCTAAATTGCTTCCAAAAACGTACCTTGTAGTCAAAGCTGGTATTCATGACCGTTGTATTTCACTAAGACAAAACGACACAGTAGCTCTCCCCAACCACCTAATGGGCTTCTGCTGTCTCTGTTGCCATGGAGACGGTGCACCAGTGTAGCCGATCTGCCAGAGGCTGTCCATGATTCTCAATTTAAAATGTAAATTTCTGTTGTGCTAAGGCTCCAAAGTGGATTTTAGTGTGTATTTAGGGCTGCCTTGTTTCTCGGGGGAGAATTAGGGGTGGTGGAGGGAAGGGTAGATAGAAGGCTGATTTATAGACTTGCCGTGTTATGTCTCTTTGTGGTGTATGGTCGCCTGTGTGCGAGGCTGCTCCACGGGCGAGAATATGCTGAATGAGTTTTCACAGCAATTTGTTGTTGATGCAGCACGAGAAAAATGAGCAATGCTGTTTCAGCGCACCTTTGATATTTAACAATGTCAATTGGTCCCCTGTCTTACCCCATGTTCTCTCTGCAAACATCCCCTCACAGCCGTCCAGGGCTGCTGAAAACGGGTGACCAAGGCCTCCCCTGGTTGGCTGACTCCTGGCCCTCGACGAGCCTCCCAGCTGACGGCGGCTTAGGGAGTCCAAAGGGCGGCAGCAACTTTGGCCGAGGAGGTAAACAGGCCGGGCCGGGGTGTTGTGAAAGGCAGTTTTAGCAATGCCTGGCCAGACAGTTTTGATGCTCATCCATTAGGAAGCGCAGTGACAGGACATCACGCAGAAGCATGCACACACAAACAAACTCGTACACGCAAATTAAGAGAGCCTTTGAGGGCTGTACTTGACTGATTTGATTTGACAAGCCTGATATTTGGCTTAAATTTTTCATTATTTCTCGTGCCCTGACATTGTGCCTTATTTCGAGGTTCTGCATCTGTGTGTTTGCATATCCTGTCTGTTTATTGGAACCCTGGTGAGCTGCATGATTTATATGTGCAAGAAAGTAAAGCTTGAAGGTTAGCGCTGCTTGAATAAGGGTCATGTGACCACTCTACCAGGCTTCCACAGCGTGTCGCATGCTAATTGTGGTACTAGATAATCACTTTCATTCATATCAAGTCCATTTGAGACCTGTATTTAACTAATACCGAGTGCCAGAGCAGCAGGGAGCGTTAATGACCTTAAAGATCGTTAACATCATGTCATCATGTTATCTCTCTGTGACCCCTATTTTTTTTTTTCTTTCCCACCTCGCTTTGCCACCATCCTCTTTTGTCTCAGACGTTTTACCGTCCGCCGCGGTTGAGAAGACGGGCACCATGTTGTCTGATGGGGCCATCTACAGCAGTATTGACTTTATGGGGAAGGCCGGCTACAGCAGCCCAGCGCGAGGCAGTCAGCCCACCCCCTATGCCACCTCTCAGATTCTACAGTCCAACAGTTTCCACGAGCTGGCCGTGGACAGGCCAGATCCCCGCTGGAAGGCCTCTCTCCAAGCCCAGCAGGAAATAGCGAACCTGGGCTACTCGCTGACGGACAGGCGGCCTGGCAGTGGTACGAGTCCCGCTGTAGATAGAGCTCAATTATCTTTTCATTTTTGGTGTGTTGATGTTTGGACTCTTATGTGTGTATCGTGAGTCTCTATGGATAGCAATAGCAAAACATTCCAATAAAAGCCCTTTTTTTGCTATAAGTTGAAAGGAAGTTATTGTTATTTTTCTGTGAAATGACTGGAAGGGGCGTTGGAAAACTAAAGCGGAACAAGCACAAATTGGAAAGGGGGGAATGTATGTACACATTAACTGAAAATGAACCCCCAGGATAATGTTCTTAATTACTCTTCTATCTTCATCACAATTCTTCCCCAGGAGCTCATCTAGCCCAGAAATGTCATCCAATCATGACGCATTTCTTTGGGTGAACTTGATTAGTGATGGCGGAAAATCGCTCAGTGTTCTGAGTTGTTTATGCAGTGTGTATACATTTAGTAAAGTCATGGAGGCATTTCCGTCTTTACTTTGGTGTCTTTTGCACAACAGCCTGTGTGCTCGGCTAAATGTCAGGCTTACCAGAGATAGTGGAGCACGTGGGGAGGCAACATAAAGTGGTTCGCCGCAGGTTTTGGGGGCTCTTTAAGAAATGTCAACATTTTGAAAAAAGTCCTAATGTGCTGTCAGGACACAAAAAGAGAAATAATTTACTCTGCGTAGGAGACAGGGTTGAAACAATTCAGTTAACAGAGTAAGACGGAAGTAAGACTCCAGTGTTTGTGAATTCAGTGCAGAATAATAGTTGTGTTCACAAGGATTTCTTAGCATTGTCTAGAAATGACCAAACTTCCTTTTCTCTTTACCTTCCCCCCAGGTACAAAGGTTGGGAAGAAAAAGAAGGTGAAGGGTGGAACAAAGACCTCTAAATCAAATGGGACATGCTGGGCTAACATGCCCCTGCCTCCACCACCCATGCACCCACTTCCTGGCACAGAGGTTGACCTTGACCGTTACCCCCAGGAAAACCACGGAGGAGGGTAAGATACATTCATCTGCCTCTGCCTCGGAACAGATCCTGCCGTGTGTGTGTGTGTGTGTGTGTGTGTGTGTGTGTGTGTGTGTGTGTGTGTGTGTGTGTGTGTGTGTGTGTGTGTGTGTGTGTGTGTGTGTGTGTGTGTGTGTGTGTGTGTGTGTGTGTGTGTGTGTGTGTGTGTGTGTGTGTGTGTGTGTGTGTGTGTGTGTGAGAGCCTGGAAAAGAGCTTCACATAGTTCAAACACAAATGACGGTTGTGTGTAGTTTTTGTAGTGTCTAACATACACGCTTTCTAAAGTGATTACTCATTACAAAAACAAACTTTTAATCCTGATTAATGAATTGTGCGATGAATCAGTCTATTATAGCTTTTGACAGCCCTAATAACAAATTAGGTTTCAAAGAACAGCAATGGCTTCCCTAAGCAAAGGATGTTATTGGCGGGGATGCATTTAGTGTGTTTGAGGTATAGAATATGGCTGATGACATACAATAGAGGTCGAAGCAGTAGCCAGCAGACCTCGGGGCATCAGAAGCTCACTTGCAATGCACCCTGGTACATGTAAGCAATGTCTCTCAATCAGTAAAGCATGCACTGTGAAACGTATTGCTTCTATGTTTACCATCAACACTAACAATATAACAACATACAAAGTGGAAGATTTTCCCTTAGAATCCTTACACATTTTGTATCTTCAGCCATTTACGACAAGTCGTGATGATAAATATATAAAACATCTGTCCATATGCCAGATATGACAGCAACAGTTGGACCCCACCAATGTCTGTCCAGACGTACCGCCATCCGAATTTGGATAATGAGGCTGAGGGGGAGAGAGGTCCGACTCCTCCCGTTAGAGGAAGATCCTCCTCGCCGGCAGCAGCTTCCTTCAGCCAGCCCTCATCTTCTTCTCTCAGCTCTGCCCACCATGAGGAAATGCAGTCCATTCTGCAGGCCCACTTGGATGAGCTGACTAGAGCTTACCAATACGAGGTGGCCAAGCAGACATGGTAAGGCTCAACTTATATATATATATGTATATGTATATATATGTGTATATATATATATGTATATATGTATATGTATATATATGTGTATATATATATATGTATATATATGTGTATATATATATATGTATATATATATATGTATATATATGTGTATATATGTATATATATGTGTATATATATGTGTATATATATGTGTATATATATATATGTGTATATATGTGTATATGTATATATATGTGTATATATATATATATACACATGCGCAAACACACACTGGGACCAATTTCCTTCTATAATTTGATTTATCTATTTGGTTATAAAAAAAGACCAGAGGGGCCGTTATCGTACTGTACTGACTGTAATTTAAAAGCTATATGCTCTTCCCATGCTTTACAATATCATTCAAACATACTTGCTTTGCACACTAGGAGATGCACCAGTGATTTTATTCATTACATTCTATTGATATTTTGGCATTTTGCATATCAACGGCCAATATTTGCGCACCAAAAAATGCTGCTATTTACTTGTGTTAGCCGAAACCTGCAGACCACGTTTCCTGTGAGCGATTAAAACAGATCTCAATTGGTTGCACCTTTGATGGAGCATTGGGAAACTTGAAGGCAGAGGTGACGGGTGTTGGAGGGTAATGACTAGGTTTAGTCTAACATGCTGTTCTGACATCAGTAAATCGAGTTGATAATTATGCATGCATCTCCTCTACGGCGGGATGTGAGCCATCATGGAGGACAGCTTTGGGGGAGATAACAGGCATGTCGGTGACGGCCCTGCCCATCCAGATATCCTTTATCCAGCCCAATTACAACTCCATTGTGTTAGCACAACACACACGAGCACTGAGAAAGTAATCAGTTGAATCACTGCAGGCAATCACAGTCAGTGCACATTGCATCCCTACCTTTCTGAATATGCACTGATTCCATGTGATTCAAAACAATATTTGAAATATTCATGCTCATTATCTGACCTCCTTTGCTTTGGGAAATGTGTTTTCTTTGCTAATATACAGTAATTCCCCACAATTTATTAGGCACATGAAGGGCAGTCCAAACGTGTCAACCACCCCCATCCCTCCAGTGGACTTCATGTCCAGTACACTGGGCTCTGATTTGGGAGCAACTCTCCTTTCTGAAGAAGACGAGGACTTGGAGGAGGAGGAAAGATACGCTGTGGTCTCAAAGAATCTGGGTGGCTTTGACTACGCTCCTGCTCACAGCATAGAAGGCCTTGAGGGCTCAGGTGTGTTTTATGTATGTTGAAACAAGTTTGAATGAAGTCGTTGCTTTTAAATCAGTAGACCATCAGTAGATTGATGGTAAAAAATATTTATATGCTTTTTAATGCATACATGGTGTTTGAATTATTGTTATTAAAGATGCACCACATTTAGAAACAAGGCCATACACTCAATGTCAATATGTCCAATGGCTGTGGATTAATAATGCAGACTGATTTCTTTTACTACTATATCACTGCAGCCACTTGGTCCTTAGAAATTTCATTAATGTAAGACAATTTTACAGTACATGGTTAAATTCCCATGACAATGGCCACTGCGTGCAGGAAGAAGCGTCGTGCAGCAAGGCAAAGCCAGTGTGTGGATTGTGGAGGCCCGTGGGTCCTTTTATTTTACTGTGACTACAAGCTTTCCCTAACAAAGCCTTCGCCATGTTTTCGCAGACAGTCCAATATTGATGCATTTCTCTGCCAATAGATCCCTGAGGTGGCAAACACTGTGCGGGCGGTTTTCTGGCAGAACTATCACCTACAGACACAAAGAACAGAGTCCAAGAAGTACAACCGGCCATTTAATACTATGCAGGCCCCAACACGCATCTATCCACTGGTTGTCTTCTACCGGAACGGAGCCATTTGGGCCGATTCAAGAACCGTTAATCCAAACAACTTCACACTCAACGCTATTGTGAAGCAGATCAAATGAACGGTTGTCAAGAAACACGGAGGACATCACAGATCTAGTCTTAATCACAAGTATTCTTTGTCAAAGAGATATGCAGACAGTCTGAAGCCGTCCTGGATATCAAAACCATAATGTAAAATGATTCAAAAACCTTTAGAAGTGCTCTATTGAAAAACTACATGTCTAAAGTTTACCATTTGACGCATTTATAAATAGGGTTTTGTCTGAAAGCCTTTCTTTAGAGTGAAAGTGGAGATTTTCTCCCACTGGGACATGACAGCACCGTTTTTAGACTCCATTGTTTGAGAGGTTAAGAGATTTGAGAATGTTTTTAACCCTTTTAAAAACTCATTGCAGGACAAAATACTGGTCGCTGTGACTAAAAATATTTACAAACATCGCAACGCAAACATTTTATAGAGTTATATTTAGCTGTCACATGTATTAGAAGAGCAGATTGAGAAAACGGCTTTAGTCCCGTAAGGAATGTTTGTCACAACATTATTTCATGTTGTCTCAACGTATCTCAAAATTCTGGTCATTGCGCCAGTGAGTCTTACTCCTTTATCTCATCAAAATAACTTTCCTGCAGTAGTTTAGACATGTAAATGACTTGACACAAAGATTTGTTGACATGTATGAATTAACATTACTTTTTTTTTACGTTTTCAATCTGCAAAACAACAAATTACCGGAAACAGTGTCAGAATTCGCATTCCCGGGTTAGGGCAACGCTGGCTTTCGCTGCCTGGGTTCGGGCACCTTTACGTCATTTGATGAGGAAAACGTGCATGATCACAACTCAAATCAAATCAACTTGACTAATCTGCATAGTTGTGTTTGGAGTGTTTTTGAACAGATAAGTGCAGATTGTAGCCAAGTCTCTAATGTTTCAAACGGTGTGAAACATTCTGATATTCCTTCATAATGAGTACACTGTATTCCTGTTGGAAGTTGGTTCTGGCTCGGTTTTGGCTCCATCTTGGTGGTCTTTAAGCGTAAAAGGTTTTAATAATGGATTTCTATGCAGCAGTTGAAACAGCGAATATTACCCATTTCTCTAAAAATGATAAGCGTAATAATGGATCGTATCCAAGCTGATAACGAGCAGGGCAGCTGAATGATATATTCCCCAAAAGTTGTGATAACTGGGCAATTCCAGCACACAAGTATTCTCCTCCGACAGAGCTGGGACATTTAGTGAAGTCACTGTCAATCCGGTGAAAAGTAAGATTCTTATCATCAATAACTGCTGTTTAAAGACGTCACGTACAAATTTATGTTTGAACCAAGTTTGACATTATTTCATTGGGATTTTGACAAAAGCTGATTACTTTTGTACATCCTTATCGCTCTTTGGTGTTCAGCTCGATCCACTGCACGTTAGCCAAATACTTGTTGACGCGCCGCTTAGCCAAATATTTATCTTCCTTAACTCCCTCTCTCTCTGTAGGCAAATGCTACCAGCATTGTCACCCCGACAGCTCTGGCTCAGAAGACCATGGCACACACAGCCTTGGCCACAAGAGGGCACCACTGACCGGCCTCAAACCTCAGACGGCCAAGGTCGGGACTCTGCCGAGACGAAGGGACACCAACACTGACGGTACGTATCCTTTGCCATTGCTTTACCAAAACACCCTTTGAATTCATAACGAGGAGTGCTCTCATGCTGATGTCTCACTTGCGTCCTTTCACAAATCCGCTCGCCTTACCCTCGGCGCTTGTAGCCCACACACCGGCCGCGAAGCCCCTGCACAGCCTGGGTTCCCGCATGCACAGCTCGTGGGCAGCTGCGGCCTCAGACCCCTCTGAGGAGTGCATGGTGACCGTGTCGACGCTGGAGCGGCAGCATATGGCTTCGTGGAGCGGCACGACAACATCCAACAGGGGAACCCTGAGTAGGGGCTCCCACAAGAGACCTGGCACAGAACCCATCCACAACGGGCATCCTTCCACAAGCAGCACAGAGAAAAGGGAGCACTGTAGGTGTTGATCCTCGCGAGGAAGTATGCACGTTACACATAATGAATGTAATTTAAGACAGCAGTGTCACCTGTACATGCAGAGAAAAAATGATTTGCAGCCTTGACTGATTCTTTTTTCGAATATTTCTGTAGTCTTTGTTTTCAGCCTGATTGACAAAGATTTAAAAAATCCATGCTCTTTGATGAACACAGAGCACATAATGAATCCTAAATTGTGGCTTTCGTTTCTCTAACAATTTGTAAAGAAAGACAAGACAAGATTTGTCTCTTATAGTCAGTAGTGACAGCATCAGAATGCAGTGATCAGTAGACAGAGATTCAACAAATTCTAGATTTGGAAGAATTATGCCCCATCATTTTTAAAAGAAGGAATGCTGTGGAAGCCTGACAATTTCTATTGCAAAGTGAAATGCTGTTGGGATATGCAGATACTAAGAGCGAAGTATTCATCTCCCACAGATTTGACATTTGTTGTTCTTGGTGTTTCTGCTCTTCCAGAGTCTTTGTGAGGCGTCGTTCCCGCAGTTGCTCCCTGTCCCAGGACACCTTGTTTGTAAGCGCTATGAGATTTCCTCTCTGAGTGACACAGAATGATGTTTGGAAGATGGAGAGGAGACAGAATGGAGACAAAGGAAAGAGTGCAAGATAAAAATGCCGAGATGTAAATTCCATGTACAGACACCAGTCTCACAGTGTTATTTTCATTCCCTCTTCAAAAAAGTAAACAATGTTATTTGTCCGCTTCTTTTATCTGTCACATGGTGTACTAAAGTTCACACAGTGGAGAGAAGGAAGATTAATCACAGCCAAATGACAACCTAATATGAAAAAAGGACTTGCATAATCTGTAAATATATTTTTTAATGTTTCTTTTCCCTTCTTTTGCTTTGCTATGCAAGCCAAACCTGATGTTGTCTCTTTTGTGATTTATTACTGTGAATGATTTTTTCATTACTGCTCAAACTTTTAGCTTATTTTGATGAAGCTACTGTATCGTTGTACTTTGCACAGAGCGTTTTGGTAAAAATAAGCACAAGCCCATTGTCAGCTGAGCTGAGGCGGAGAATCATGATGGCAAAGAGGGACGTTTACTGTATGTTGAACGGAACCTAAACAGAATATATATGTACTTGGCTGTGCTATAATTGTTATAAACACTAAGATACTGAGAGTTACAAGGAAAAGGTTAGTACTTAACCAATACTTAAATAATATGCCAATGTAACGAGCTGTGTTTCACACTACTTGCTGGAAATCTAATATTATGCATAATACTAAGAAAAGGGTAACCAAAACAGTTCCATGTGGTAACAAAGCAGCACATCTGTTGTGACATCCAAAGCAGTGACACTGACAAATGATGTCTTTTTCGTACAATCCACAAAAAATACTTATGTTAATCAAAAATGGTATTTCCAGTTGCTTTCAGTGTAGTGCAATATTAAAAGGACAGCATAACAGTAAAGGGAAATGTCCACGTTGTCTTTTTGTCACCTGAAGGCAAATGAAATATAATGAGACTAGATTTGATCTTTTTTTGAATATTACTCTTTTGAATGGTTATGGATTCACACTGTCGCTGTACCAAGTTTCAAAGACTTGACCAACTTGGAAAATCTTTTAAAAACCTTTTTCAATTTCTAAATTCAGCCAACTAGTATTTTCTGCCAGTGAGATTGACGATGCATTGTCTTTACTCTTGTTTGGATGGTTTTGGACTGATCATTGTTCTGGTAATGGCTCGCCCTTTGAAGAATCTTTACCTGCCAGACTGGTTTGCCCTCAGGAATATGCAGCCACATACAGTTGGGCCATTTTTCAATCCTTTGATGCAAAATAAAATGTGTATGTGAAAACAAACCGGATTTATCCTTTCACCTCTTTATAGGATACTATTGGTTTACTTACATCTCATTTGACTTCATTTTAAATATGTGAAATTACCTCGAGACATGAACGCTAAACTAAATGTAAGATATTTGCGTACATTTTCCTTAGTTAAGCTTATTTCTGCAGGGATTTTATAAATCTGTGACATGGGTATTAACTGCAAACATATGCAGGTTTAAGACCGCATGCTTGCAAGTGGCTCACAAAGGTGCTACTCAGTGAAATTATGGATTTCTTACTTGGTTGTTGTGACTTTACTGACCTTGTTTGATTCTGTTTATTAAACTAATGTTAAAAGTCTAATAAAATACACATATACACTAGGGCCGGGACTTTAGCGTGTTAATTACAATTAATTACAATGTGAATTAAGATTAATTAATTACACAATAAATAACACATTAAACATTTTTTACGCATTTTTACACTTATTTTTTGCACCGCGGAACGTTTCTCACTGGATGAGTTTCGGAGGACCGATTATACTGGAGCACCAACTAGCGTTCATGACTTCAGACAACCACAAACCACAGTGAACATGAACGAAGAAGCTGACGAGACCGTGTCGGTTGGCCCCGTGAATGGGAAATCTTATTATAATAAACACACGGATGGAAGCGTCGATAAGAGCATGGTTGTGTGCAAGCTGTGCAACAAGGAATTCACATCGAGCCTCAAGTATCACCTCAACGCTAAACAATTAGCAGCTAGCGTGGACGACGTCCACGCTAGCTGCTAAGTGTTTTAGCAGCTAGTAACTAAGTCCACGTCTGAAAAAATAACCAATGTTCTGAATGTACTTGAAAGTATTGGTCTACTTAAAAAAACATACTTTACAGAAGGTCTACTTACCTATAGGCTACCTGAATTTCTGAAAGTACTATATTTCTAAATATGCTATTTCTACACTTTTGTGTGAATTGGTTGAACAAAAATAAAAATCCATGTGAAAAAAATTACTTCTCACTGTTCTCAGGTCAAATATTTATGCAATTAAAATGTGATTCATTTCGATTAATTAATTACAAAGCCTCTAATTTATTACATTAATATTTTTAATCGAGTCCCGGCCCTAATAATATATATATATTATATTATATATATTGACCTTACATATATTTTTTTATAATAATGTTTTACCTTTTTGTTACATGTCCCCATGTTTTGTCTCTATGCCTTTAACTGTGAGTGGGAGTAGTGTTTTGTTTTTTTCATGGCTTACAGGTGTGCAGTGCTGGTTGGCTGTTGGCGAGGAGGCGTGACCGTATAAGACCTGGGGAGCAATCAGCTAACGAGCTGGTGGCCTATTTAACCAGCCTGGTTGATGAACAGAGGAGAGAGAGAGAAAGGAAAGGAGAGGCTGTGGGTTTTTTGTATGGCCTGGCGGATATTGTTTTGTTAGGAATCTGGTCGAGTGAGACCCAATTGTACTCTACCTCAGTTTTGGAGAAGGGGTAGGTAGTTCTGCCCATGGGTGTACATTTCCATCACGTAGGTAAAACTTTGTTACAGGGAAAGGGGTGTAGAACAAAAGAGACCTTTTGATTATTTCATTACTTTGCCCCCAGCCCCCACAATCCCCTTCTCCTCCCTTATTTGGTTGTGTGTGTACTTTTTGTTTTTGTTTGTCACCTACTAAATGTCCCACGAGGACCAAACACAAGTTTTGCGTGTCATGCCGCTTTATTTGTTTCAGCTGCACCCCCCCCCCCCCACACTACTTCACTGTCCACCGCTAGTTATACAGGGCGCCACCCCAGGTTTTTACGCTCCCCACCTGTAAAACGAGTTCCAACCTAGGTGGGAACGTAACACTATTATTTAAAAAAAATATTTTCTGTGACATTTTTTGACCCTACATATTTTGACTTTTTTCACAATATTTCTTTTTCCCATGACATGACTGGAATGATCTTAGATGGAGCAACCTACACGTCCCTGTCACTAATGCCCCAAATTTCTGTACTTTAAACCTTATCTGGGTTCAACCCTCAAGGGACATGGTGGCTCTTCCTAAATCCTAATGGGATATTGCCCCAGAGACGGATTGATGCATCTTGGAGGATCAACCATGCTATTCATCCTTCCTGCATTGGTTAAGGCACAAGTGAGTTGAATTTGAATGTAACAGAGAATTGGAGGGTGGATGCACTGAAAAGGGTAAACAAATCTACACCCTGTGCCAGACTGTCAGTTTAAGGTTGTCCACAGGATGGCCTGAAGTAGACAAACATGTGATTGTCTTGAAAAATGCCCTCAGAGGCTGTAATAAGTTTCATGTCAGTGCGACCACTGAATGAGACACATCTGCTCATCTTTACTGACTCATCCGGCCTTCTCTCCCGTCAAAAAGGTGGAACCCGTAGCATGGCTAATAAGTGCTAAAAGGCTAAAGCAAAGCAATTAACATCAAATTCAATTCATCATCATTCAAAAGATTCTTCATCATTCTTGACAATGCCATCATAACCAAGTGAACGCGCCTTGTGTTTCTGCATAACCCCCAGGGTACACTTCTCTGAAACAACCAGTGGGGACAATGCCCCCACTACTACCTCCGCAGTAGTGCGCTCAAGACTTGGCGGGTGGGATTTGAACCCACTGGCGGTGCGCACAGAGGCTTTTGGCACCCTGCACTCACCCCTACACTACCAGTCCTGGTCACATTTTGGAAGCTATGATTCTCCTATTTAACCTTGAGCATGTGAGCTAAACTTTAAAACGGTTTTAAATGCTCTTTCCACATGTGGCCTTGAACCCACAACCTCCAAGTGCAGTGCAGGGGCTAATGTCAGAAGCTCTTCCGCTGTGCTACTTCTCCACACACTAACCAACTCTTTGTTTGTTGTATTTAACCTTGAGATTGCTACTCAAACCTGAAGTAAAGCCAAAGGCTCAAACCCAAGACTGGGCTTGAACCCACAAACTTGAAATGCAGTGCAGGTTTGTGGCAGCAGCTCTTCCGCTGTGCTAATTCATCACACACTAACCAACCCTTTGTTTGTTGTATTTAACCTTGATATTTCTACTCAAACCTCAAAACTCTTTCAAAGCAGAAGTGATGTCTGCATGAAGGGGCATGAACTCACAAACTCAGACAGCAGGTTGGAGCCTGCAGCCCTTCAGTTGTTCCCTTGTGCTATTCAAGCACATGCCTCATTGTGTCCGTTTCTCATATTAGACCATGGGATTGTTTACTCAACCTCAAAACTGTTTCAAAGTTTAGAGTTTGAATCCCTGACTGCAACCAAACCCTCCTTCTGAGAGAGCAGGTTTGAACTGAGGATCCTCCACACTTCAGCCTTCCTGCTATCTCCCTGCACTGTTCCACCACACACCTGTTGATGCTTTTGAATCCAACCTCAATTCTCATAGATTCTCAGGCTGGAATCCACAACTGTTCCATACCGTTATAATAGAATTGCAGGTCAAGTAAAGTCATATAATGGCATTTCTAATAAAGCCCTAGTGGATTTCACTACTTTTATGCTGTGATCCTTATTTCACTTTTTTCGACATGTGTGCTGATGCCCGCGTGTGAATTGAGAGGATCCATACCGACTCCCCTATGGAGCTAAACCAGTCCGAGGTTCCTCCTCAGCTGAGTGGAGAATAAATCCCGGAAGAAATAAACACGTTTGACACACGGCACCTTGAGGAGAGAGAATCAAATCCCAAATGTGGATCAGGAAGGTCAGCTTTGATTCCACTAGAGACACCAGAACTCACGATGATTCAAAGTGTCACTGTTTGTTTAATTTAAAATTAGGGCAATGGGAAATCTTATTATAATAAACACACGGATGGAAGCGTCGATAAGAGCATGGTTGTGTGCAAGCTATGCAACAAGGAATTCGCATCGAGCCTCAAGTATCACCTCAACGCAAAACAATTAGCAGCTAGCGTGGACGTTAGCCCGACTCCAAGTACAAGGACCCACACCCAACCCACACTGCACCAGATGACTGGTTTAAGGACCAGGGTAACTAAGTCCACGTCTGAAAAAATAACCAATGTTCTGAATGTACTTGAAAGTATTGGTCTACTTAAAAAAACCTAGTTTACAGAAGGTCTACTTACCTATAGGCTACCTGGATTTCTGAAAGTACTATATTTCTAAATATGCTATTTCTACACTTGTCTGCTGGAATTGGTTGAACAAAAATAAAAATCCATGTGAAAAAAATTACTTCTCACTGTTCTCAGGTCAAATATTTATGCAATTAAAATGCAATTAATTACAAAGCCTCTAATTAATTAGATTAATATTTTTAATCGAGTCCCGGCCCTAATATACACATATGGCAGTAATATCTCCCTGCAAATGTGATTTAAATAAACATTTTGATCAATCAAACTGTACATATCTGACTGTTTTCTGGACTGAAGTTCAAGGTACTACTCTAGAGATAGCTAGAGCCTACTCTATGGCTCCCTGTACTATGACTAGGTTTTTTTAATACACAAACCCTTGAAACCGTGACAACCTTGCTTTGAAATGGCATGACGTACAATGATCTACATTGTTGTGACCTTTTACTTTATTATATCACTTATTCGTGACTTACACATGATTGAGACTCTACTCTCACACTGTATGGTCTGATATTCCATTGCAGAGGACCAAAAAAAATCATCGTGAAGCAGTTTGAATGCAGTGCAGGATGGTTATTATTGCTTGTAAAAAGTCATACAAATGTCATAATACAGAAAGTTAATAAAAACTAAAAAGGTTATTGTATAGTATGTCAAAGAAATATTAATAAGGCATAGTATAGTATGTCAATACAAACTATAAATGCAAATAGTTTAGTATGTTACACAAATGTAATAATATAGTAAGTCATGAAATTACATAGTTATAATAAAGTCAAATGTGAACAGAAGTACAGTGGAAGACTTTTTTGTTGTTAATCGGAAACCTTTTAAATTGTTAGGCAAAATGTTCACTGCTATGATGAAGTCTTAAAAAAATATTTTTTGTAAACAAGTTGAACACAGAGGAGCCAAGAGAGACACAGTTAGAGATTCTGTTATCTCTCCAATGCAGCTGTGCTAGCATAGATCTGCACAGCGGGGGGAGGAAAGCATCATGTAATGGTGCAATTGGCTGCTATGTCTAGCGTAGCAGAGCCTGTTAATATTTGTAACTAAAGGCAAATAGGCAGGGATTAGGACTGACCGCAGATGGCGTGCAAAAAGCATACTGTTTGCATTCCACCATTTAAACTGTAAATCCAACTGAGCGGGTGACCGGTGATGCTTTAGGGACATAATGTTTGCTAAATCTGTAATGAATTCTATACTTGCTTCATCATTTAGCTGCCTTATTACAGGATTCCCCCACCTTCCACCCCCGAGTCCTCCATAGACTCCTCCTAATTCACCCAGCTCGACATGGGAATTTAACAAAACAACAGTGCCCAAAGGGCCAATTACAAATCTCCACCTGCATTCACAAAGTTACAACTCCATCTTATGATGGTTGTTGCGATTCTCATTGGATGAAAAGGCAATTTAATCACTCAGGGAAATAATCTGGCCTCAAACTGCTGTAAATCTGTACAGATTGCTACAAATATTGATTTGTTGTGGGGAATTGTTTTTTCTCCAAACCACAACGAGTTAACAAATAGTTCTATTTCATATTGTTCACCATTTCTTTTAACTAATCAACTGGCAAAAGATTCTAAATGAAAGTTTGAGCAAGAGATTGGTGGTTTTAAATGTGATAAAATCAAACATTTAAAGAAATTGTGACCACCAACGTCAAATAAAATAACCCGATGATGATGAGATTTAAACAAACAAGTGTTCCGGGGCTCTCTCATTGTGGATGCAGAGATTAAGAATATTACTTTAAACATCCTCATAATTGGGTGAACCTAAATGACACACTGTGGTTTACATGAATAAAATCAGCTTCACAGATAGTAGACATGTTTATTCAAGATGTAACAACATGCAAAAAGATATTAGCATACATACATAATATTCATACCCATAGTGCCACTGTCCCAATGAAGAGCTAAATTTGGACACAATATCAAAGAATAGTATGATTAAGGGCTCCACTGTTTTGAAACACCACCGTAAAGTTTCAATAAAAGTTCGGGAGAAGAAAATGACTTGTTTCTGGATTCATCTAATAAAACAGAGTCTTGATGAGTGAAAGTTGCAAAAGTCCATTTATTGCTTGCAAGCAGGAAGTCAAATACACAAGCACGTATTACGGTGCTCTGTGGAGATGGCGTCTTCGAGAAGTGAAAATGTTGAGTTCTTATACACACACATGAAGGCCATCCTCAATGGCACGTAGGAAATATTGCAAACTAAGTTGAGATAAGAACCAAGGTTGGGATAGGAGTAACAGAGTTCCTTTGTTCGAGTGTCCTCCTTTACACAGGTGCAAAAGACAACTGTTGAATCTCCTTTTTCTTCTCACATTACTTCAATACAGACAATAGCCATTCTTTCAGCATAAGACTATGTTATAACATATTTTACCATTACAGTAATTACAAACTGCAGAGAATAATAATATATTGCATAACATGATGCTGGAGCAATAGACCGAACTACTACTTTTTTTTATTTTTTAAAAACAGACAAACTTTACAGTAGTCTCGATGAGGCAAAGTATTGTCTAATTCTGAAAATATTAAATTTGATGTGGCATAAATGGCAAGTTAAACAAAAGTACATCATTGTATTGATATCAATATTAACACAACATTAACATATGACAATTTTCATATAATAATACAGACAGCATTGCATTGTATTTCAACACCCATGTGTGTGTCATCTATCCCTCAGGCTGTTGTATATTGACACAAATTGGCCAATAACATATTTGTTGACTACTTCTAGGAGAAGAGTCATTAAGTTTGAAGTTTTGATTACAGGGTTGGACCTGGTCTATATAAGTGTTTTTTATTTCATTGTTGGAATGCATTTATGCATTCCAAGTATTCTCCGACATATTCCGACATCTTATTGTTGGAATGCATTTATAAATGTATTTCAGCTTCTCCTATTTCTATTCGTTCAGCAATGTTTGGAATTTATTTCAGCTTTTTTCATTTCTGTACTTCAAGCAACTTTCTGAAATTAATTTCAGCTTTATGCATTCCAACGCATTTACAGCAGGAAATGCATTTTCTAGTTGGATACGTTTCCCTTTTAGGATGGTTTATTATTGCTGGTTTAAGGGAAAGGAGCCATCCACTCTCCTTTTTACGTTCAGTTAGATCTCAACACTGCAGGAGCAACATCATTTCATGGGATTTCTCTGAAATGAGCTTGACGACCTTCTCAGTATGATTATATGTAATATTGCCATGAGAGGCGTATTTCTGACTCATGCCATTTGGCTAATTGCAACGTTCAAGTGGTGGTGGTTTACATCGTCCCCATCTGAGAATGCTGCACCGTTCTGTGGCCCAGCTTCCCTGAGGGTACGCCACAGGCCAGTGGGCTCCTTGGCCTTTAGCTCCCTCAGTGACCAATTTATTTTTGTCTTGCTCACACTGATGGTTCATCTAGTTCTTTTATGTTGCCAGTTCACATTTTGCTGCTGACATGAAGCAGTGAGGCATCTCCTGGAGATCTTCAAAAGAGGCCATTTGAAACACAGAAGGGATGTTATGTTATATACGTATTATATGTATCTTTGCCTTTACCTGTTTTCACCAACTCACAGTCTGCAGACATTACATGTCATTTAGCTGAATTTTTTCCAAAGCGACTGAATAAGTGCATTTCAACCACGGGGATACAAACCCAGAAGAACAAGAAACAAGAAAGTGCAATTTAATCAAATAAGCCGATTTACATGCCGATTGCTATAGGTAAGAGCCATTATTAAGTACAATTAAAGTGTGATTTGAGTCTCCAGGTTTCAAACAAGACATGCTCTACTGTTCAATCATAGAACAAATACCCAGCTGTAGAAACTGCTGTAATCTTGCTAATGAAAGTGGTGTAGTGAGCTAGTTAGCTTTTAAAGTTGAGACAGATTGTCTCTCCACTATTGCCCTAATAGATTTCTTTAACAACATTGACTTACGATTTGTCTGCTAATGTTGTTGTGGCACTCCAATTAAGCCAGCCCAAGACCCTTAGCGGAAGCGGTAAACAATCCTGCATGAAACAGTCAGTGCATTTAGTAACTGTAAATGTACTACAAATGTGTGTGGACATCTCAGTGAAGAAGGACTGTCTTTTGTAGTTACTGAGATATTCAGGATGTTTTTAACAAGCTAAATCACAATTGAAATAGATTCATGAAATTACATTTTTAGGTGTGAAACATGGCTCAAAGGGAAATTTAAACATGTTTGCATTCAAAGAGGTGACATGGTTGATTGTGTAGGATGCATTTAATTGACAGAATTCCAACTATTTAAATGTCCCCACATCCCTCATAATACATTGGTACAATGTACATTTTCAAATTCAGTAAATGTCCTTTTTAACTGAGTTTTTTTGTTAACTTCTATAAGTGACTCTCTGTAAACAGTGCCCCCCTCTTTCTCCTGCTGCCAGATAGAGGTGTCATGTTCCTCTCTGCCTTGAGTGCAGCCTTTGACAATCAGGCATTTTCTTCTCACCTGCCACAGAAAGTCCTCTCGGAGTCGTAGGACTGATTCTCCCCAAGTTTCAGAGTTAACTTTTAGAGTGACAGACAGTGATATATTTCCATAAACAGATTTAAATTCAACACTGTTGGATCAAACTCAGCACCAGAGTCATTATTTCCGACACCTCCTACTTCCTTATCAACTGTCTGCTTTAAGAGAGAGTAATCTTCTTCAAACACAACTGCAAAAAATCTGAAATCGTAAATTCACACTTCATTACCCGTGGCCCCCTTCAGTCATGACTTCTCACTCAACACCGGTGTCACCTCACCCCCAGCCTCCGAGTATGTCAATGACAGGAAAACATTTCCTCTCAGAGCTGAAAAAATGCTGCCTATCTCTGACGCCACCTGTTTGTTTCACCGCCGTGAAGCTAATCGATGTCTTCATCCCCTCCAGACTTCTTTTTCTGCAACAGTGCCTCCTTCTCATCCTCAATACGCCCAAATATGTAGACCATCAGGTCGCCTGAGTTATTTCATGAGCCTGCTCAAGAGCTAAAATGTGTGCAAGTTCTCCAAAGTCTTTCTATTACAAGAACAATAATTAGAAGAAAATGTGTTGTTATTGTTAAGATTCAACTTTTGGTGTGCGATAATCTCCAGAAATGTAACATGTGTGGTTCAGTTTGTAGGCCAGAGGACACATTTGAATTCACAGCAAAGCACTCACCCACTGTCCCTGTGCTCTTATAAAGAGTTGTTCGGGGTTGACAGCCATCCCTTTCACTTTTTCCTTCAGCGTCGGCAGCAATTCCGCCACATTCGCCCTAGCTGTCATGGCCAGCTCTTTGTCAACAGATTGCAGAGAATCTGCTGGATAAACATAGCAACATTGAAAATGAAGCTTGGCATCACACACATGCAAGATCACAAACCTTAACGCTCACACATTCACACACATTATCTTAGCGACCGAGGCGGGCGAATGACCTACCGTGGATAGTTGTTTTTGAGGTGAAATGAAAGACAAAGCAATAGATTGGCATTAAGGCAGTCATGGATGGAGACAAAAAGTAGTTTTCAAGAATGGAAAACAGTGTTACACACACAACGGAAACTTACTCAGAACTCAATTTGGTTGCAATCAAGTTATTGGAATAATTCATGAAGAGACTGATTGTATGAACGACTCTATAAACATAATCCAAGAAATTCAAAAAAATTCAAAAAGATTCCACGCAAGTACAGCCCATGCACACTCAAGTTTTACAAAAATAATGTAATCATCATCTCAGCGGCAATAATGATGATTTCCCCTACCGCTATTATAGTATTGATTTTTCTATTTGATGGATTAGCGTTAACGTTAATTAAAGTGGACATTAGCTTCACAGTAAAACCGATTCCCCACCATTTAGTCACATCACACAAGTTTGATTTGATAATTGGACAAAAAAAGCACAGATCACATTGTAGCTGCCGACGGCTGTAAAGGTCAGACTTGTGCACAAGGACACACACCAGATTATACCACAGGTATCGGGAGTAGCCTTTTACCTATATTAAAAATGGTTAGTTAACCTTTGAAACTATTCTACATGATACAATTTAAAATATATATATATATATATATATATATATATATATATATCCTCATTGTACTTTATGTTGTTCTGTTCTTAAATGCTTTTCAGGTTTATGTAGATGTAAGCATAAGGACTCAGCTGGCACTTTACTGAGAAGTTGCATCCTATTTGAGTCCAGGAGGTTTTCTTATACCTGCGATCATTTTCCTGTTAGCAGAGTCAAATTTGAACAAGCTTAAATGGAGAAATAGATCAAATAAAATAGATGATAGAATAGAAATAGAATGGAAGGTTTTCTACTGACAAAGGTATGCAGTATGTATCTCCTGGTCACATCAAGTCAGTTTATACACTATAAACATCTTCCAATCCTCGTGGCCTATCATTAAAAAATCTTTACTAACTCAAACACCACATACTGGCAAAAGGAAATAACGCATTTCATACTTTGATATATTCCCCTGTCACGTTGCTTCTAGGGGGAGGCAACGCAACGACCCCGCCGCTCGTGACCTCAATGCAGCCTGTGTGAAAAAGGTGCAGTGTGTGGGGGTGCACTGATGACCAAACAGTTTACCCGTAAAAAGGAAATGTTTATTAAAACAAATAAACATACGGGTTGCTTGAGAAAAGGGGCTGGACGGAACCAAAACAAAGAACAAAGCAAAACAGTATCTCTTGCCTACCTGACCTGACCCCCCCCCCAAACTAACCTAGCTTTGAGAACTAACAAGGCTCACTAACCAAAATACAGAGGGGTGGTCCGCCCAGGTCTTGCCTAGTGTCTCTAGACAGGAGAAATGACTACGGGTGGTGTAGGCCCACGGGCAGCTTGCCTACGCACTCCCAAGGTGCTTCCCCTTTTCCCTGGGAACAAAAGGAACAGGTAAAACACAGAACTGACAATACGCTCTCACAACAATACAGAACAAGGTAACAGAACACAATCAGAGTCACGTATGCGCGTACTACCCCCACACAGGACACCAGAGAGAGAGAGCCATCAGCCACCGTGAGCCACCGCAAGTGTGACTTCTTATATCCCTCCGAGGCTGGGAGTGATTCTGGTTCTGCCACTGACGAGTGGGTGGGGCCAGGTCTCCAATCTGGCTCTTGGAATCACCTGTTTGGAAAGGGGAGACAACAAGCAGACACAGAAACTGGGGAACGTAACATGCAAGTTGAGCTGATTGAGTTCAGATGTTAAGAGTAAAGCCATAAAGACATTAATAACAGTTAATCGTGAATTCTACATCCCAAGTTTTCGTTGAATGCTGTTGCCATGGTGATGCATGATTCACCCTAAAAAACATGATCTTGGTGAAAAAAGCCTAATGCACTCAACGGCTCCTATGCTCTGAATTCAGGAGGAAGATGGCCTTTTTTATTTTTGGTTTAATTTTGCTTAGATTTGTGTAGACTGTGACACACACTCCATTAAGGAACAAATGGGGCATGTTGTCCGAAGGTCCTATGCAGCTTTAATTATTGATTGTGTCCATCTGATGTTTGGTGCTTTGTAGGTATGGCACGTTTTGCGTTTTCGAGGTGAGAGCGTTGCAAGCGATGCAAATTGATGAATAAAACATTTAAGTCAACAAGCTGAAAGACACCACAGTGCTGTGAGGAGCTGCAGACAGGCAATTACTCTCAAAACCATCTACTACTGTGAAACAAAGGGTCACACACTTCAAAGTACCTAATGACCATACTTATCACTGCTGGGTGGAGTTTGTTCAGGATCAACTTTGTTAATGCATCAAAATGAGTTCTGTATAGTAATAAAATCACCGTAATTAATTGTTGATGATGCACCACTTACTGTGTGAGTCAAGGAATAGTTAAATGGACGACACACATTGGAAGACATCTGTAAAACTTTTTTCCTTTCAGCAGCACACAGCTGCTCCGTTGATGAAGGTTCACCAGTGAGGTTAATTAAACGGCATGTCTCATCACATCCTCACAGTTCTGTCTCATAATCCTCATGTCCTCTCAACCACGGAATAGGACGGGCTTATCTGCGGGACTAATTGAACGGCGTTCAGCAAAAACCTGACACTTGGAAATCATGAACTGGACTTTAAAAAAAGGAACAAATATCTATGAAGATGTTAAAGTGATGAATGATGCAAAAAACAAGAAATATTTAAGAAAAGCTACACTTTTTAAATACTACAATTTAAATGCATTTTTGTTTTAAAAGATCCCATGGTCTGTAAAGGGTTTTTACAAGGGACAACTATAGTGTTATACACATTGTTCAAGTTCAATTGTTCACCTTTCTGTAAATACATTTCTTTAAAAGAAAAATCCATGACAAATTCATGTGTTTTCAGGTAAATAAGGAAAAAATGACAGGGACACATTTTTCTCATCATACTTTTCCTTTTTAGTTTTGGTTTTCACGAAGTTCAAAGTTTTAAAAACACATTTGTACACATGGGTGAGAGAAATGGAAAGGATCAACAATCATTTGTAACAAGAGTCCAACATATTTTATAATAATCATAGTACCATGGGCTCTCTTTTTTTGCCATTTCTGGTTGTTCATGTCAGAAAATCAGTGTTTCATTTGAAACTGCAAAGAGGATAGGTTATTTAGAAGGATATTCAAAGAATAAGTTAAACAATGATTTGTTGTTGTTGCTCTAGGAACAGCAATAATATTTCAAACAAAGCAGTTAAAGTGACATATTTTATCCATATATAATTTACAGATTAGGGCTGGACAATATGACCAACATCAGAAACCCAATGCAAATTTAAATTTATAACTACAAAAACACAATATCAACGGATTTTATTAATCATCACTTCCTGATAATTTCACACTTTTCTTAACTGGCGCTCTGATATGTGTCCATTTAAAAATGAATATCCAAATTCATTTTGGGAAGAGATTCATGATTAGTAATTTGATAGATGAAGCTCATTGTCCACCCCTGCTCAAAAGTGAAGGTCAAGGGGACACAGGACTAAAGGAAACGGACTCAGTGGAGAAACTGGAACTGGAACCATTCCACTTTTTCATCATCCCAAAGTAAGGACAACGCATTCAAGATGTGAAGTAAAAGCTCCTACACGTGAATCTGCATGCAATTCTCTCAGTACACACAATAGATAGTTCAAATCTGAATGAAAGCAGCTTCAACGTACGCAACTCAATGTACAATCACAATCAACAATCAATTTCTCAGCCTCAAGTGAACTTAATTAAACGATTCACAAGACTCCAAACCTCCACACTGAAATTTATATGATAAAAACATACAATGAATGTAAGTGATTGTGCTTTTATAACCAAAGTAGGACAAATAATACAAAGACAAGATGTACATCACTTAAAAAACATTAACACTGTTATATAAAATTTGAATTTGAAGCACTTACGTGGCGGTAAACAATTTCAAGAATTTACAAGATGGCTGTTAATGGCTGAATAACAATTATAGTAAAATATCAAGACAACTGATTAGCAAAGATCATGTACAGACCGCATCAAGCAGTCGCCATGGACAATATTTATGTGGACACTCACAACCACCATCAAATGTGCATTCATTTCACTTTAATGATCAACCAGCAGTTCAGGCTCCTGGAGGCTGGTCACCCGAAAAGCAAACAATAAACGGTTCATCAAATTAAAGTCTACAGAGTTAAAAATGAGGGCACTTTTTTTTCTTTTTCCAACATCTAATGAGAAATGTGAGTAGAAAAGAATAGCTTGAATTGTGCAGTATTGTAAGAGTCTTTTTTCATGTTGAAAGGTCTGAAGCAACTGTAGGAAATTCCTTTTTGCGCACTTAGCTCTTCAGGAACTGTGAAAACAAAACAGTGTCAGGTTCCCTTGCACTTAATGCATTTAAATGAATACTTAACTTGATTCAGTTATTATAATGAAACCAAATAATGAAGAGACGATTGTGTATCTAGACTTTTCCTACTGATTTTGGTTCACCTCTTCCTTCTGTCCTCCCTGTTTGGTCCTTGAGTCTCCACACGACATGAAGCTGGAGGAATTTGTGTCATCAGGTTCCCTCTGAGCTTGCCCTGATGGGAAAGAGGGACGACTGTACAGAAGGACATCTCCAATTTCTGTTAACGGAACAAGAAACACAGTTTCAGTCCGCTGGTCATTAATTGACAAACTGGAAAGTGCGTGCAAAATAATCCGTCCAGTGCCTGAGTGCTGTCGGCTTTTGCTGCTTCCTCTCCCTCCTCCTCCTGGAGTCTTGTGCTTGTCGTGACTCTCCCTCTGCTCTGATGCAGCCTCCCTGGCCCTGTGAGTCCCAGTGCTGCCGCGTCGACCCCGGGCCTCCCCAGAGCCCACCCGAGGCAGCGTGGCGCCCCTCACATTATAGTCGCAGTGGGACATCTGGCTGGAAAAATTCATAGGCATGCAGGAGTCTGGGGACACGGTAGGGCAATCCAAAAGGTCAGAGTTATTAGGAGATAAAACAGGGGTAAAATCTCTCTTTCTGGGTTCGGTTTATACCATCATTGAAGACATCTTTGGGCTGGTAGCCTTGTTCACCAGACTGGTTCTGTTTATGTCTTCTGGGCCTTTTATGTGTTATTGCAGGACTCATGTTGCTGTCAGTGGACATGGGGCTGCTCGGCCGTTGGAGCCGCCGGCCTGAAATCATCACACAGGTTCAGAACAAATCAAACAAAAAGGTTGTTTGGATCACACACTGTGTTACACCTGTTTGTACACTAAATTAAAGTAAACAATTCTGGAGCTAGTGCAGTTCATACGTTTGGAACCAAAATAATCTCTCAGTCTTCTCACCTGACTCCTCTGGGTATCGGCACATGCGCAGGCCTACAATATCCCGTGAAGAGGCCGCTGCCTGGTTGAAATCGCCGTCCGTAAAGAAGGATCCTTCCGAAGTGCTGACAACGCTGGACCTGCCAGATGAGATGTTGTCCTCCGATGCTGAGCCCCAGCTGTTAACCATGGACCCTGTGACCGATCTGTCCAGATCGCCGGTGCTGGAGGCTGGGGTCTGCTCCAGCCCATGAAGGAGCAGCTTGTGTGGAGAGGGGTGGTGCAGCTGGTGTTTGTGCTTCTGCGCGTTGGGGTGTTGGCTGTAGTGACTCTCAGCAAGCTCTGCACCTGTTTCCTCCTCTGCCTCCTCTTCCTCTTCCTCTTCCTGTACATCGGTGTCCATGCAGAAGGGTATGGAGCTGTAGGTGTGTGTTGGGGAAAGAGGGCGAAGGTGGCTGGCGATGTGTTCGCTGGAAAGCGCGTCAAAGAATGTTTAGTGTTTGTTAAAAAAGGGAAGAATTTGGTTTCAGGAAGGTTTTATCTGGTTACCTGAGGTGATCAGTTCCGTTGCTCAGGTCTCCCTGTGATGTGTTGTTCAGTGGGTGACTGTAGGACACTTCAGTAGGACATGAGGGTGCTGCTCTTACTGGTGGGGTGGGGCACCCCTCCATTCTCTCCCCTGGATCAAAACTGAAAAGAAAAAGAAAAGTGACATGAGGTAATGGCTAAAGGAATGACGGGGGTTGGCAGTCCTGACACATTAGTCAAGGTCCATTAAACCTGTGTGCAAATCCCTTGGTCTGTCATCAGAAAACACATTTCCATCACAGGAAAACAGCACGATGAAGATGAACAATAGGCTCCCCACACCATTGTTTTCTTATTGCGGAAATGTTGCTCTTAAATGCACCGTTCCTGTTATGTTCATCCACATTTTCTGAAGTAATTACATAAAACCAGAAGTCATATTAAACAATGTGACAATGACAATAACCTAAAATGTGTACATTTGTTCTTGAAGGTGAGTTTAAGCGCTGATGGTGGCGCATGGAGTAGAGTGATACGCTGGGAGCCGCAAGGTTGGTGGTTTGAATCCCGGCTGCCTTATGTACCATGTCAAAGTGTCCCTGAGCAAGATACCCAACCCCTATTTGCTCCCCAGGCAAAAATGTAATGCATGGGTTACAATGCATGTAAGTTACTTTGGATAAAAGCGTCAGCTAAATGACATGTAAAGTATAAGCATATGTTTTAATAAAAGGTTTGGAGGTATTCACAGCATTCAGTACCTCCAATTATGCTTGTGTGAGAAATTATTTTGGTATATTAAACCTGAGATATATATATATATATATATATATATATATATATATATTCGGTATATATTTAGGGCATTTTCAAGTACTTTATCTCTCTCTTCCAGACTCCATTCCAACCGGTTGAGGGAGTACATTTTCTGAAGCAATGTTTACGTATTAGTGTGTGCTGTAGAGAAGAGCATGCATGTGTGTTCCCCACCCCCATACCTCCTTTCCATCGGTAGGCTGTACTCATCACAGTCCCAGGCATTAGCATGAGGAGGAGACAGAGCTTCTCCCCACGTTGCTGCATTATGTTTCGGGATCTTTGGGGCCCGCGTTCCTTTCTTTTGATTTTGACTCCCTGAAAGATGAGAGGTTAAGGTAAACACGGGCTTATGGCTCAGCTCATTTAGATTCACCACTGTGCATCGGAGCCGTTGGCCTCACCTGAAGTGCTGTTGCTGCCTCTGTCGGAGCTGTGGTGTGAGCCTCCTGTGCTGTGGTCACGGGTCGGGTTGTAGGGAATAGTTTTAGGATGGATCATTCCTTCACCTCCTTGAAAATGATCTGAAGACAAACACGCAATAACATTTGCAACAGCTTTTCTTTTTCTTTCTTTTACAGAACTTGTGTGAAATAAATCCAATGTGACCCTGCTTTACCTTTATTTAGCATATTTTGCTCAAATACATTGTATTGCATCTGTGCCGCCATCTCCTTTGGTATTGGAGGCGGGTTAGGGGGCTGTTTCCAGCAGGGCATCTCCATTTTCTCTGCACCACCGGGGCCTGTCTTGTTCTTAATGCTGGCCTGGATTAGCTGCGTGGTGGCGTACGGGATGGGTTCATATGTAGCTGCTGAATCTCCCCCTGGACTTGCGTAGCAAAAGTCGGAGTTGTTGAATGTTTTAATCTCATTAAGCTTGTTGGAGAGGTTCACGTCGCTGTAAATGGCCGTCTCAGAACTAAGCTGTCCCCCCTGTTTGTTGTCTGGATGATTTCCATAGTTTGCTATGCAGTCAGCTGAGGAGAAAAGATGAGCGTGTTACAAAGCAGGACATGAACTCAGGAAGAACACAAGTCACAAGACTTGGGCATAATGTATTAGACACTAAATATGTACCTCAGGGGGTTCCCACAGTTCCTACGCTGTGACATGAGTTCAGTTTTGCACTAACCTGGTCGGCTGTATGTTGTCATGTTGCTGTCACTGGTGCCATTGCCATTATTGCAGCAATTGATGCTACAGTCCTTGTGATTGGCACATGCATTCGGCCAATTGTCTGGCAGCCACAGCTGGTTTAGAGGTTCACCCATGCCGATAAGGCCAGGTCTGCAACAAGGAGGACCACAGTGCTGCCAATCAAAACCTGCCATTGTTGCTGATGAATGAGCATGTGGGTGGACGCATGAGGTTCATCATTTGGAGAGGGAAGACATCTCCTCCCAGTGTTTCCACCACGTAACTGCATTTCTCCTGTGAGTCTTTGTTTGACACAAAGGGACAAAAATATCACTCACCTTCCAGCACTGCACGCAGATTCTCCTCTTTGATACGCCACTGGAAAGAGATGAAGAAAAAAGATCAAATTAAATAAACAAACCTTAATGTGCTGCGGAAAAGAAGTGCCAAAGGCAGATGAAACGGAGCCATGAAAGGCAGGCAGAGGTTATAAGCAGAAACTCTCATGTCAAAGGTTTGCACTCACTTTAATGCATGCTTCCATCAATAGGGCACAGAGGCTGACTCTGCGGTTTGATGTGCATAAACAGGACACAAATAATTGCCTGTTCCTTAACCTACATCCACATAACTGCAGAACCCGATGTACACGCATCGTGTGAGACAGTTTCCCTTCTGCCACCGGTAAAACATTTGATGCCATTTTCTATACGGCTGATCCTTAGAGGGTCGCAGGGGGCCTGGGGTCAATCCCAGCTGGCATTGGGCGAGAGACAGGGTACACGCTGGACTGGTCGTCAGTCAATCACAGGGCTGGAGACAGAAATCCATTCACTCTCACGTTCACACACCTACGGGCAATTTAGAGTCACCAATATGCTAACCTTTATGTTATTGGACTGCAGGGTGAAGCACCCGAAGAAAACCCAAGCAGGTATGGGGGAGAACATGCAAACACCACATAGAAGGGCCCCAAATGATGTGATGGACTGTATTATGTAGTTTTACTTATGTATTAATCAAGCAAGGAAGCAGGATTTATACATCAGCACATTGTTACATTATTCTCATCAGCTAAATCCACAATTTTACCCAACAAATATATATTTAAATGCTAATACTATAATGATTGACTCCACCTTTTAGCCTATATTGTTGATGCTCTTTTACTTGATTCAATAAATACTTTTGTGTTTGCGGCATTGTTCAAAAATCCCACTCATGAGCAGTTTCATCTTGGGATATTTCAACGGAATAAAATACAGTAACTCGACAAGCGCACTTGCCAAATACATTACATATCACAAATATTAGTGGAAAAAACCTACAGTACATACCTGTGGGTGTGAAGGTGAATGATGGCACTGTGAGGACAGACAGGAAATGAACGTAGAGTGAAGAAACAGAATTAATTAAAAAAAAAAAATGTACAGTAGTTTTGTTACACTATGAGATTGCGACATGTCTATGCGTACACTCTTTTCGTGTGAAAGACCTACAAACGTGGAAGCAACCACATGACTGTCTGACAGTCTGCCTTAATGCTGCCTCTTTCTTTCAAATGTGCCCAGGTGAATAGTTAATGGTTGGTGACAGGCAACCCAGGAGAGAGTTGGAAAATAACAGTGATATTGTAGCAGACGTGGTAATGACAGGCCTCTGACTTCTAAGACCCGCGCTGTGTTGAAGAAATAAGCGTCTAAAGGTCAGCCTTTGACAGGCTGTATAGTCACAAATGCAAATTTGTTTCTGTAGTGGTTTCGTCAAAAGAAGATTATAACAGAGCCTTTTCCAGCCTTTGATGTCATCTGCTCATCAGCCTCTTACATTATTCCTTAAAATCCCTGAAAAAAAGACTGCTGTTTAGTAATGGGGCAGCGTGTTGTTGCTTCATCCCTTCTACAATGCTAATGACCATAAAATGTTCCCACAAAAGTAACCGGACAAACTGCTTTGCAGATCCACACATGACACATTTGATGAGCTATGTTGAACATTCAGTCACCTACCTGTCTAAAGCATAAACGCAATAGTGTAGAAAAACACACCTTTGCGGATGCCGGTGTACGTGCTGCTGAGGCCGCTTCTCTTCTTGCGATGCCGGTAGAGCCACACACTGAAAATCATGAGGACCAACCAGCAGGTGGCGCCAATGCCTGCAATAAATGCCGGTTGCCTCACCACATCTGAAATCTGAGACAACGTGTCTTTTTCCTCACTGATATCCATCATCTGTCCCGTAGAGTCTAACCATTCAAAAAAAAGAAAGAAAAGGAGACATCATATAGAATGTGTACAAAAAAGGAATCTTCAAAAATGTTGATACAGCAGAAAAGAAACAAGAGCATTGTAAAAATATATGTGTATGAGGCTAACAGCATGGTAAGCACAACATGGAGCTTTATTGCTTCCTCGCTAATGAAAACGAGAAAAAAAAGACCACGTAGAAGATGTGCTGTGTCATAGCTTTTAGTTATAGTGTTGTTACACCGAACCATATGAACACTCCTATCTTGGGAGAACTCTCACCTAATTGAAAAAAAGTGACATCACTCTTGACCCCAGGTCCAGCACCATTGCTGGCTGCAACCTCAATGCTGTAACGGACTCCTGGTGTCAGACTGGAGATGAGCGCGGAAAAGGTGGAGCCATCGACCGACTGGTTTACATGATATCGACTCTCATTACCTAGGCACCAGATCTGTCAAGAGAAGGTGACGAGAGGAGACGAGATGACAGTGATCGCCTGAGGGACACATCCGACAACACAAGAGGCTTCCTCAGCCTCACAAACGCGTCATCTACATTCTAACCGTTAGACACATGATTCAGAGCATGTGTATAGGAGAGGCAGGGGGCCGTTTCTTTTCTTACTTTGTACTCCTGAATGACTCCAGCTTTCTCCCATTCTGGAGGTGGTTTCCAAGCAACGAGGATCGCGGTCCCATTGGCATCACTTTTTGTGACTGTAACGCCCTGAGGTGCTCTGCTAGGGGCTAAGAGAATAAAGTATACAGTTAACCATGCGCACACTTATGTTCTGCAGCTCTTACAGGCTTTAACACTTAAAAAAATACATACAAGTTTCCAAAGAAATGAAAAAATACATGATAACATTTAATTCCTCTCAGCTATTTATAGATACATCCAGCAACGCTCACCTTCTTCTAATGTCTTGACGACCTTCACCTCACTGTCAGCTCCCTGGAACTCATCAAAGAAAGGGCGCACTTTGAACTCGTAGATGGACCCCCTGGTGAGCTGACTGATCAGCAACCCGTCCTCCCGTGGGGCATGTACATCCAGGACACTCCACTGGCCCTCTGGCTGGCCATGCTCAGCGGAGGCCCTGTAAAGCACCTTGTAACCCTGAATGTATGGCGACTGCTGTTCGACCTAGTGGTGACGCAGAGATAAAAACACGCCACATAAATGTCAGCACGTGCGACAGCGATACCCTTTTTGATAAGGAGCTAGAAACATCCGGGGTAGAAGCAAAGAGATGTGTGAATGTGATGTCAGTGTGCAATTGTATCTGCGTGTGAGTTAAACATTTTGGATGAGATTGAAAACACTTTAGACTCAATTGTTACACTTTGGGTTTTGGTTGATACTAATTAGCATGCTGTCAAATCTTTAATTTCTCACTGTAAACCGCAATGTCTGGAGAGGATTAAGCATTTCTATCCAAACCATGCAATTATGACAAAGAATGCTGAAGAATATTTATCCTGAGATAAATACACAACTGCGATTACATGCATCCAAAATAAATTCCTATGTTTTTGGAACAGGTCAAAATGTAACAAAGTAAATAACAAAGATGAATTCACTTGCAAGGAGTTTATTCTCTGCTAATACATATTTCGAAAGAGACACCCACATATAATTTAATCATAAAAATGTACTTTTGCACGAGGCATTTTATCCCAGAAGCTGCTCAAATTGTTCAGATCTCTTTCACATCCATGCTGAGAATGGTTTTTTTTCCCATTTATTATTTATAGTTCACTTCTTTGAGTTGTTGGGGAATAAGATAAAAAATCTATAAGAGTATAAATCTGTATGAAAATGATCCCTAATCAAAATTATGTTATTTTTTGCCTTGCAATATGTTTACCTTTACAGGTACAATTGCACATTTGACCCATTCCCATTTCAACTTTAACTCTGAAAAACACTAAAAATATTGAATGTTCTGCAAGACAGCCATCATGGTACGGCCCCTTACCATCCACTGCACCCTAACAGCAGAAGATGACACCACTGTCGGTGTGTGCAGGTGGATAACCACATCGCCAAGCTCCCTCTGGATGTGTCGGTGATCCACTCCCTGCATGGTGGATGTGCTGTCTGTCAGGTGCAAGTTGAAGGACATGAGTGAAATGGCACAATAACGCATTCATTTGAACCGCGATTGGAACGTGAGGGGAAGGAAAAGCCAAACACCGACCTTGTGTTCTGACAGAGTCAGAGATTGGACTGGGGTCGCTGAGGCCGTAGGCGTTCACCGCTCTGACCATGAAGAGGTAGACAGCCGCAGGCTTCAGGTTCCTCAGTACAAAGGTCTGTGTCTTTACATGCTCGGCGACAGTCACCCATCTGCTCCCTAACGTGTGACTGCAAGCAAAGGGGACACAACGGTAACACACAGATGTAACCAGAGTTTCATCAAGGTTGATGGATGGCAATACAATACAGGTATCCAACCTGAAGGCCTCGATCAGGAAAGATGTCGGTGTTGCGCCACCATCGAGTTTCAATTTCCACGACAGAGTGACAGAGGTGCGGCTGACGTCTGTCACCTCAGGTTTGGATGGCGCACCGGGAATCAGGTACGGGTCCATCGGCTGCCCGGACTGAACAACAACTCCGAACTCTGCCAAAAGGTTCCGAGAAAAGCATTTTTAAGCACACGACACGGGACTCTTCAGCACGCGTTAAACAACATTTACGACCACGTTTTAATTCGTGTGACCTACCCTCCACCTGCAAGTAAGCTGTCCAGGAAGCCTCTCCATGTGGACTGGAAGCCACACAAGTGTAGAGGCCTGTATCGCCCAGCTGAGGAGAGGACGTACCAGTAGCAGGCATTATCAGTGGGCCACTCCAACTGCTGAATGCCGGCTGCTGCGTCACCTACCTTAGCGTAGCGGATCTCCAGTGATCCTGTGTCAGCCACGGACAAGCGGGAGTCCAGTGGAGACACAGCAGCACCGTCCTTCTTCCAGTGGACCGTAGGAGGTGGAGAGTCCGCTGTTTGGCAACCCAGGACCACCGTGCTGTCCACGGAGACGGTCTGATTGAGAGGGCCCTGCCTAATCACAGGAGGCGGGTGGTCTGACCCAGCTAATAAACACAACAAGGAAAATAGAAAGAAGAAGTGAAAGACTGATATTTTATTAAATGCTCAGTAGCCTTTTTGCGTTTCACCTACAAGAGTCACTCCGGCTAAACATGTTTATAGTTTTTGGGGTCATGTTTGGTTGACTAAAAACCTATTTAATTTAACAGTATTGCTAAAGTAGAGTTACCGAAAAAACTGGCTCTTTAGGGGCAGCTCATGTGATTTGTGCTTCATCCACAGAGGAAACAAGGTCTCTTAACAGAACATGCTCACAAGATGCTGTGATCCCTTGTTTGTAGAAAAGGTCAATTACTTTCTTGTATTTCATTTGGTACTATTAATTGAAAAAAACATTTCTGTGTGGCTAAGACCCGATTGGTCTCTGTTTTCTGTCTTTGTGCATTACCCTGTCTCTATGTCTACAATCACTATCGAATAAAGTATATAATGGAAGTGGAGATTATTTTTGACAAAGGATCAAAGTCAAGAGGAGAGTGACACAAATAAAAGTAAGAAAGATGAAAATGTAGAAAATGAAACCTGAAACGCTGCCCCCGCCCCAAAAATCGAAGGCAGATAAGATGTGAAAGGTATTGAAAAGAAAATTGGTAAAGAGACAACAACAGGTTCATGTGGCTGTGCAGGCAGTGAAGGAAAAAATAAATCAACTTTTCCCCTCCAGCGGAGAGCAACTAATCGTTCATTCGTCAGTACGTACCGCTGGAGCCCGGCTCCAACGACAGCGGCAAAGCCCAACTAATAACAATCCCCCTCAGATAACAGAGCTCTCGTCGCTCTCTTCTTACATTTTAAAACCCCGCGGATTGAGGCAGGGGTTCAGGCTAAATAAATAAATAAAAATACCCCCAAAAAAGGTGATGGAAACACGCCTTGAAAACTGCCAGAGGTGCCGGTTATTTCCATACAAATGCACCACTCCAAATGGGGATGAGAGGAGTGTGGTGGGATGGAGATAATTTGGGGGAGGGGAGAGTAGAGAGAAACAGGTGCAGGCAGGATTGCAGCTCTTTAGACCACTGAAAAAAATTACATAAAACATGACCCCTTCTTTTTTTTTTCCATTACTTGTAACAGATTTTTCACTGAGTGCATGCTGCTCATTTCCCTTTAAAGGAGGCTGTGGAACACATTACCAATGTAGACAGCAGGTTGTCCTTCATGACTACTACGTCTGCACTGACCAACTACGAGATGCAGTGACATTCAAAAGCCTGAATCAATTATCGTCATTAATTTATTTTGTATGTACACAGTAGGCAGTTACCCACACAGATGTATTCATGATCACACAGGTCATTTAATTGAGAGCTTGTATACTTTGCTGGTAGTGTGTAATTACTGGCGAGGGCCTCCAAGCACATTTAAATTGCTTTTTTTCTATTCACCAATTAAGTTATTTCATCACCCCAGGATTTGGATATATTTTGGAAATTCTGCCTTTTTAATTCACATTCATTTACATTAAAATAAAACACAATATGTATAAATGGAAAGAAGTTATAATGGGTATTATGAATTATATTTCCTCTAACCTCAATTTCAGATCACAAACTGTACTGTTGTTAGTCAATTTCATTTTCAAAGGTTAAGATATATAAGTCCAGATCCTTTTTTTTACACAATCACCATGGAAACAGATGGTTTTTGAGCCCAACATGTGAACAAAGAAATCCTGAAATCCCTTCCCCGACAATTAGTTGCTCTCTCCAGTCTGCGACCAATGCCAGTGTGCAGCTTAAGACACCTGCTTGACAATGGAAAACTGCTGCAGCAAAAGTAGTCTGTTTAGCCAAAAGCGAAAACACTGAAGCTAGATAGTGCCCCCCCCCCCCAGTCCCTTCCATCTGCCCTCCATCACACCTTCCCTTTACTCACAGTCTGTGACCTCCAGCAGTGCTTTGGTAATAACACTGCCAGCGATGTTGAGCGCCTGGCAGCTGTAGAAGCCGCCATCAGAGCGCTGCACATCGGTAATAGTCAGACTGCCCATCTGGGAGACGGACAGGCGGCTGAAGGGCTGTGGTGGCTGGTATGAGAACAGGAGACTCTGGAGACAAGACGAGGATAGTTTGAGTTTCATTCATCGCATACGGTAGTGATCAAGTGTGACAGACAGAGCGTCAATCTCACCTCACTGCCCTCCCTCTGCCAGAAGATCGCGGGCTGTGGGTTGCCAGTGGCCTCGCACTGGAAGGTGACCGTCCTGCCCACTGCCACCACCTGGTTCCTGGGGCGTATGGCAAATGCCGGGGGCACTGCAGAGGAAATGAGTCCTTAATTACCTGGCAGCCTGATACATTGTCATCATTCCCAGTTTTAGAAGATCTCAGTAAGCACCAAAAGCTTAAGGAATAAAGGCTAAGTGTGATTGAAGCAGGAAGCAGCCATTATTGACCTTCTCCTTTTCAAATAAATAAAAAAGCAGCACATATCTATTGATTAACCAGCACATAATATAAATGACATACTGTATTGGTGGATGGATAAACAGTGAAGAGCACAATGACAGGGTTTAAGATTTCTTGTTGCTGTCAGATGGTGGATGAGGGAGGGATGACAACTTACCAGTATTGACTACAAGGGAAAAGACACAAAAAAAGAGCAGTTGTAATGAGTAATGAAGGCACACACAGGTAAATGGAACAACAATGATGCACTCAACAATTTTGACACAGGCTTGAAAGAGGAAACACAATGGAATTGGTATAAAAGAAAACAGCAATATGGGGATGCAATTCCAACCGTATCTATGCATGCAGAATTTTTGTGGAATAACATTTCCCCACTTAAAAAGTGTAATTTAAATTAAACAGGTGTCAGTGGACAGTGCCTTCTGTTAAGCCCCTTTTAAACCCATCAGACTATTTCACTGGAAGGTGTGTGAAAATTGTATGTAATTACTGGTTGGAGTTATATTGCCAGACAGCCTTGAGGCGTATTTGGGCGAAGATACAATCCCATCACAAGCACATAAAACTGTGAGGGCTGAGGGAGGAGCATTTTGTCTGGATATACGGTAGAAGTGAGAGGTGCTGGTGCCTTGCAGGCATTTACTACTCAAAAAAAGACACATTTTGAGATGGGAAAACAATGGCTAGCTAACCAGCTGGTTTTAGGGATAACAGTGGTTATTGCTCTATAAGATGGGTTTGTCTTAATCTATAAATCTATATCTATGTTTAGGAAATGTAATTAAATTGTGCATGCTAAATCTGATTTAAATGGCAAGTGAATGTTCTAGGTAAATAAAAACAATTCCATGGTTAAAAATGATTGCACCTGGCAGAACTTTTTAAATTTAATCATACAACATTTATTATCTTAGATAATTTCCTCCATTACTTCAACTTCAACTCAGGGGCCTCTCATTCTTTCTACATGCACTGCCCAAATCAGTTATGCCCCCCCACCCCCCTCCCCCCCAGACACTCGTTTTCTCAGGTTTTTGGAGGAGAAGGAAAACAGTGTAATTGGAACCATGTCATTTTCCTGCATGCATCTAGCCTTTTCTTATCTTTAATTAAGTCCTCCTGGCCTCACAGTCACAGTCACAGTCTATGTCTGTGACACAGTCACAGTCTATGTCACCCGCTGCGTCACTGCTGTGCTTAAATCAGTATGTTCATATGATTGGTCAGTGTTTGCAGCTGTGTCTCACTGTCAATGGTTTGAGAACTGAAGGAAGTCAGTGTGGCAGGACACACATACAAAATGAACCCATCAACTGACAGCAAGTAAGCATTTACTGTGCATGCTCTTCTTTGTTTCTACAGGACATAACCATGCAATGGATAGCGTAAAAAAATCTAAATGCTGTAATGTCCGATACTGCTTGTTTTTTTGTAATTGCTTCAGACATTATATGGACCCCAGCAAGGAAGTGAAAAGGTCCTGTTAAGGTAGAAGCAGCTTCTGTGCAAATACCTCATGAAAAGGAAATG